>NC_133538.1:402482595-402805095 GCF_048544455.1 Silene latifolia
GTGCAAGGGATTGAAAAACTACCAGGGTCCTTTAATTTAGGGAGAGATTTGCTTTGTAGGAGTGCACTTCACTCCTCGGTGAAAGCTTTGGTCTCCTGTTTGTTGGAGTTAGTGTCCTCCACAATAGTGCATTTACATAATAAATCTCATTAAAGGAATATCACCAGAAATTATTTATTTATTTGATCCTAGTCAGCTGATCAACGTATATCGGTAACGGTTGGCCAACTAGGGTTTGACGTTACTGTCGTGAGACGGCGGTGTTCAGCTGATCGCTTTCGGTCACACCTAAAGGAACGAGCCCCAACACGAAAGCTAATTAACTGGTAGAGATACAATTTAAATTAGTCCCTTGATTAAATTGACTAAGAGTTAGTCGATTAAATTGATTTAGAGAGATATCGAGTTGTGAACTCGAGGTACGGAAATTATTATTTAATTATGCGATAATTGAATAATAAATTATTTGAGACGGGAATTAATGATTAAGCAGTTAATTATTAAATTGGTACTAGTTGACTAATGTGATTAGTATTGGTACGTAAACTATATGTGTAGCGGTTTACGGAGTGATTTAGACGAAATTAATTGGAAGCATTTAAACATGATACGATGTTTGAATAAAATTTACACGTATTTGTCCGACAAATATAAGAACCAAAATGGACCCGTAAATGGGATATTTGACCGTGTAAATGGAGTGTAGTGGATGATTATAGACATAATCATTTCCCTTTACTTTTTGGTTCTTCCATAAGTCATCTTATGATCACTTGCATGTGATATAAGATTGGACAAAAATAAAAACAAGAGTACTCCCTCACTCCACTAGTTCCACCCGCCACTTTCACCCATAAAACACTCCAAATGTTGTTCATTTTCATACTACTTGTTTTGGTGTGTTTGCATGTGAAAAATAATTGGTCTTTCTCTCTAAAAAAACCATAAGCATCATTTTACTAAGAAGTTAGTATCAAAATTTTATTACTAAGATGTTAGTAATATTTACATATTATCAAGGGTAGTCTTACTTATATCTAGTTAATATTAGTAAGGTTGTTGGGTAAGTTCTTGGGTGGATTAAGGAAGGAGACCTTCTAATTTGGAGGTTGGTTTTTGGAGAATCTTCCATATTCATATAGCTCAAGAACAAACTAGTAAGGTGAACTAGTTTGTGCCCTTATTACTACAAAATCAATGTAAGGAAATAGTTTTTCCTTATACTTTCATTTTTATGCTTTCATATTAGCATGCATGTTACATAGATCACCTAAATGAAAAATTATGAGATAATTTAATTTTTATTAGAGAGTCTAATATGGATCTATGATCTTTCAAGTGGTATCAGAGCTTAGGCTTGTAATTTGCATGTTGATTTTAAGCATTTTAATGAATTATGAGATAATTTATAAAAACTCAAAAATTGGTAGCACGAAATTTTTGGGACATGCATACCTACTAATCTCAAAAGGTTTGTGGTATTTTTTGGTGATTTATGAAGTTATTTTGCTATTTTTAATGATTTTTGGTAGAAAACCGAGTCAAAATGCCGTATTTTAGTTAAAAATTGACTAAAAATAGTTAAAAGTTGATTCGATGCATGGATTTTTTATGGTAGTTCATGACGTTTTCTAATGATTGTATGCAAAAATTTGAAGGTTGGTTTGAATTTTTTGCATGTTTATTGATTTTATGAGATAAAAGTTGATAAAAGTGAATTAAATAATCATAATTTCGAAACATTTGATTCTTCCCATGATAAATTTATGTACATTTAAAAATATTATTTAAATATTAAAAGTGATTTTGCATGTGTGTTTTCACTTTGTTTTTATGTTTATTGGTTTTAGTGGTTAAAAACCGATAAATATCGATCTTTTTCTTCATAAATTTTATCCGGATTTTTGGGGAAATTTTTCTGACTTTTTGGTATTCTTGGGAGTGTTCCAGAATACTAAAAATTTTTGTTTCAATTGTTTGGGTATTTTTTCAATTATTTTGGATTTTTACTTAAATATTATGATTTTATCGATTAAATTAGCAAAATATCACCAAATCAAACTAATTATTTATCATAAAATTAGTGAGGACTAATTTTGAGGTTCAAAACAGATTGGACAATTATTTTGGACTTAAATAAGATTTAAGAGTTGATTATTGATTTTTACATGGTAAAAATCGATTAAATCCACAAAAACCGAGATGGATACCAATGACTGATAGATAAGGCGATTTTGGCATCATTTTATAGCTTTTTAAGCATATTTATTTAAGTTGAATGAATGATTGTCATTTATTTAAAGTATTTATCTTGTTGTACCTAGTATGGCGTAGTTAATTTTAATCGTTATTACCCGAAATGAATGGGAATATCGATTTGTTTGTAATTAAATACGATCTCGTATCGTCAGTTTGTAATTAATTAATAGTTTTATTTATTTTATTAATTAATGTATAATAGGAATAGCTATGTATTTCAATTGTACTAGTTATTTTTACCGGCGTTTCCAAAAGATGGATTACATCGAGACAGAGTCTATTTTTGGAAGGTGTTTCAAATCCCACAAGGAAGAGCCACTGGTGGAATGAAGAGGCAAGGGACCAAGGAGTTGGTTTCCGAAATGTAATAGACTAGTTTTTATTAACTAGGAGGCCATACTAGGATTTATTCATATGCTTACATGTTTGCTTGTTTTATTTTCGTGCATGCCAAAATCGCCATTCACATGCATTTTATTTTCGCGATTGTCAATTCACGTCATTTACATTCACCAACATAGTTCTCTTATAGGGAATTTATGAATAAATTGACAAGATCTCTCACATAACTAAAATTGAGATTAGCCTTACCAATTAGTAACACCTATGAATCTCTTGTTCATTAGAGCCGCGCTCGCTCAAGCGGGGTATTCTCTTTTTACATTGAGTAAGTAAGGTGGTAAGCGGTTACCACGCGCCAAAATTAGTTGGACTCAACGGGATATAAGACGGTCTTGTGTTCCGGGGCTAGTAGATGGATTTAAGGAAATTCGTCGGCCAAGAGTTCTAGAGGTAGAATTAGTCAACATGACTTACCGAATTTACACAACTATGGGATGTTACGCCCAAGCGATGCTCATTTGTGTTTAATATTTGGGTCTTGGAATCATTTACATAATTTAGTTGGAGATCATTATATAAATGTTAAAACTTGTTGAACATGTTTTCACAAGTATTTTTAAAACATTGAATGTTAATTTTTCCTATTTTTCGTTCATTCTCATAAATGTATGACATCGCGCATTTCATCTTCCTTTCATCCTCTATTAATTATACATGTTTTATTCTTTCATAGAAAGTGGTTTCTTTGAGGAATTAATGATTGGTAACATGATTTACCAATTCACCTACATAAGCTTACAACGATTTTTGCGGTTATTATACAACTTAATTAACGTCCATACATATTAAAAAGGGGTTTCATGTTGCAAAATCATATTTCGAGTTTAAAAGGAAGTCACATTTTATCAAGAGAGTCTTGATTTCGGAAGTGACACCCCCGTCATGAAAATGACAAATTAGTTTTTAATTACTCAAGAGTAATTCAAAAGTTTGCGAAAAGAGTTTTCAAAAACACAAATAATACTCCAATATAATACCGTCAAATGGCTCAATTCAATAAAAGCCAAATCGATTGTTTATGCGCTAAAGAGTTTAGGCATATGATAACAATTGAACGGTTAGGTAGTCCAATTTCGCAAGAAGTTGAGATTTTGCCACATGTTTCACTCACTTTATAGTAATTCACTCTTACTAAGTGTATAAAATATCACAAAAGACATGAAGAGAGGTCTTCCTGAGATTCATTTTTGCTTGATTGAAGCAAAGAGGAATGTGAAAGTGAGTGGGAGTTAAGAAGTATCAACCCTAGATGTATGCGATAGAACAAGAGTTGAAAGAGACATCTACTCAATAGATAGGCTAGTTCCACTATCTTGGTATGAAATAACAAGTACGGGTCATTTCTTTGTAAAGAAGTTTACATGAATTGATAAAACGTAAGACGTCTAGCATAGGACATTTTTGTATCGAAATGGTGCTAGAGTAGCAATGATTTCGATAGGGACAAATGCACTTAAATTTGGTTTTAAAAGAATGTAATCATCTATGTTTATACATAGAAGGCATCACTCATGTGATTTAAAACAAAATGTTGTACCTACTCCTATGATAACTTGGTGGTTGGTTTAGACCACTTACGTTAGAGGAATTTTACATTTTTCACGAAAACTAAATGTTATACTATCTTGTAGATTTTAAAGTCTCTAATCTGGTGAACCCAATTGATCAAACCTCAAGTAAATTTGTTTCGAACGAGTAAACGAGAAGTACATTAAACAACCATTTGATTGTGAGTCTTATGGTATGTGTGCATGTATTATGTTTTCTTTTGTAGAAAAGAAACACAATAGTGAGGTGATTGACCATATACATACGGATGTGTAAGGCTGATAGTTGGTAATGTTAAGTAGATATGAAAACCTCGTATCTATTTAATAAGACATAAAAGTGATTTTTGAAACGTGGAATATTTTCAAAATGAAGTAGTAAACCAAAAGCACGTCAAGATCAAGATGTTGATTGGAAGTTTCAAGGTAATGACTTTGAAGATCAAATGGGTAATATCAAGTAATGATCTTGATAATCACTAAGAAGGTTGTGAACCAGTTCACATAATACCTTCTCCTTGCGACACCATAGAGTATGGTGTAGTCAAGTATATAAACCGAACTTTATGAGATATAGTTTGAGGTTTTTTGCAATTTTGTAAGCTATTTTCTCACTAAAAGTTTAAAACCCGACTATGATAGCCTTAATGAATCCATATGAGATATGGATAGGGAGAGTCCCTAACTTTTCTTTTTATACATTTGGGATCATAAATGTTTATGTTCAGAACCAATTTATGTATCTGTGAGGGTTATCCAAAATAAAACCACATGGTTTTTACTCCTCCAAAACGAGAACAAAGAGTTTGTGGCTCATAATACTGTCTTCCCAGAAAGATTTTCATTTTCTGGAAGACAGAGTGGGAGAAAGTTTGAACTTGCGGAAGTCCAAGACCCACAAACTGAGTACAATGCAAGAAGACGTTATTTATTAAGGCTCAGTGGTGAGTACAATGCAAGAAGACGTTCTTTATTGTGGCTCAGTGGTTATAAGGAGATAATTTTGAGATAATATTGCGTTACTTTTTAAAAGTGACGAATCATAAACCCTCATCAAAGGCTTTTTTATAGTATGAACTCTATGTGATGGTGTGTCACCATGCAATCCGCATTGATCTCCTTGCACACGATGCGATAAAGAAGGAAACACGAGATGTTTTTGAGATTTGATTTAAGGTGAATACTTTGGTTGGTTACCTTGATCTTGTCGTAGAGGTTATATAAGATGTTTAAAATTTGGGTTTGTTATAGAGAGTTTTGTGACAAGCCAGATGTCTTTATCAATTCGTATGTTCTTAGCAATATAGCTTCTCATGAGGATGAGGTTCGCCAAATGAATAATGAAAATTTATCCTTGGGAGAAGTTTAGTTGATGTTGTCAATTCTAAGAAGCCTAGCATGCCTGAAAGATCCCTTTTGTGATCTATATACGTTAAAGAGTTGGAACTTTGGGTTCAATCATGTAGTCTATCAAAACGGTATTACTCGAGTGTCAAGATAACATGATGATACATGGAGTTTAGTGGGAGCTAAAGTGAGTTTCTTAGTCTAAATATGTGCTTGACATATTAGTGACTAGAAATGTAGTTAAGGTGATATTTCTTAGTCTAAAATATGTGTTTGACATATTAGTGACTAGAAATATTCTCGGGTGAATAAATGAGAGTAGCATGGCGCATATTAAATATTCGGATCTAATGAGATAGATCTCTATGGATATTAGCATTATAGTCAAGGGACTTATGTGATAAGATTCTTGACTCGTTCAAGTTGTTGAACAATTAATATGATCTTTTTGCTTCCGCTGCGGGATTTATTAAATATGCTAAAAGCTGCTCTCATCGGGACTTATCATATTGAGAATATGAGAAGTCATTACCAATCATTTTCTAGTGAGTGTCACTAGATGATTATCAAGAGCATCCTTGAGTACTTGAGAAGCACTGAGGATTTGCTCTTATAATTTGGAGGAATTTATGAATTTTGTGTCAAAGGATTACACGGAAACATTCCTATACTTATAAGATGTTATGGGCCTCGTTAAGGAATGGTTAGCATGTAAGAGTGTTATGTGCATAAAGAATAATATGTATAAGAAGTTATACATATATGTATAAGAAGTTATACATGTATAAAGAAAATATGTATGAGGAGTCATACATAAAAGATGTCATATATAGGATGTGTATGTATAAGTGTTATACGTACAAATCATGAGCGAAAGCTAAGTACATTACAACATCCGATGTTGTAAGAGAGACAGTTGATAACCGGAATTTAATGGGACTAGAGTAGTTCTGTTAGCTGAATATCGTATCCCAAGAGACTGTGAAAACAGTGGGAGTGTTTGACTGGCTTTAGAACCAGAGTCTAAAAACTTGTTTAGACATGTACTTAGAAAGGCTATATGTGATGAAAAGATTGCATAGAACAAAGGAAAAGAGCAATGGAAATTAGAGTGATGCAACTGTTGCTAATCCTCTAACCAAAGCCGTTGGCATAAGGTAGATATGATGGTTATGTCATCTCAATGTGATTGAGCAGTATACCTTAATTGCTGAAGATCGTTATGTAAATATTGGATAGAGTATTGATATTTACATAAGTGATGATCGCATTCATTGTTAGAATTTTTTTAAGAACTCAATTATTCAGTTTGACTGATAACATTGAATACCGTGTTTATCTGAATAAGTTGTGGAGACAATGTTGAACAATATTCAAGTGAATAAGATGAACATTGTATTTTGTCCCTAGTAACTTAATGAGGTGACGTCTCGGAGTGACTATATTGTAAGTCGATTGATGCTTGTTCAACACCATAAGGTCATACGTGATGACTGGTCGATTACATAGGCAGAGTGTGTGACACTTTGCCGGACAGTGACCATTTAGAGAGTCCCTAAGTTCTATTATAGACGCCTGGTCGTGGCAGGGATCTCTAAGATGTTCTAATGAGTCAATTCTTTTGACTGGAGACTATTATCTGAGCAGGTGCAGTTTCCGAGTGACTTTGGTTTTTGTCCTAGGTCGTGCCGTGAAAGGAGGCCAAAAGGGCATTTACTAGGTTATGGTAAGCTGTATTGTGCAATAGGATAGATAGGGCATATAGGAATTGTCCACCCACGTTGGGTAACTATATTTCAAGGCCACTCGAGGAGTTAATGACTACAAATGCGTGGCCACGCTCGGAAGTAATCTGTGAGAGATTTTTTCGGTCAGGTAGTCACACTCCCGATCGAGAAAACCACTCGCGATATGTTCGTGTGCAAGTGCGACTTGAAAGACAACTTGCATTGAGTGGGAGATTAAAACGGACAAGGGAATTGGTAGCGCACACCTTGTGTCGGACAAGTGGGAGATTGTTGGAGTTAGTGTCCTCCACAATAGTGCGTTTACATAATAAATCTCATTAAAGGAATATCATCATATATTTATTTATTTGATCCTAGTCAGCAGATCAACGTATATCGGTAACGGTTGGCCAAATAGGGTTTGACGTTACTGTCGTGAGACGGCGGTGTTCAGCTGATCCCTTTCGGTCACACCTAAAGGAACGAGCCCCAACACGAAAGCTAAGTAATTGTATGAGATACAATTTAAATTAGTCCCTTGATTAAATTGACTAAGAGTTAGTCGATTAAATTGATTTAGAGAGATATCGATTTGTGAACTCGAGGTACGGAAATTATTATTTAATTATGCGATAATTGAATAATAAATTATTTGAGACGGGAGTTAATGATTAAGCAGTTAATTATTAAATTGGTACTAGTTTACTAATGTGATTAGTATTGGTACGTAAACTATATGTGTAGCGGTACACATATATTTACGGAGTGATTTAGACGAAATTAATTGGAAGCATTTAAACATGATACGATTTTTGAATAAAATTTACACGTATTTGTGCGACAAATATAAGAACCAAAATGGACCCGTAAATGGGACATTGGACCGTGTAAATGGAGTGTAGTGGAAGATTATAGACATAATCATTTTACTTTACTTGTTGGTTCTTCCATAAGTCAACTTATGATCACTTGCATGTGATATAAAATTGGACAAAAATAAAAACAAGAGCACTCCCTCACTCCACTAGTTCCACCCGCCACTTTTACCCATAAAACACTCCAATTGCTGTTCATTTTCATACTTGTAATACTGAGTTTAATATTCAATTTGGTGGGTGCCTTACATACTTTTGTATATGCGTTTCATAATTCGTTTGCGTTGGTTGGTAGAGAGGGTAAACTTCGGGACGAAGTTTCTTTTAAGGAGGGTAGACTGTAATACCCGGTATTTTAATATGATATTATATTAGGCCGAGTTACCAGCTGGGTCGTGTAGTGTATTTGTGACTCGGGTTTTAATTAATCTAACTAGGCTAGGCCCGTATCGTCTTAATAGAACTTATCCTATGCATATAACTCATCTAACCAAACCCTAATCTCCCTATCACCATATTCACTTTAATCATGAGAAAAGAGAGAAAAGAGAGAAGAGGGAGCCGTGTGTGAAGGGAGCCGCATGAGGCATTGCAAGGCGATTCTCAGCCTATTCTCATCCTATTTCGTAAGTAGACTATCCTATTACCTCTTTATTCAATTATTAGCATAATTATAGTAGTAGTGGAATAATTTTTGTAACCCTAGAAATTGGTTTGGGGGTTTTGATTATAAATTGTATGAGATAAATGAATAGAATAGTTATAGCAACTTACAGATTCGTTGGTCTGTGTTATTTGAGTGTTTTACCTGTCTTAAATTCGTGGGATGCAAAAAGTTAAAGAAGAGACTCATGTTTATTCCAAGCCTAGTTTATGCCTGTGAAAATTGGTAGCATTTCACCATGTAGTTTTTCCTGAAGAAATTATTTGTGAACGTCTATCTAAAAGGTCCGCGAATCAGTAGAGGCTAAAAGCTTACTTCTAAAACATAATTTAGATATGGAATTGGTGCTGGGTCTCTTTCATATATTTAATTTAATGCGTTTAGATGAGTTAGGCGTTGGTTTTACTTAAAAATCATTTGTCAAACTCGTTTTATGAATCAATACTTTTTATGCGACGGTTTCTGTCAGTTTTTGGAAATTAGTCTGAAAACCCTTGATAAGTTTAGAATTTGAGAAAAACACGTTAGATATAATTTGTAGCTAAGACGCATGGGGTTCCAATTCAATTGGCCTTGCATCAATTCGAATTTTCTGGAATTAGTTATTCATTTTATACCGAGTCTGCCATGTGCAGGAAAATCAGGAAAAGTCGTGTTTGTTCTTTAAGTTGATATTCCTATTAATTTACGATGAGTCTAGGTTATGTGAATGATTAATTGACTGAGTAGGTGGTAATTATACATAATTATGTTATGTAGGTGATGGATATGTGAAGGATCATAATTGATTGCTTGTGCGTGCTTGGATTGCGAAAAGGTAGGGAAATACACTTGACTTATTATCGTTGTTGTTGAATGGTGTTGATTTGTTGCGTTTCGTATGACCAAGTTGTGAACGTTGACTTATTTCGTGGTTGTTGCTTTATGCTATGACTCATATACTGGATTGTGATTGATCGAGTTGATCGTATTGAGTATGCTATCACAACATTTTGTAGCTGGCATGATTTTATAATTGATAAGTTCAATGGTATACATATTGCATTGCATTGTTTCTTCGTTAAGCATTTCATGTGCATTGGAGTTGGAGGATAGTGTGGTGGTGACGAGGTTGTGATACGTTGTGATGTTGTGATAAGGCCCGGGCGGGTTCTGGGACTCGCTTACGGATAACCTCACCAGTGAGTTGGTATATCGGCGACGATCGATTGATAGTCTCTTGGGATCGGTATGGGTGGGCGTTCGGGTTATGAGATATGAGTTGAGATGGAGGTGGAGGTGACGGAGGAGCATGCATATCATATTTTGTTGTTTCATTGTATTCCCTACTCAACCTCGTGGTTGACCCTGTATATTCGTGAACACCTGTGACGATCCAAATATTGGGGAGCAAACTTGACAGGTTTATGAGATAGGATGGGAGCTTGATGGGCGTGAGGCACTGGATCAGAAGACTTAGTAGCTAGATCATCATTTAGAAGACTTTCACTTTCATTTATGTAGTTCTTTGTAATTTGATGTAAAAGAGGTTTTGTAATAATTA
Source organism: Silene latifolia (assembly GCF_048544455.1). Taxonomy (NCBI): domain Eukaryota; kingdom Viridiplantae; phylum Streptophyta; class Magnoliopsida; order Caryophyllales; family Caryophyllaceae; genus Silene; species Silene latifolia. The sequence goes on from NC_133538.1 coordinate 402,492,960, forward strand.
AGTTAAAGTAATTATATAATTTGCCTTGGAATTTAATTTGTTATTCACTACCTTGGGAGACTGAGATGGTAACAGTCCGGTTTATTAATGAATGTCTTGCTAGAGGCTCCTTCATAAATCATTCTGTTATGGTTAAACTTCGGGGACGAAGTTTATATTAAGGAGGGTGGAATGTAATACTGCGTTTAATATTCAATTTGGTGGGTGCCTTACATACTTTTGTATATGCGTTTCATAATTCGTTTGCGTTGGTTGGTAGAGAGGGTAAACTTCGGGACGAAGTTTCTTTTAAGGAGGGTAGACTGTAATACCCAGTATTTTAATATGATATTATATTAGGCGTGTTACCAGCTGGGTCGTGTAGTGTATTTGTGACTCGGGTTTTAATTAATCTAACTAGGCTAGGCCCGTATCGTCTTAATAGAACCTATCCTATGCATATAACTCATCTAACCAAACCCTAATCTCCCTATCACCATATTCACTTTAATCATGAGAAAAGAGAGAAAAGAGAGAAGAGGGAGCCGTGTGTGAAGGGAGCCGCGTGAGGCATTGCGAGGCGATTCTCAGCCTATTCTCATCCATCCAAGCATATACCCGAGTACAATCCAAACCCGAATCCGAGGACCGAGATGGCCCAACTTCTGACAAGACCGTGGCTAAGGTCGTGGACTGCTCCTCGAATTTTTCCATTGAAGTGCCCAAGAAACTCTCCATCTTTGCACCAATAGCTCCCAAACCCGTGTCATTAACCACTTTCTCAACATCTTTTAAGAGAACTAATTCAGGTCCATCAAACCCGAGACCCATGAGCTTAATTAAACGGTCACACATGCAATCTTTAACACTAACTCCATAACTATCGCGTCCCACAACTTGTTTGATTTCTAACAACCGAGACACCCACATCCCATATGGAATATCGATAGTTGTGCAAAATTTTTCTTTAGTAACCGTGAGACTTGTTTGGACAATTCGGTTTAGCACAAGACTCACCAAGTTAACTTTTTGACCTTCCAACCACGAATAGACAACAATCTCTTCACAACTCGACACCTTATCCCTTCCTCCCCTTCTCGGCACAATAGTATTCCAAAGGAAATTTAGAAGAAATTTAATTTTTTGCGGAAAGAGGACGGACAATTATGTTTCCACCTTCCGACCCAACTTCCTCAAAATATTGTTTAATAGCCAATTATTTTTCACCAAAACATTAGACCAGTTAAGACTCGGATTTATATCGATTCCGTCATGAGGAACCGAAAAAGCAGAGCAAAAATCCGAAACAGAAACCGTCACATCTACACCATTGACAGTTGCATGCAACACTCCCTTCTTAATTTTCACAGTAGCGAAAAATTGACAACCTCCACAAGATAAATTGGACCCGAAAATTGACTAACATGACTCCATTCTTAAAAATCAAGAAAATCAATAAAAAATTTAAGAGCCGGAATAGTAGTGAACCAAGACTTAGGATAGTACCTTCTACCATGAATTGAGTAAGGCAAGACCCGAGACACAAGAGTACTCTCATCTTTTGTTAATCAGACTCGGTTCAAACCTTCCCTTGTTGCGTTTTTCGAGACTTCTTAAAGTAGGGTCCTCGAAACACCGTTCCTAATAACAACTTCGGGTTCATCAACATCATTCCCCTCATCGACAACAACCTTGTTCTTTCCCTTAAAAAGACGACACCTTTTTCCCTCGGACATCACATCTTCTCGACCGTGAAACAGAGGAGGAGACAGGTGTGGGTGTGGTGAAGTAAAAGTAGAGAAATTAGTATTATTTGATAGTTGTGGTGAGGGGGGATTGTTGGAGTTTCGGTGGTGTTGATTCCGGGTAGAAGAACGAGTTTTTGCATGGTTAGTATTCATGGTGATGGTGATGGTTGAGTGTGATGATGATGGAGATGGTAAAAGATTTTTTGAGATTTTTAGAAAAGAGAAAAAGTAAGCAAGTGGATGTGAGGGTGAGGGCTATACGGCAAAGGGGGGTAATTATAGTATAGCTTAGGTGAGTCTTAGGTATAGGTTTAGGCAAGCAGTAATTGAATTTTGGTAAGTGTCAAAGTATGGTAAGTGATATAAATTGAAGTAGGAATAGGAGATGTTAGGTGTGATTTATATATAGCAATTTAGGAGAATTTCATACAATTTGGAAAATAAAATAAACATGGTGTATCTTAATTTATTTTGGAAAAAGATAAAGTTTGTATGCTAATATAATTCTAAAATACAAATAGAATACATATGATAAATATACTTCTATAACCGAAATTATTCATGCAACGTAATATACGGACACAGTCATACAATATTAATCTTTACTAGTCAGTCATTAGGAAATTAAACACATATGGAAGCTAAGGTACCACCGATTAAACCAATTTCCAACCGTAAAGTCTCAAATCGTTCTCTAGATAATGATTTTGTCAAAATGTCTGCCCATTGTTTTTCAGTACTACAAAACTCAAGTTTTATATTCCCTTTCTCAACATGGTCTTGAATAAAATGGTGTCTTATTTCAATATGTTTGGTACGTGAATGTTGTGCGGGGTTTTTAGAAATAATTATTTCACTCGTATTATCACATAAAATAGGAATGCATCCTACGTCAACACCATAATCAAGTTATTGTTGCTTAAGCCATAATAATTGAGTAGATACCAGTCCTGCAGCAATATACTTGGCTTCAGCAGTTGAAAGGGCAACCGAATTCTGCTTCTTTGAACCCCACGTAATAATACAAGGTCCAACTATGTGGCAACACCTGATGTGCTTTTCCTGTCTAGAGAACATCCTGCGTAGTCGGCATCAGAATAACCAACCAAATCGAAATTACAATCCATTGGATACCATAAATATAGCTTAGCCGTTCCAATTAAGTATCGTAAACTCCTTTTCACGGCTGTCATATGCGACTCTTTGGGAGATGACTGATATCTCGCACAAACACATACGATAAACATGATATCTGGTCGACTTGCAGTTAAATACAGTAAGGACCTTATCATCCCACGGTAAGTCATTTCATCAACGGGTTTACCGTCTTCATCTAAAGTTAACTTCTTATCTGCAACCATCGGAGTAGGAATAGCATGAGAATTTTCCATACCAAACTTGCGAATCAATTCCTTGATATATTTTTGTTGATGGATTTTAATGCCTTCATCAGTTTGTTGAATTTTCAGACCCAAGAAGAATTTCAATTCTCCCATCATACTCATCTCGAACTCAGAAGTCATAAACTCAGAGAAATACTTGCACAAGCCTCGGTTGGTCGATCCAAAGATAATATCATCAACGTAGATTTGGACAACCAAAAGTCAGAGCCCTCAGATTTTAGAAATAATGTTTTATCAACAGATCCTCTATTGAATCCTCTGTCAAATAGAAACTTTGATAATCTATCATACCATACCCTTTGTGCTTGCTTTAATCCATATAGAGCTTTGTCTAATTTAAAGACATGGTCTTCAAATTTTCTATTCTTAAATCCAGGGGGTTGTTCTACGAAGACTTCTTACTATAGATACCCATTTATAAATATTGTCTTAACGTCCATCTGGAAGAGTTTCATTCCTTTATATGCTACGAATGCTATCCGAAGAATAATAGCTTCAAGACGAGCAACAGGTGCGAAAGTCTCGTCATAATCTATCCCTTCTTGTTGATTATAGCCTTGAACCACCAATCTTTCTTTGTTTCTAATATGACTCCGGCATCATCTAGTTTGTTCCTAAAATCCCATCTTGTTCCAATGACAGATCGATCCTTAGGTCTAGGAACTAAGTGCCAAACCTTATTCCGTTCGAACGGTTGAAGCTCTTCTTGCATAGCTATGATCCAATCTGATTCTGCAAGAGCTTCATTGATATTTTTTGGTTCGATCATGGATAGGAATGAGTAGAATGAGCAGAAGTTATTCAGGGATCGTCTTGTTTGAACACCCTTATTAATACTTCCAAGAATATTGTCCATTGGGTGTGAGCTCTTGTATTTCCATTTGGTTGAGGTACTTGGTTCTTCATCATTATTTGAGCTTGACTCAACTTCATTTGGCTCAAAATTGGAGGAACTTCCCCCTGAATTCAATCCAGGTGTTGTAGTAGAGCCATTAATAACTTCGGACTCTGTACCTTGATTTGGATTTAATGTTATAGTAACATCACCTATAACATTAGGTTGGGAGTTCTTATTTTGAGTCAATGTTATAGGATCATCAACTATAACTTTGGTTTTCTCATTTTTATCTTTTGAGGAACGATCATGTTCATCACTTATTCCTTCAATATCATTGTCCTCCAATTCTAATTCTGGGGGATCGTCTCTAGAAAGACGAAAGTCAGGTTCGTCCAAGTCTTCTTCCTCATCCAGTAACGGCTTATCAAACACGTTATCTTCATCAAAAATAACATGAACACTTTCTTCAATACAGAGAGTTCTGTTGTTGAAGACTTTGTAAGCCTTGATATGATCCGAGTATCCTATGAAAATCGCCTCATCACTCCTAGGGTCGAATTTGCTTAACCTATTTTTACCATTATTGTGGACAAAACACTTACTCCCAAAACAACGAAGATGGGAGATGTTTGGTTTCGACCTCTTAAAAGTTCATAAGGGGTTTTCTTAAGGATATGTTTTATCATAGCACAATTATGGATATAACAAGAAGTGCTAATGGCTTCAGCCCAAAAGTTACAAGGTAGACCACTACACAAAAGCATTGTACGAGCCATAACTTCCAGTGTTCTATTCATACGTTCCACGACACCGTTTTGTTGAGGAGTTCTTGGTGAAGAAAAGTTATGTCCTACACCATTAACTCTAAAATATTCTATAAAGTCTTGGTTATCAAATTCAGTGCCATGATCCGTACGAGTAGATACAAGATTAGTCTAATACTTATTTTGAACACGCTTCATAAGATAATCAAATTCATCTAACGTTTCATCTTTTGAATGAAGAAAGATAGGCCATACATACCTCGAGTAGTCATCTACAAGAACAAAGACATACCTGGATCCTCCTCTACTTCTTACCTTCATAGGACCACAAAGATACATGTGTACCAATTCCAGAGCTTGATTTGTGCTTACTACTCTTTTCGGTTTGAAAGAAGATCTCACTTGTTTGCACCTAGCACACGTGTCACACATTTTTTCTTGGTCGAACTTGATCTTAGGTAACCCTTCAACCAAGGCCCACTTCTTGAGTTTGTTCAAGGTTAGTGAGCTAATGTGACCGAACCGTTTGTGCCACAAACAAGGATCATAAAGTGTAACTTTCATGCATGAAAAGGAGTTAGTAGGCACAGCATTTAAATCTACCATGTATACGTTCCTTTTCCTATGGCCCTCAAGAATGATATTGCTAGTTCCTTCAATGATAATGCGACAACTATCACTATGAAAAACAACTTTATTGCCTTTGTCGCATAATTGAGATATGCTAAGAAAGTTATGCTTTAGACCATCCACTAGATAGACATCACTGATCGCGCGTGACTTAGAAATTCCAATTTTGCCAACGCCAATCACTTTTCCCTTTTTATTGTCTCTGAACGTCACCTTTCCTCCGTTGAAAGGTTTGAGTGAAAGAAACAAATTTCTATCTCCAGTCATGTGTCTTGAGCATCCACTGTCAAGATACCATTAGTTGTTTTCGTTCACTACTACCTGCAGAAAGGTTAGATACAGTTTTTAGGCACCCAAGCTAAGTTGGGTCCCTTATGATTAGTTACTCTATATACTAAATCCTTTCATACACAAACTTGTCTAATGGTCGTTTTTATGAACCTTGGGTTATTTTGTCTAGGAGGAATTATAGGTTTAGGGATATTTCTTGATCTAGGGGTTTCTTTACGTCTAGGAATTTCTCTAGGTCTACCATGACTGTTTTCCTTGTGAATAGGTTTGCTTGGTTTCGGTCGACAAGGAGTTTGTGAAGTGTTAGGTTTCTTTGTGTAGTCAAAGGCCATGTCGTAAAACCAACGGAAGTTATTATTCCTTTCTTCGTTAGGTTCATCTATAGAAAATTCATCATCCTCGACAGTTGTGTCAACAGTTTTAGCATGGTCGGTATTTTTTCATATATCATGTGCCTTTTTGACACAGTTGTTTTGGATGTGACCCGTATGACCATAGTAATTGCAAATCAGATATTCAGGAAGATCAGCATATTTCCTTTTTCTAAAATCAAAATCCAAAGGTGTTAATTTGCATTTAGAGTGATCTCTACGGCTGTAGCACTCATGTCCTAATTCCATCTTTATATTATTGTCAGATTGTTTGATTAGGAAGTTTAGGACTTTTGTGCTACCTTCTCATGGACATTCCTAGCATGCAAGAGTAGGTCTTTTAGGGTTTTTATTTCTTCTGAACATTTTGTGTGATCTACATCATTATCCTTCTTAAAATTATCAAGAAAGTCTTGAAATCTTTTGTTAAGAATGAGTACAACATCTGAATGTTGTTTCTTAACATTGATCATATCGGTCTTAGATTCCTTTAATTGCTTTGTAAGGGAATCTATCTCTTTCTTTTGGTCTAAGATCAATGCTATATTAGATGTGACCTTAGTCTCTAAAAGTTCTAAAGTTATAGCTTCATTAGCTATAATTTTGGCTTGAAGGTGCTTAATATTAAGCTTTAAGTCTGAATTTATAGCTTCATTAGCTATAACTTTGGACTCCAATTCCTTCTTTTCAGCCATTGCAGAATCTAATGTTGTAGCCTTATCAGCTATAACTTTAGACTTCAACTTCTTAGCTTTGGCCTTTAGAATATGATTCTCCTCTGGAATATCAAGAATTTGTTCTTTCAGATCTTTCAACTCCAAGTCCTATTCGTGACATTTATCGAGGGATTGCTCAAAAAATTCTATCAAGGCACTTTTATACAATTTCATAACACGTTTTTTTAGTTCAAGATAACTTACCTCTTCATCGTCATCTTCGTCTGGTTCTCCAAAAAAGCAATAGTTTGAATGAGAGTTGGTGTTTCATCGTTGCTGTTGGAGATTAGGTCAAGACTAACGCTGCAGAGACAAAGGTTGGCTACTTCGTCATCTTCAGATCCCTCGTCATCTTCTGATTCAAGGTCTCCCCAGCACGAAGCCATCATTACTTGTTTGAACTCTTTCTTTGTCTTCTCGCGTTTCGCCTTGTCCTTGATTTTCTCCCATGTTGGACAATCCTTGATCATGTGATCGGATTCTCCACACTTGAAGCAACCTCTATTAGCGAATGATCACTTTGATTATGTTACTTTCTTGTTGGACGACTTGTTGTTGTTGTAAGATTATTTTGCTTGTTTGTTTCGAAAGATTCTATTTTTGAAACGGCGTGCAAACAAGACGGTTTCATCTTCTATATCGGAGTTAACATCTTCGCTTTTTAAAGCCATACTCTTATTTATACTTGGTTCAGCATCATCTTTATTAAGAGTAATTTCATGGGCCATGAGAGCGCCAATGAGTTCTTGGTAGGATAGGTTTTCAAGATCTCGTGATTCCTCCATTGCTGTGACTTTGGCATGCCACTTTTTAGTCAGGCTCCTAAGAACCTTCCTTGCAATGTCCTCGGTACTGAATTTCCTACCTAGGTTTTTCAGTTTGTTTATAATGCTTGAAAACCTTGCAGACATGCTATCCAACGACTCATTAGGCTCCATAATTAATAGCTCATATTTCTGCATTAGTAGATTTATACGGTGCTTCCTAACAATGGAAGTACCTTCATAAGCTAGTTCAAGGCCATCCCATATCTCCTTGGCCGTTGAACACGAAGAGAACCGATCAAACTCTTTTCGGCTTTCTTGTAGTCGGCCTCGACATAGTCGTCTTCCTTCTTCTCATAGGTAGTGCCTTCTTCGGATGCGACTAGAATTTTGTGCGGTCCATTTTGAATAATCCTCCAACACTCCCAATCATGACCTTTCACATAGTGAGTCATCATGTTTTTCCATAACGCATAATTCTTCCCATCAAAGACGGGACACTTGAGGTATTTGGAATCCATTTATCACGTGATAGGCAGCGGAATATAAAACGATAAGATAAATAAGAAAAAGATAGATCAGCCTCTTTGCGGTTAGGAAATCAAGAGCACGAGGCTCTGATACCAATTGAAGAGTCTATTGATTCAAAATACTCAAGAGGGAGGGGGGGGGGTCGGTGAATTGAGGATTTAAACGTTTTAAACTTTTTCGATTGTATGAATATAACTCATTACTTAAAGTTTATTTATTAAACTTTAACTAATTAACTAATGATCAAGTAAGAACAAAGTAAACATACGAACGAAAGAGAAGGAGACACACGGTTTTTGAAGTGGTTCAGTTTCACAAATCGAAACCTACATCCACTATTCTCGATTAATAAATTTAGTACATTTCTATGGATTACAAATTTACTAACCCAACTCGTACAACTAACTCTAGCTATAACTCAATGAGTACCGTTAAATACTCGAGTGACTAACTTATGCTAATAAGAAAGTACTAATGATTATTGCAAAGGTTCACGTTAATGAACAAGTAAGAATTCAATTGAGCACTATTATCTTATAACGATAACTATCAAATGAACATACGAGTTTAAACACACGATCTTTTGAAAATGGCAAATCGGTTTTCTTGCTTGAAACACACGGTTTTTGCTTTGTAAAAATAAAATCAATTTTATGCTTAAAGTCTCTAATTTAAATGTTGCAAAAGCAAAGTATTTATATGAAAGGAAGGAGCAAGGCTAACGATTTACACAAAATCCTAATAGCCGAAGAAAGAGATATGTAAACAAATCATATCTTCTATAATTTCTTTCCTTAAAGCCTTAAAGATAATAAAGAATATTCCAAAAGATAGAATATAAATTATTCTATTATTATCTTTTCCATAATTCCTAAGATATGATAAGATTTTCCATAACAAGAATATCTTTATCATAAATAACAATATCAAGTAAGATATAAAAGATATGTAAAGATATTCCTTAGAGAATAAAATCTTTACAAAAAGATCTTGTTATATTTTAGGTCACACGAAATATCACGGCTCATATGCCTCGTGATTCGTGCAAACCCTAACTTAATATTAGGTTAGAATTTAGGTCTTAGGAGAAGATATATTAAAACCCTAATTAGTAATATGGTCCAACTCATAAGTTGACCCAATGCGATTACTAACTAACGTTCAACATAAAACCGAACTCCGCACTAAACCGGGCTTTACTTAATATATACTTTTACTAAAACATTTAAGATAAACAAAAACGTTTTTCAAAAAAAAATTTGAAACAATTCAAGTCGTGTAATATAAACTCCGCGTCTCAATGTTATAGTAGAAGAGCTATAACATTGAGCTCTTTTACTAGTAATGTTATAGCTGGAAAGCTATAACTTTACCAATACAAGAAATCCACTCTTAATTATCATTACGAGATAATCACCTATACTATTCTAATCTTCATAGGAGATCTTCGAGCATAGGCTACTTCATCATCCAAGCTTGATTAATCTTTAGACGGACTTCGTCTTCTCATAATACTAGAATGAATCTCAGATAACTTTGATCTTCAATTTAAGGCTTGATCACGATATACTTCCATCACAATTCTTCTTTATTGCTTGTAATAAAAAAGTTTAATCTAAAAGACTTAAACAAACTATTACACGCAATCGAGTATATAAATTACAAAACATCTTGACATCATCAAAACATAAACATATATACTATATGGTTCAACATCTCCATATATTTAGCAGTGTCTTCACTAGCTCCACCTCAAAACATGTTTCGCTCCACTAAGTTAATGTAGGACGGGCGAATCTCGAAGATGCCATTATCGGGCTCTGAATGGCTTGCTAATGTAGCCATGATCGTAGTAGGGGCAGAAGTTGTGTATTCCTCTAATGACTGATTTTCTGCAACGAAAGCGGCCGAGGCAGCGTCAAGCGTACTTAAGTCTTCGGCTTGATGGATTTCTTTCCAAAAGTTTTGTCTAGCTCGGAAAGTTTTTTCTGATTCAAAGTCGAATTGTACGAGCTCGGACCTATCAGACCTGGGCATAAACAAATACTAAATAAAAGAATAAGAGCGGTCTCAAGGAACTAGAGTTCTCTGAGACAAGAAAAACTAAAATAAACAAATAGAATTTGTTGCCTCCCCGACAACGGCGCCAAAATTTGATGAGTTGTCGCAACCCTATCCAAAGTAACCAACTATACTCTAACTAACGCAGTTAGGGAAGTCGGGATCATATCCACGGGGAGACAGATGATAATCTATTTCCTAAATCATGTTTGTTATGAAAAAAAGGGGGGATTTTGTTTATTGGAATAATAACTAAGACAATTAAAATAAAAAAGATTAAAAGAGAGAAATTTAAACTGTGAAAATATAAGGAGAGAAGACTAGGATCGTCGGTTCACCATGGAATGTCGCTGGTCTAAGTTAGGGTCATAGGTCAGTCTCAAATACCGGTCTAAAGGGCAGTGAAAAGGTCCTCTCGGATCGCCATTTGCCCTAAAATGCTTCTAGCAGGCTCTCGCAACTTACTAGGGCACTCTAATGTTTACAATAGGTCTAATCCTTACAAGGCTTTCGATCGGGATTTACCAATTCAAATAACTAATTTTGGCCTTTAACTAATTACTTGAATGTTATATGCTGCAATTAACAACTTAGTCTAATAAAATAAAATGACCTAATCGCCTTTTTAATGACCCTTAACTTTCCATGGATTCCCCATATTCTAGCATACGAATTTAGCTAGTCATGGCAATATTAATAACAGTAATTGAAATAAATATGAAATAAAGAGAATTCATAATGAAATTAAGTGAAAGAGAGATGAACATAAATTTAAACTAACAAAGGTGAGAAAAGAAATTAAAGAAAACTAAATAAGATGAACAAAAGAAGAGATTAAATTGATTACCAAAATAAATTTGAGTATGAGCAAAGTAAGAGAAGAAATTGTTTCTAGATCTAAAAGTTTGAGAGAATGTTTCTACGTAATAATGTTTCTAACTGTTTGCATAAAATAAAGTGTAACCTAATTTAAAGATTACAAGAGTTCTTTATATTCAAGCCCAAAACGTAAAACAAACTAAACGCAAAACAAGTCTATCCGTGTACTAAGTCGATCGACATTGGGTCTCGGTCGATCGACAGTGTGTAGAAGCCCAAAATAGTGTTTTTTCTATGTCGAATTAAGGCTGTCTATCGACATATGGGCTGATGGTCGATCGACATAAAAGACTTGTCGATAGACAAGCATCAATAACTCCGCTTCTTGCACTCCTAAGCTCGTCTAAGCTTCCCTCTTGTTCCAATACTGGACAGATTTAGCTTCTAAAGGCACAAACGAGTCTTAAACCTGCAAGAGAAATGAAACACACCCAAAGTAGCAAATACGGAAGGAAATAGAATTAAATAACCATATAAGTAAATAGAAATATGTGCCAAACATGTAAATAAACGCATACAAATGGCACGCATCAAATATCCCCAAACCAAACCCTTGCTTGTCCCCAAGCAAGCAATAACAAGACAGAAAAGAGGACTAATGGAGGGGTATATAACTCAGAGCTAGCCATACAACAGACTCGTTAAACCAATTTAATGCAAGAGACCACCCATGTTAAGGAATGACTTCAAAAGCTATAAAGCACAAAAATCCAAAAGCAAACGAGTTAAACTAATGAATGAAAACTACCAAACCGTCGACCTTGCAAGACCATCTATGTCGGACTCTCACGGGTCACTCATCTCTCATTTAAGAACATGGTGAATACAAATTTTGTAAGAGAGAAGGAAAATAGTTACTCACCTAACTACGACCTACAAAAGCATGCATGCAATATAACATGATATATATCTCTAGTAAACGTACACATACACTCCAACCAAACGAGGTCCAAAACACATGCCGAGGACTTACATATGAATGTGAGGTGAGGTAAATGGGTAAGAAGGGGTAAAATGATTTGGATATGTGGAGGTAAAAGCCAAGCTAGCACCGAACACAACCAAAAGTAAGGCTATTCCACTTCTAATCCAACATCTAAAATTTAGCACAATGCCAAATGTTGTAACACCCCCATACTCCAAGTGCCTTACCAGGACCACTCAGGTATGAAGACATCACCATCTCGGTCGCCCGAGGTATGATAATCAAATAGACAAAACAGAAACAACGTTTATTATAAATAGTTTAATGAATAAATACAATCCTCAAAACCAAACCAAAGTACGATACATTATTCCAAACTAATCGTTCTCAATCAAATGTAAATAAATGCTAAACTACAAATGGAAGACTCTATCGTCATGTCGTGGCCATCCCAAATATCCCAAGACTCATCTCTATACTGTTCAATATCTGCTCACCATCCCCGAATGGATCACCGCAGTTTACAAAACAACACCGGGTCGATTAATCACACAATCAATATAGATAACAATAATAAGGCAAACAGACAAATTGAATCACACACACACACACACCACCAACTCCCATCATCTCAATACTTGACCGTCCACCGGACTACCGCCAAATGGGGGACCGCAGCCGTTCCCACCTAAGCCCCGCTCATCGTACGAGCGATAACCCCGTCCCATTAATGTGCACATCCCCTTCCATGGCGGGTTCCACGAAGGGCGAAACTAGGGCGTGAAGTCACTCCCGCAAGTGACTCCACTCAGCCGAGAACGCATCTCGAGAGCCATAGACAACCAATCACAATCACAATCACAATCACAATCATCATATCAAACAACTAACTACAGCACATCACCAATATCCCATTATGGGACTAATACTGAGTAGGAAATCCTACCTGGAAAGCACAACACGCAGACGGTATCTACAATTTGTATCAAAACGGCTCCTCTACGAATTCTCCTCCTATCATACAGCACATAAAGACTACACATCACAAACTACACACCAAAACCCCCAATTCATAAATTAGGGTTTCACCGATCTTAACAAAACATTATAGAAATTATATTAAAAGCTTACCCTCGACGCAAGGAATCCAACGACACGAACTACGATACGAACTGACCGTCTGAACTCCGGGAATTGTCAAGAACGCGATTAGGAAGAAGAACTAGTTGCTTTCTCTCTTAAACAGGTTTTAGGTTTTGTAAAAAGTGATTTAAAACAATGATGAATATGTTTAAATACCTTAATCGCGTAATTAACAAAACCCGAGAAAACTCCCCCGTAAAACCGGACACTCGATCGAGTACCCAAGGCACTCGATCGAGTACCCCCTTACTCGATCGAGTACCCCAGCTACTCGATCGAGTACCCAACAGGTCAGAAACTATTTTACTTCGCAACTTGCCCATACTCGACAGAGTAAGGGCTACTCGATAGAGTACCCCAAGACATATATGTTGGGGTTGGTGTCCTTAACAGTTAGTGCAAGGACTTATAAACCTCTAAAAGGATCAAAGGGCATACTTTTGGTATTATTATCAGTTGATCCACGTTTATCAATAACGGTTGGCTTGCTAGATAAGTTTGACGTTATTGTCATACAGATGGCGGTGATCAACTGGTCCCTAAAAGTCACACCTATAGGATACGTTTGAGAGACGTGACAGTATGAAAATACTGTCATGTAGATGCCAAATATGACTAACCAGTTAGTCCGAGTTATTTGACTAGTAATTAGTCAAAATGTGATGTTGAGATATTATATTTAATACGGATTAAATATCATGGGCTAAGGCGAATTAATTCGTAAAATTAAATATAAGCGATATATATTTAATTAATGTATATTGAATATAATTATACAATATTGTCTTTGTCGGACATGTATTAATAAATCAGCTAATCCGTCGTATTAGTTGATGTTTTAATAGCCGATAACCGATGACGATTTATAATAAACCGCGTCATATACATTTAGCAATTTTCGGGTCGTACCATGAGTTATGAATTAGAGAAAGTGGAAAGCCCACTTTCCCATGTAAAGCTCTCGGCCAAACCGAGATTAGGAGAACAAAAGGAGAGCACCTCCTCTTGTTTTAACCTAATCATTCACTTCTACAGAAATTAGGGTTTTGGAGACAGTTTCTCTCTGAAACCTAGATCTCACATCTCGAAAACCTCACAACAAGTTCTCCCAATATTGCAAGGCAATCGGAGAACACCATCTAGCCAAGGGCATATCTCGGACAAGTCTTGGGTGCAACAATTAGGAGGGAATCTCGTTTGATTTCTGTTCTTTACGCCGCACTATAAAGGACCCGAGGTTAATTCTTTACCTTTATCGTTTCTCTATTGTATTTATGTTTTATGACGATAATCGCATGCTAAATTTACGTTATAGTCCTAAATTTAGAGGGTCTTATACGGATATTACCCTACAAGTGGTATCAGAGCGAGGCCACGTAAATTTTCTATGTGTTTTTCATAAAACGATCTTGAAACGTTTTTGCTTTTGTCTTGAAAACCGTGCCTAGTATACACGGCAGAAATTTTTGAAACCGTGTCATGTATTACACGGTAATTTCATCTTTTGTTTTCGATTTGTTTTTACATATTGTTGTTTTATACGGAAATTATAACAATATGTCATGTCTTGGCAAATTATAAAATTGTTTTGATGTGTTTTTGATCAATTTTGCGAATGCTTTATTTCATCAAAACTGTTTTCACGAGGGTTTTAAGTTTTCAGAGACTTTTGCACTCGATCGACCACGTTTTTAATCGATCGAGTAGTTTTATGTCTAGTTTTTACTCGATCGAGTCCCCGTTGTACTCGATCGACCCTTTCTTAACCCTACTTTCTCGATCGAGTTGTCCTCGTACTCGATCGAGTAGATTTGCTGATAAAGGTACTCGATCGACCACCAGTTTAGTCGATCGAGCACTTTCTGTTTGGCAACCTTCTCGATCGACTTGCAGTTCAGTCGATCGAGCTCTTTTGTTCCTCGATCGAGCACCTGTGTCCCTGGATCGAGGGATTTCTGTTTTGACAGCTTTGAAAATTTATTCCTTTTGCTTTAAATTTTCTTTTGGCTACAAAATGTACATTATACGGATATTGTACACTCGCTATGATTGTGAAACGGTTCACACACGTACCATTAAGTTATTTTAAAGCATATTTAAAGTAACGGATTGTAATGGATTAAAATTAAATGATAGAAGCGGTTTTATCACATGAATTTTAATCATTAAAAGGTGGTTTGGATAAATTTAACATAATTACGGAATTATGTCACGAATGAATTTGTTTTTAGTTGATGCATTTTTATTTATCGTTTATCTTGAATGCCGTGAATGCCCTTTTATTACGTATTTAATTTTTACAATCGGTTGTAACTTAGTGTGGCCTTAGTAGAACGTGTTACCGTAATGATGGAACACGGTCTTGGTTGTATTTTGAGATCTCGTATCTCCGTTTTGGATTTTTCACTTGTAATTACAGCTTTTAATTAGAATGTAAATAGGTTTATATTTTGTAATTTTAATTGTAATTTTTGAGAAGACCAAAGATGGAGACCGGATGCTCACTCCCGCTACTTGGATCAAGATGGAACATCAAGACAAGCTTTTCGGGTCCAACGGTGGATTCCAAAGTTGTATTATGTTCTTATACTAGGATAGGCCACACTAGGAAATTTTTATTTACGTATTGCATTCTTTTATTTATTTTTCGCAACGATAATATGCATCATTTTCCGCCTAAAAACCAAACCACCTATTTATTACATGAAAACTGACACATATAGAGGTCACGAGTTAGTTTTCATTGACATTCTCATGTCACACGTTTTAAAGCCATCATCCAAATAAATTCATTCACGACAGACGCTAGTTATTCGTTCACTTAAAATGAATTATAATTTAGTTGATGGGATCTTCCTCGTATAAACAAAAATTGAGAACGGTCTTTATAGGTCAAACTCCAATGAGTCCCTTCTTCGTCGGTAGGCATAATATGACCCCTTCTACGTCGGGTAAGTTGGAACCGATTGACCTATTTTATCTCAACACTATGGTCACTCGTACGATCCTGTGACTATGGTGGACTATAGATAGGATTTACGGAAATCTATCGACCAAGAGTTCTTCCGGAAGAATTAGCTAAACAGTTGGCTTATCAATTTACAGAAATTGAGTCTTGGGATCACTTGTATCATTCTTGAGGGAGATCAATTATGCAAGTGCGAGAGTCTACATGTTTAAAATGAATTTTAAAATAGACTTAAATCACCTCGATGAGTTGCTTATTTCGTTTTGTTTTTCTTCCTTTTTCAGTGTAGATCACGTTTTTTTTTAAACTGCAAATAACAAATGGCTGGTTCTACTGATAACCCAATGCCAAGTGCCACATTGGACCGTGAGTCCTGGCTTAGGATCTTCATGAATCAGATGAATCAGTCTACTCGACTGAAGAATGATGGATCCAACTTCGCGACCGGGAGGCGGCATTACGGAATGTCTTTGCGACGGAAGCTCAAATATCTATTAGAGCCCATCCCGGCAAACCCAGGTCCC
The DNA here is from genome assembly GCF_048544455.1 of Silene latifolia. NCBI lineage: Eukaryota > Viridiplantae > Streptophyta > Magnoliopsida > Caryophyllales > Caryophyllaceae > Silene > Silene latifolia. The sequence goes on from NC_133538.1 coordinate 402,509,495, forward strand.
ACGGCTGAGTCAGTTTCTTGAAATCACCAAGTTTAATGATTTCTGTATGGAAGCGGGTGCGATTAAAAACGTACTCATTTTTGCAATGGAACCCAATTTGCAGAAACGCTTCATAGCCCATGGTGCAAACAAGATTTTCACCACGCTCACCAAGGAATTCTCGAAAGCACCGAGAATCGTGACTTATGAGCATACCACTCGCTTCTTTGATGCGAGACTCCCGAAAGGGCCAACCGGTTAGCCCACACATTCTCGGATGATTGAGAATGTCGAGAAACCTGAGACCTTTAACTGTAACATCAGCGAGAACATTGTTATCGACCGCATACTTCACTCACTCCACGATGGTTATTCGCAATTTAGAGCGAATTACTATATGAATGATTTGAAGAAAACTCCCCATGAACTGCACTCCCTTCTCGTACAGACCGAGAAGGACATGAAGTCCAGTGGGAGCATGAAAACAGGATGTTCTCGTTGTGTCAAATAAAGGAAAGGGTAAGGGCAAAGCTCGTGCAAACCTAGCGAGGTAAGGCGAAGTTCAAGAAGTCGGGCTCAGGTAAGAGTGGTCCTGGTGAGTCGAGTAACTCATCAGGCGCGACAAAGAGCAAGAAAGATAACATGGAATGCCATCACTGCCACATGACTGGGCATTGGAGACGCACATGTCCTGTTTATCATGAGGACTTAAAGGCAGGTCGTGTTAAACCCGTTGGTATGTCTTCTTCTTCTACTTTTATTCATATGATTGAGATTAACCACGCAAGTTACGGAACTTGGGTACTTGATACAGGTTGTGGTTCTCATCTGTGTAATCATGTGCGGGGGCTCAAAACATCGAACCCCTCGTAAAGGGTGAGGTGGACCTGCGTGTTGGGAATGGAGCAAGAGTAGCTGCCATCTCCAAGGGGACATATGTGATCCAGCTTCCTAGCGGATTTGAGTTGTCATTATATGACTGCTATTATGTACCTAGTCTTTCCAAAAACATTATTTCAGTTTCTGCGCTTGATAAACTTGGTTTTTCATTTGTAATAGAAAATAATGCTTGCATTTTCTCATTACACGATATGATTTACGGCAAGGCAGTCTCCATGAATGGAATTTATGTTTTAGATCAGACCACCGAAATATTACACGTAATGAATAAAAAGTTAAAGGTTGGTGACAAAGATCAAACGTATCTATGGCACTGCCGTATGGGACACATTAATGAGAAACGCGTAAAACAGCTCATTAAACATGGAGCTATCTCGGCCTTTGATTTTCAATCATTTGGCACATGTGAATCATGTCTCATCGGTAAGATGACTCGGATTTCCTTCAAAGGTGTTGGAATGCGCGCTGCTGACCTATTAGGGCTCATACACACGGATGTATGTGGACCTATGTCAATCACCGCACGAGAAGGCTATAGGTATTTCATCACTTTCACGGACGATTTAAGTAGATATGGCTATGTCTACTTAATGAAGCACAAAAGTGAATCCTTTGAGAAATTCAAGGAATACCAGAATAGGGTACAGAACCTATTAGGTAGGAAGATTAAAACACTGCGTTCGGATCGTGGTGGCGAGTATCTTTCTCACGAGTTTGATCAAGACCTAAAAGACGTGGGATTGCCCTACGCTTAACTCCACCGAACACCTCGGTTGAATGGTGTGTCCGAACGGAGAAATCGAACACTACTTGATATGGTTCGATCCATGATGAGTCACACCGTGTTGCCTCGACTCGTTATGGGGTTATGCTCTTATGTCACCGCTCTAATACTTAACCAAGTCCGTCTAAAGTCATTGACAAGACTCCATATGAACTATGGAAGGGAACGGTCCCTAACTTGTCCTTTATACGGGTTTGGGGCTGCGAGGCTTATGTCAAGTGGAGACACGAGGATAAGCTCGGCCCGCGATCGGTCAAGACATACTTTATAGGTTATCCTAAAGGAACACTTGGTCATTACTTCTATTCGCCAACCGAACAACGTGTTTTTGTTGCGGCTAGTGCGACATTCTTAGAGAAGGAATTTCTTGAGAATGCAAAGAGTGATAGAACCTTCGACCATCGGAGATTCCAAACCAAACACCGAGCAACCATTGGAGGAACTGTTCCTTCAATCCCGGCTGCGTGAATATTCCCGAGGAACCTAGCGGTCGGGAAGAGTCTCTATTCCTCCGGACAGATACATTGGTATGGTCGAGGAACACGACATAGATGACGTTCTACTCTTAACGAGTAGTGAACCCGCAACCTATAAAGGTGCCATAACTAGTTCGACTCAAAGCTATGGCTTGAGGCCATGCAATCCGAGATGGACTCCATGTATGAGAACAACGTGTGGGATCTTGTTGACTTACCCGCTAAGGTTCGTCCCCTTCAATGCAAATGGCTTTACAAGATAAAGCATTCGTGGAAGGTCGAAGATATCTACAAAGCACGACTAGTTGCTAAAGGCTTCACCCAAGTGCCAGGTTTGCACTACGATGAGATCTTTGCACCCGTAGTCATGCTGCGTTCCATTCGGATTATCTTAGCGATTGCCGCTTTTCATGACTATGAAATTTGGCAAATGGACGTGAAAACCGCCTTCTTAAACGGCTTTTTGGAGGAAGAGTTGTACATGGTACAACCCGAAGGTTTCATCGATCCAAAGACATCCTAAGAAAGTGTGCAAGCTTAAGCGTTCCATTTATGGACTTAAGCAAGCATCAAGGAGTTGGAATCATCGCTTCGACCAAGTGATAAAAGACAATGGATTTACTCGATCGGTCGAGGAACCATGTCTATATATCAAGTCGAGTAGGAGCAAGATTGTCTTCCTAATATTGTATGTTGACGACATACTCCCGATTGGGAATGACATACCTCTCTTAACTTCGGTGAAAGTATGGTTGAAAAACCATTTCCAGATGAAAGATCCGGGAGAGGCACAAAGAATTCTAGGCATCCGTATCTATCGAGATAGATCACGACGGATGTTATCTCTCGATCAGAGTCTTACATAGACAAAGTCCTAGAGAGATTCAGGATGACTAACTCCAAGAAGGGGTTCCTTCCTATGGCTCCAGGGGTGCATTTGAGCCGATCTCTGCACCGAGACACCGGAAGAGAAAGAGCGCATGACACGGATTCCTTATGCTTCGGCTATAGGATCAATCATGTATGCCATGATATGCACACGTCCGGACGTGGCATATGCATTGAGTATGACAAGTCGATTCCAACAAAGATCCAGGTGAACCACATTGGTTGGTCATCAAGAACATTCTTAAGTACCTACGGAGGACTAAAGACTGGGCATTGACTTATGGAGGCTCTCAAACGCTATGCGCAACCGATTCTGCAGATGCTAGCTTCCAAACGGATCGAGATGACTCGAAATCTCGGTCTGGATTCGTTTTTACTCTTAATGGCGCTGCAGATCACCGGAAGAGTTCGAAACAAATCACATAAAGCAGATTCTACGACTGAGTCCGAGTACTATGCCGCGTCTGAAGCTACAAAGGAAGCGATATGGATGCGTCAATTCTTACATGGGCTCTCTGTAGTGCCTAGTTCGAATGACCCGATCACCATCTATTGCGACAATAGTGGTGCCATCTTCCAAGCTAAGGAGCCAAAGTCTAGCAACAAGTCTAGACATGTACAACGGAAAGCTCATCTAATCCGGGATTACGTGGAGCAAAAGGAAGTAGTGATAGAAAAGATTGCTACTGATGATAACATAGCAGATCCTCTCACTAAAGCATTACGACAAGATAAGCATGAAGGGCACGTAAATTCCATGGGAATCAAACGTGTTCCTGAGTTGTAGTACTTTTATGGATTAGATTCATTCTCTTTTGTACTCTATACGACATCATCGTTTTGATATTTATATATATTTTGTTTTTCATGTGGAATTGTACGACAATTTTGAACACCACAAAGTGAACTGAACAAACATCATATCTTTTTAGTCCTTAATTGCCCACATGAGCTGATAACTCTGGCAATTATTTTGTGACGTTGGTTGATGGTGGGTTCAACGAGCCATAAGTCAACCGGTTGACTGACCAATCACAGAGGCGATTTATACGGATATTTCGTAGGACACACTTGTGACATCGACGTGGAGTCCTAAATGTTTTATAACATTCGTTGCCCGGTCGTGGATAGGACTTCCATGGTGATCCTAAGAGTCGATTCTTTTGACTATCGACTGTCTCTTGAGACTACGGCAGATTTTGGGTGACTTTGGTTTCTTTCTCACGGTCATCCGTAAAGGGGGCCAAGTAGATTTTTTCTGGGTCATTTCATGCCGTGCTTAGATCGGAAGGAGTCGAGTTGAAGGAAATATTCACCTTTATCGTGTACTTGATATTTCTCGGGGCCACTCGAGGAGTCAGAATCGAAATGCATGGCCATGCTCGGATACGGATTCGTTTTATCGGTTGAGTTACTCTCTAGTCGGGGAAACCACTCTAGATACGGATCGATTGTAAAATACGACCTTTGTGGATCCGATCTGCGCAAATTGTATTACATTGAGTGGGAGAAATTTTAAATGAATATGAGAATCGGTTATCGCACATACACTTGTACGGACAAGTGGGAGTTTGTTGGAGCTTGTGTCCTCCGTTAGTGCGGATAACGTCATTGCACATGCACTTGTACGGACAAGTGGGAGCTTGTTGGGGTTAGTGTCCTTAACGGTTAGTGCAAGGACTTATAAACCTCTAAAAGGATCAAAGGGCATACTTTTGGTATTATTATCGGTTGATCCACGTTTATCAATAACGGTTGGCTTGCTAGATAAGTTTGACGTTATTGTCATACTGATGGCGGTGATCAACTCGTCCCTAAAAGTCACACCTATAGGATACGTTTGAGAGACGTGACAAGATGAAAATACAATCATGTAGATGCAAATATGACTAACCAGTTAGTCCGAGTTATTTGACTAGTAATTAGTCAAAATGTGATGTTGAGATATTATATTTAATACGGATTAAATATCATGGGCTAAGGCGAATTAACCAGTTAATTCGTAAAATTAAATATAAGCGATATATATTTAATTAATGTATATTGAATATAATTATACAATATTGTCTTTGTCGGACATGTATAATAAATCAGCTAATCCGTCGTATTAGTTGATGTTTTAATAGCCGATAACCGATGACGATTTATAATAAACCGCGTCATATACATTTAGCAATTTTCGGGTCGTACCATGAGTTATGAATTAGAGAAAGTGGAAAGCCCACTTTCCCATGTAAAGCTCTCGGCCAAACCGAGATTAGGAGAACAAAAGGAGAGCACCTCCTCTTGTTTTAACCTAATCATTCACTTCTACAGAAATTAGGGTTTTGGAGACAGTTTCTCTCTGAAACCTAGATCTCACATCTCGAAAACCTCACAACAAGTTCTCCCAATATTGCAAGGCAATCGGAGAACACCATCTAGCCAAGGGCATATCTCGGACAAGTCTTGGGTGCAACAATTAGGAGGGAATCTCGTTTGATTTCTGTTCTTTACGCCGCACTATAAAGGACCCGAGGTTAATTCTTTACCTTTATCGTTTCTCTATTGTATTTATGTTTTATGACGATAATCGCATGCTAAATTTACGTTATAGTCCTAAATTTAGAGGGTCTTATACGGATATTACCCTACAATATAAATACGGAGTATTACAGTCTTCCCTCCTTAAAAGGAACTTCGTCCCCGAAGTTCAAACCACTACTAAACAAAGGTACTCCCATAAGCCTCCCGACTCGAAGGTCAAACAAAACACAACGTAAAGCATGATACTAACCCAACTTATCCCGACAAACATACCGACACAACATATAAAAGGTGTATAAAACTCTTAAAAACTCTCGCGATCATCTCCTACCCCCCTAAAAGAAACAAGGTTACGTCCCGTAACCATACATACCGATCAAAAAGAAAGGGTAACGCTCTTTCATGATATCCTCTGCCTCCCATGTAGCTTCCTCAGTCTCGTGGTTAGACCAAAGGATCTTAAGCAAAACTGTCTCACCACTCCTAGTCTTTCTAACCTTTCGGTCTAGGATCTGCTTAGGCACCTCAAGGTATGATAAAGACTCATCAAGCTCTAAGTTCTCTGCCTCCAACACATGTGACGGGTCACTCACATACTTCCGCAGCTGCGATACATGAAACACATTATGCACTCTCTCCAACGCAGCTGGTAAAGCCAAACGATAAGCAACTTCCCCAACTCGCTCTAAGATCTCATAAGGCCCTATAAACTTCTGACTTAGCTTGCCTTTCTTCCCAAACCTCATAACCCCACGCATCGGAGACACTTTCAGAAGAACCTTGTCCCCAACCTGAAACTCTATGTCCCGACGATGTAGATCTGCATAACTCTTCTCGCGATCCCGGGCTTCTCTCATCCGTTCCCCGATCATCTTAATCTGTTCCACCATCTCATGCACCATCTCTGGTCCTAAAACCACCGCCTCGGCACTATCGTCCCAACAGATTGGACTCCCCGCATCTCCTCCCATACAAAGCCTCAAACGGTGCCATACCAATACTGGTGTGATAGCTGTTGTTGTAAGAAAACTCTATCAAGTCCAACCTTTGCTCCCAGCTACCACCAAAATCCATCACACAAGCTCGCAACATATCCTCAAGAGTCTTGATTGTTCTCTCGATCTGCCCATCCATCCTGCAGGGATGAAATGTCAGTACTCATCTTCAAAGTTGTTCCCAACGACTCCTGCAACTCCTTCCAAAACCTCGATATAAATCTCGCATCTCTGTCGGACACTATGTCCTTAGGGACTCCATGCAACTTCAAAGACGTTCTTTCGATAGGCCATAGCCAGTTGTGCCTTAGTCCATGTATCTTTCATTGGAACAAAGTGAGCTGACTTGGTCAGACGATCCACTATCACCCAAATCATGTTGTTACCTTGTTGACTCTTAGGCAGACCCACAATGAAATCCATGGAAATGGATTCCCACTTCCACTCAGGCACCTCTAAAGACTGAATCTTACCTTGTGGTCATCGCTGTTCCCCTTTAACTCTCTGGCATGTCAAACAACGGGACACAAAATCAATGTCTCCTTCTTCATCCTGTGCCACCAAAACGTTTTCTTCAAATCTTTGTATAGCTTGTCTCCACCTGGATGAACTGAATATGGTGTGCAATGCGCTTCTGTCATGATCGTCTTTTTCAACTCCTCATCGTTAGGAACACACCACCTACCATCAAACCTCAAGCTACCATCTCGTATGAATGGAAAACCGGACACTTCCCTTTCTCTACTCCACTCTCCACTCCACTATCTTAGGATCCAAAGCCTCGCTTATCCCGAATGTCATCATAAAACTCCATATGTCTTTCATATCACCCATAGCATCTCCTTTCTCGCATCATATGAATCCCAAAGCTCGCTACCTCATCCTCACCTCATCAAAGATAGAGCCGTACACAAGGAATGTACACTCTTTCTACTCAAAGCATCAGAAACAACATTGGCCTTCCCTTCATGGTAGATGATTTCCATGTCGTAATCACCAATCAGCTCCATCCACCTCCTCTGTCTCATGTTCAACTCCTTCTGTGTGAAGATGTACTTGAGACTCTTGTGATCAGAAAATACCTTAAAGATTGCTCCATAAAGGTAATGTCTCCAAATCTTGAGAGTAAACACCACCGCACCCAACTCCGGATCATGAGTAGGGTAGTTCTCCTCATAAGGCTTCACTGCCCTAGAAGCATAGGCGATCACTTTACCATTCTGTATCAACACACATCCCAACCCATTCTTCGAGGCATCTGTATAAACCTCGAAATTCTCGCTCCTTCAGTAATGCTAGGACAAGAGCTGTGGTCAAACGCTCCTTTAAGGTTTGGAACGCCGTCTCACAACTCTCATCCCAACAAAACCTGTTCTCTTTCCTCATCAACGCCGTCATCGATCTAGCTATCTTGGATAAATCTTTCACGAATCGTCTCGTAGTATCCAAATAAACCCAAGAAACTCCTAACCTCAAGAACATTCTTCTGCTTCCCACTTTGTCACACCTCAATCTTTGCCGGATCCACACTACCCCATCTTTAGAGATTACATGCCCCGAAAAAGCAACTTTCTCTAACCAGAACTCACACTTGGACAGCTTAGCATACAACTCGTGATCCCTCAAAGTCTGCAACACGATCCTCAGATGCTCCTCATGCTCCTCCTTAGTCTTAGAGTAGACCAAGATATCATCGATAAACACCACTACAAACTGTCCAAGAACTCGCCAAGATCCTATTCATCAAATCCATAAACACCGCCGCGCATTAGACAACCCAAACGGCATCACCACATACTCATAATGGCCATACCTTGACGTGAAAGCCGTCTTTGGTATGTCCACCTCTCTAATCTTCACCTGATGATACCCCGACCTCAAATCAATCTTAGAAAAGACTGTTGCACCACTCAACCGATCAAACAGGTCATCTATCCTTGGCAAAGGATACTTGTTCTTTATCGTCACACGTTCGGCTCCCTCGTAATCTATGCATAGCCTCAAGCTCCCATCTTTCTTCTTCACGAACAAATCGGTGCTCCCCAAGGCGATACACTTGGTCTAATGTATCCCTTCTCTATCAAATCATCCAACTGCTTCCTAAGCTCCTCCATCTCCTTAGGACCCATACGGTACGGTGCCTTAGAGATTGGCCCCGTCCCTGGCTTCAACTCAACGGTGAAATCTATCTCCCTCTTCGGTGGCAACCCCGGAATCTCCTCCGGAAAACATCTCGCAAACTCTCCCACCACTCGTATCTCATCAATCATGGACTTTCTATCCGGTCATCTCTCACATGGCATAAGATCAAAGGACATCCCTTCCTCGGATACGACTTCAAAGTAACAAATTGCAATCAACTTAACTTTGGGTTTGACTAGAAACCCGCGATAAGACACACTTACACCCTTTGGACCCCTTAAGGACACCTTCTTTTGATGACAGTCTATCTTAGCTTAATACTTTCCTAACTAATCCATCCCAACTATCATCTCAAAACCATTAAAAGGAAACTCTAGCAAGTCTACAGGGAAATCGACTTGCCCAACTATCAAAGATACATCTCTAAACAACCTCCCACACGATACGGACTCACCGGAAGGTATGAAAACTCGCTCACTAACGTACTCTCATATACTCTCAAACCCAACTGTTTTACATGACTTGAAGACACAAACGATCGAGAAAGCCCCGAATCAAACAAAACAAACATAGGAATACCATTAACAAGGAATGTACCGGTGATAACATGTGCATCTTCCTCACCGCCTTCTTGTCCATCATGAACAACTTGCCATTTGGTCTTCCGCCCACCTCCCCGGACAAGATCTTGGTGATGCGGTCGGCTTAGCACCCGACCCTTGATTGTTGTTGTTGTTGTTGTTCATCGGTGTCTTCTGATAAGAATTACCGCCGTTGCGGTTGCCTCCACTCTGTAGCTCGACCTCCCGGTTTGGCCATGATCCACTGGTCATTGCTCGCAAAGCTCGTGCGGTCTCTCGAACAGATCCCGGTGCACTCGTGCACTCATGTCTCTTGTGGCCTACGCCACCACAACCAAAGCAGGTCACTCCCTAACTATTACTCACACTCCCTCGGCCTCGCCCAAAGGAAGTCCCAGCACTAAACCCAGACCCAGAAGATAATCCCTTAGATTGATTGTGGTTGCCTTTCTTGAAATTAGATTGGCCACCACCCTCGCTCTCGGACTTCCTCTTCTCTCCACCCGACCTCTCCCGAGCCATCTCCACTAGTCTCTCGCTCTCCCGGCCCTCTCATACGCTTCCTTTACATCGGTAAGGACTCCCACGGGTAACTTATCCATAATTTTCGTGGTTAGCCCTCTCTCAAACCTCAAAGCCGATTCTCCTCACTCAAACCCATATCCTCGGATATCTAGATTTCTCATTGAACCGCCTGTAGTACTCAAATACAGACATCTCAAAGAAATCATCTTAAACTTGTCGAACTCCTCTCTCAACTTACTCCTCACATTTTCTCGTACGAACTCCTTCCTCACAAAATACGAAACTCCTCCCAAGGTATAGCAGGTAACCCTTGGTTGGTATATATCTCCTTGGCACTCACTTTCACCGAATCCCACCACTTGCCACCGCCTCCCTCGGATAGAATGCAGGCTGATCCACTCTCATCTCATCGGACGGTGAACTAAATCTAGTATGTTCTCCATCTCCCTCAGCCAACTATCAAGAAGGTTAGGCTCCTCAACTCCCTTGTACTCCTTCGGGTTAAACCTCGCAATATAGAGGCTGACTTTAGCATGGTCAACCTCCTTCTCCTTATCCTTATTCTTGTCCTCATTCACTTTCTTTAAGGTCTCATGAAGAGCATCTTGGTGTTCTAACATCTTTACGATGTCATCCATGGTCATAAGCTCTGCTCTCGCGTACAAAGCATTTCTCTTTGGCGGCATCTTGAAACTATACATATATAAGAAAGGGTAGATATGAACATACGTACTAAACTTCAAAACACGAAAACACGCTGCCCAGAACCTACTCGATCGAGTATCCAAACCCACTCGATCGAGTGACGGGCTACTCGATCGAGTGCCCCCATGTACTCGATCGAGTACCCAAACTCCAGAACCAAACAGACTTTCTGATCTCTAACCCACTCGATCGAGTATCTAGGCTACTCGATCGAGTGACCTTCACTCGATCGAGTACCCCTAGTTACTCGATCGAGTGCCCAAAACGCGATTCTGGAATCAAAATCGCCAAAAACCCACCCGATCGAGTCAGTCCCACTCGATCGAGTATCACTAGTACGTAAGAGCTACCCGCATATTACGTCATATGCTAACATGCTAACCTTATAAAATCACATGATATCATAATAAATATGCTACGCATCTATTCTACTATCAACAAGATCAATTCATCATGCTATTAAAGCCACATTGTAAACATCCAACATGCTATTCCAACATCAAGTCCACACATTTATTACTTTTCTTTCACATTCTCAACTTCCTACTTCAACACCAACCAATCAACACACTTCATCACTTTGTTGTACAAGTTAATCAAACACACAGATGACTCGACAAACACTTTCCCCATGTGACCGGTTCAAAGTTGTAGGGCGACCCCCGTGACTTTAGGATGTCTCCCAAGCCTTTGCACTAGCTCCTACAACTTTTACCCCGGGTTCATTTTAATTGACTCCCTATTTTCATTAAGTTCATTGGTTACAGGTTTCAGGATCGTCGCTCTGATACCATTTGTAACACCCCCATACTCCAAGTGCCTTACCAGGACCACTCAGGTATAAAGACATCACCATCTCGGTCGCCCGAGGTATGATAATCAAATAGACAAAACAGAAACAACGTTTATTATAAATAGTTTAATGAATAAATACAATCCTCAAAACCAAACCAAAGTACGATACATTATTCCAAACTAACTGTTCTCAACTGAAATGTAAATAAATGCTAAACTACGGCGGAAGACTCTATCGTCATGTCGTGGCCATCCCAAATATCCCGGTATTCATCTCTATACCTGTTCAATATCTGCTCACCATCCCCGAATGGATCACCGCAGTTTACAAAACAACACCGGGTCGACGTACTAATCACACAATCAATATAGATAACAATAATAAGGCAAACAGACAAAACCGTCACACACACACACACACACCACCAACTCCCATCATCTCAATACGACCCACTTTGGACCGGCCACCGCCAGTGGGGGACCGCAGCCGTTCCCACCTAAGCCCCGCTCATCGTACGAGCGATAACCCCGTCCCATTAATGTGCACATCCCCTTCCGTGGCGGGTTCCACGAAGGGCGAAACTAGGCGTGAAGTCACTCCCGCAAGTGACCCCACTCAGCCGAGAGAACGCATCTCGAGAGCCATAGACAACCAATCACAATCACAATCACAATCACAATCACAATCATCATATCAAACAACTAACTACAAAGACATCACCAATATCCCATCATGGGACTAATACGAGGAGGAAATCCTACCCGGAAAGCACAACACGCAGACGGTATCTACAAATTTGTATCAAAACGGCTCCTCTACGAATTCTCCTCCTATCATACATAACACATAAAGACTACACATCACAAACTACACACCAAAACCCCCAATTCCTAAATTAGGGTTTCACCGATCTTAACAAAACATTATAGAAATTATATTAAAAGCTTACCCTCGACGCAAGGAATCCAACGACACGAACTACGATACGAAACCGACCGTCGAACTCCGGGAATTGTCAAGAACGCGATTAGGAAGAAGAACTAGTTGCTTTCTCTCTTAAACAGGTTTTAGGTTTTGTAAAAAGTTATTTAAAACAATGATGAATATGTTTAAATACCTTAATCGCGTAATTAACAAAACCCGAGAAAACTCCCCCGTAAAACCGGACACTCGATCGAGTACCCAAGGCACTCGATCGAGTACCCCTTACTCGATCGAGTACCCCGACTACTCGATCGAGTACCCAACAGTCGAAACTATTTTACTTCGCAACTTGCCCATACTCGACAGAGTAAGGGCTACTCGATAGAGTACCCCAAGACATATAAATACGGAGTATTACAAATGTGGCATAAACTAACTCACAATATCAACAAAACTCCTCAAAAACTAATATAATCAACATAAGAGTAAAAAGAATGTCACTCTTTTTTTCTTTTTCAACTTTATTTATTTTCTTTTTTTTTTTATTTTCACTTTTTTTCTTTGTCATATCTTTTTTTTTCATCACTTTTTTTTTTCATTCCCTTTTTTTTCCACCTTCTTTCCAACATCTATCACAATAGCAATAAAATCGACCACAATAAAACTTCCAATATTACCAACAAGTCTAGCATGACAAGGGTAGGCTATATAGGAATGTAGTTGAATAAACGGGTCAAAACAAGGCAAAGTTGGGTAATGTGAAACTAATAGTGGTAAAGTATAAAGGAAGGGTCACCTCTCCTCATGTGTCACCGCCACAACCCCGAGTATATGTAGGCAATAAGAGACAAATTTCATGCTTATGCAAATTGATGTTACATGCCATGTAAGTAGTACTACTCACATCCTAAATGAAACCGGTCATGAATGTCACCGGTTTATAAGCTCTAAACCTTAGAATGTGTAAGTAGTTTGCCAACAGATAGGTCAAGTATATTCGTTTGGTAGAATTTATCAAAAACTCGTAGACTATGCAAATGAATTTATCAAAATAAGGTGTCCAATAGTGCAAGGCTTGAATGAGTTAGGAAGAGTATAAAAGCAATGTCATCATTGTTATATGACCACTCCGACTCAACCTAAGACTCTACCTAAATGCAAACATGTTTTTGTATTTTTTTTGGAAAATTTTCAATTTTTTTCGTTTTTTTTTTATATAAATGCATGCAGAAATGCAAGAAATATGCATATGATTGCAAAACAGACATATGTATACCCTCCCCAAACCAAATCAAACAATGCCCTCATTGTGTTCAACAAACAATTAGAAGCATCAACAAATAGGGGAAAGGGGTACACAACTAAAATGAAATGCAAATGAATATAAATAAAGGAAAAGAGAACTCACACACCACAATACGGACCTCCCCAAACCAGAAACAAACATGGGGAGGTCATGGCCAGCAGCTGCCACTAAGTGCCTGTAAAATACGGGTCATCCTCATTAGAAAGTCCTCCCCCCTCAGCACCATCTCCTCTCGCACCCTCCTGTAGAATAGCAGCCTCGGCAGCAGTAGTAGTAGGCTGCTTAGTAACTGTAGTCGTGGCATCAGCACTAGCCGTGGCAGTAGGAGCATATCCACCCTTTGGAAATCTATAATAAGATGGATGGGGCTAACCGGGAGGTGGCAACCTCTATCTCGAGCATACGAGTTATAAACAAGAAAACCACATAAAGCTTGGTCCCGCTCCATCCTTGCCATACGAGTGCATACATATAATAACAAAATATCACGTGTCCCTTTGTCTACGACCGTAGGGGCTCAAATGGTGGAGGTGGAATAAAGTGGTCGGGTAAGTAGGTTGTGGCCCGGTGCTAGATGGAGGTGGTGGAGGCAAAGTAGTGGTCGGTATCGCAATAGGAGTGGGATTAGGAAGGCTCCCAAAACCCGAAGACTGACTGACCTCCAAAGTGCACCCCGAAGACCGTCCAGCTAAGAGTATAAAAGATGGGGTCGGAGGCCTAGATTTAGTGGGATCAAGCGTAGGGTCAAACTTAGGCATGGGAACTATGGCAGGGAAGGTATTGCAATGTAGGGGTAAGGGAAGTGTCTTCTTACCCTCTAACTTCCATTTAAGGGAAGGTTTGGTCCGGATCCAATGAAAGGAGGCCAAAGCCGGAAGATTAAGCAAACGATCGGCCATTAAAGAGGAGGGTCCATTCTCATGACCAATCGGCTTCAGATGAGCCGAGGAAAACTAGGGAGAAGGCGAGACGCCAAATGACTTACAATACCGTCGTACTGAATTGCTCTATGACTATCTACAGTGAAAAAGTGTGTGGCCACAGCCCACATTCAAGACAAAAGGATCACTATAGTCAACATTTAAGAAACCAACGAGCATTTGTTGCTCAATTACATTCAATTTGTTTGGCTCCGGACGACCAAAGATATTGTCATTAACTAAACGGAACCAAAAGCGAGGGATGGTCAACATTATTAATATAATGTCGGTCGCGAGGGCTATGAGATAGGGCATGCCAAAGGGTCTTCGTGGCCCTATCTCTTGGGGGTGTGGTAGAACCAGCAGAAGCAACCCCAAGGTAACCACCAAACTGAGTCAAAGTCAACTTATAATCCCTATTTAGGAACCGAAAATTAACCCTACTTTCAGGTATATTATTTACATTATTTTGAGCTACATAGCGAAAGCTACTACAAAACTCGTAAGTGAGTGACTCGTATGTATAGTGCAGCATAGTAACAAAACCCATAGTACCCGTCCCATTCAACAATTCAAGTACAGGTGTAATACCCCGTATTTCTAGGATTTGGTTAGTGGTTAGTCATAGGTGGAAATGTCAAAAAGGATGTATAAATGATATTTCAAAACATGTTTCAGGGTTTATATTATAAATAATAATAATTCAAGAATTATATTGTGAGACGGGAATAAATAATAAAATGTAAAGTGAGTCGGGAATAGCCTATAATAGGCGTGTAAATGAGTATAAACAATGGAGTGTTTTCTAGTAATAATAATAGTAATAATGATAATAATAATAATAATAATAATAATAATAATAATAATAATAATAATAATAATAATAATAATAATAATAATAATAATAATAACAACAACAATAAGAATAAGAACAACAATAATAATAAGAACAATAATAATAAGAACAATAATAATAATAATAATAATAATAATAATAATAATAATAATAATAATAATAATAATAATAATAATAATAATAAAATTAATAATAATAATAATAATAACAAGAATAATAACAACAATAATAATAATAACAATTATAATAACAATAACAATAACAATAACAATAACAATAACAATAACAATAATAATAATAATAATAATAATAATAATAATAATAATAATAATAATAATAATAATAATAATAATAATAATAATAATAATAATAATAATAATAATAATAATAATAATAATAATAATAATAATAATAATAATAATAATAATAATAATAATAATAATAATAATAATAATAATAATAATAATAATAATAATAATAATAATAATAATAATAATAATAATAATAATAATAATAATAATAATAATAATAATAATAATAATAATAATAATAACAACTTTAGAGAGAGAGAAAGAGAGGAGGGAGAGGCGATCACGATTTAGGTTGCCGATGCCGTCAACGTTTCACTGCCACCCTAATCTTCACCACCGGTACTGCCGCCTCACGCCGGCCGTTCTTGACGTCAGCCTTGGGGTCCATGGTGTGCGCTGTTAGGGTTGTGGAATCGCGTCAGAGGGTTGGAGGCGATTAGGGCATTATGCTATCTGTCGTCCTGCCGTCTTAGGCTGCCAACCACCATGCCACGTCGACCTTTAGACCTCACGTCGTCGATCAGCGGTGGTGATTGTTGGTTGTTCATACGGCTGCCGTGATTGCAAGGGATATCGTGAGGGAGGGTCTCTGTCCGTGTAGGGTTTTCTGTCGTTATCTGCGTCAGGTTTTCCCTGTGCCACCACCATTGGGCCACCAGACCTCACGTCGCCGGTTTAAGGTGGTGGTTTGACGGCTCTACCCTACGGTCCTTTGTCGGTTAGTTTCTGTCCTTTTTTTTCAGTTTCGGTTTTTCATTTATTCTTCCTGTGTTGCTAGGATTAGTTGCTCTCTGTTCTCCGGTGTCCGGCCACCTCTGTCACCTCTGCCGTTGTGGTTGAGTTGGTTGTGTGGGTGTTACAGGTTGCGGGTACTGTGGGGTTTGGGTTCATCATTGCCACCTGCCTTTGTGGTTGGGTTGGTGTTCTCGGTTGTATATTGACCACCACCGGTGTGGGTGGTGCGTTGGTGGTCAGCTGGGTTGCCCTTTTGGATACTGGTTGCGGGTCCTCTTTGAGCTCTTAGCTGCTTATGCGTGAGCCTGTTTAGTGGTTTCCGTTCGGGGGTGGTTGTTGGTGGCTCTATAGTTTTCTGTGCAAGATGGTGGTGTGTTCCTTCATGCTTGAACTTGTACGGTTTCATTGTCCTTTTCGAGTCTTCATGCGTGTCCGAATGGGTTTGGTAAAGGCCTTACTAAGGCTGCATGGCAGAAACATTTTCAGGACCGGCACTGTCATAGTGGTGCTTTGGGACTTACGTGTTAGACTCTTACCGATAGTCTGACTAATTTCTCTAATGCCGAGATTGCTTTGAAGCGGATGGGGCTCTGGTTGTGTGGGGTGTTCTTTAAAACCCGCACCACTTGCTCTAGATGTATGCATAGTCGGGGTGATATTGTGGCGCCTCCGGAGTGTGTTTACGGCCTCTATAGCTTTCATATTTACGGTATTCCGAGACCTTTGGCTCCGTCTCCTTCGGTTTCTTCGTCTGATGATGGTGTTGAGCTTGATCAGTGGTCTATATCATCGCTTGATCGTTTGTTGTCGTTGGGCCTTCGCACCGTGAAATCTATTCCTCCCGAGTGTCGTCTTGGGTTTGCTCGGGCTTTGAAAGGGATCCTGGATGATGTGGCTGATTCGCCTGGTGACCTTTCCCGCTGGATTTGTTTGCTTGTTTTGCCTCTTTGTCTGCTTAAGACCTTCGCTCCTTTGAGTAATCTTGAGTGTAGGACTGTTATTCGGCACCAGCATCAGGAGGAGAGTATTGTCAGGGCTATTCTTGCTTGGGGGACACCCGGGGGGTTTGCAGTTGTTGCAGGAGTGTTTGGATGAGGGTCCTTCTTTGTTTCATGTGGAGGAGGATCTTGATTTGAGTGAGCTTAACCTCCGTCAATGTCGACGGAAGATTTGTAATGGTCACTATACTGCTGCTGTTTGGGTGCTTTCTTCCTCTGGGGTGGCCCCATACTCCGATGCCACTCTTGTGGCCTTGCGTGAGAAGCATCATGCTGTCCCACCTCCTTCATTGCCTCCTTTGTCTCGGGATCATCATCCTCTGGTTATCTCTTCGACAGTGGTTTTGGATATGATTCGGAGCTTCCCACGTGGTACTTCTTGGGGAAGGATGGGTTTCATGCCCAGCACCTTATGGACTGTTTGAGTGGTGTTGCTGTGGCGATCTCTGATGATTTGATCACTTCTATTACCAAGGTGGTTAATCCTTTTCGTGAGGGCCAGTGTCCACTAGCTCTGGGTGAGTACATTGGCAGCTCCCCTCTCACGCCGCTTGTTAAACCGGGTGGTGGTGTTTGTCCTATTGCTGTTGGCACTGTCTGGAGACGGCTTGTCTCTAAGGTTGGTGCTTTTTTGGTTGGTCCTTCTTTGTCTTCTTATTTTGCTGGTCTTCAGTTTAGGGTGGGTGTGTCTGGTGGAGGAGAGGCTATCTTGCATGCCTTGAATCTGCTCATTGAGGCTCGGGGTGCTGAGGTGGGACTTTCTATGTTGCTGGTTGATTTCCAGAATGCTTTCAACCTTGTTGATCGTACGACCATGCTTCAGAAAGTCCGCCGTCGTTGCCCGGTTCTTTCCCGTTGGGTGGAGTTTTGTTACTCCAGCTCTGCCCGTCTTTTTTATGGGGAGCGTTGCTTGTGGTCTTGTCAAGGTGTCCAGCAGGGTGATCCCTTGGGTCCTTTGCTTTTCGCTTTGGTTTTGCATCCCTTGGTGTGCAAAATCAGAGACTCTTTTGACCTTAGTATGCAGGCGTGGTACTTGGATGATGGCACCATCGTTGGGGACACTTTGGAGGTGGGGAGGGTTTTGGATTTGACTATAGCTAATGGCCCTCGTTTTGGACTGCATCTTAATGTCTCCAAGACGGAGGTCTTTTGGCCTGTTGAGGATCCTCAGAGTCGGCTTCCGGGGGTTTTCCCCCCTTTTATTGCTCGGCCCTTGCGTGGTGTTTCAGTTTTGGGTGGGCCTGTCAGTACTTGCCCTATTTTTGGCAGTCAGATTGAGGCGAAGAGAGTGACTAAGACCATTCAGCTTATGGACTTGGTCGCGAGGATTGAGGACCCGCAATGTGAGTTGCTTCTGCTTAGAGCTTGTACTGGTATTTCTAAGCTCTATTTCTCTCTTCGTACTTGCTCCCCCAGTGTTTTTGGGTCGGTCCATCTTCCTTTTGATGCTGTTCTTCTTGTTGGAAAATGTGTCCTCAACAATAGTGCGATCACATGATTTAATATCATAATTAAATCTCAAAGTAAGAATACGTAAGGGATGACTCATTTATATAGTCAACTGATCAACATTAATCGGTAACTATTGGCTTGCTAGAGTTTGACGTTACTGTCGTGGGATGGTGGTGGTCAGTTGATCCCTTAAGGTCACACTTAAAGGATGATGCCCTTATCAGTAAATTTGACTAATTGCATGATGATACAAGTTGATAAATTCCATAAAATTGAACAATTCATTTGTGAGAGAGAATATTGATATCTTATTGTAATGGGATTAAATAAGATTTACTTTAGTAATTGAAATGCTTTATTACAAAAATTGTTTATTGTTTGTGAAACAATAGAGATGAGAACTGATGGTTAATTATAATTACAAGATATTGTGAATTATAATTATATGACCCATTTTATTTATGTGAGCAAGTATCACTAGTCAATTTGTTGTATGTAATTTGATTAATTTATAAAATGATATTTATTTGATAAATATATAATAAATTAATTAATAACATGTACATACTACATGTGACATATTGTGTGACAAATGACAAATTGACAAAATAAAATGGAGGTCCATTTTACACATATGACCGAAAAAATGGAGGGACAATAGTGGATTGTGGGTTATATTATTTTATGTGATAAATAATATATTATTATGGCTATTGTAGACTAGCCTTAAAAACCTACACTACCTTCTTACACACCTATTAACTTGAGAAGAACAAAAGGTAAAAGAAAAGACCATGCATTGACTTTTTATACTCCCTCCACCGGTTTTGTGCATTCAAGAGGAGAGATTTGTTCTCTCATATTTGGTAGTATTCATTCATCTTATTCATTCATACAGTCACATGAAACTTTCCTCTTACATATTCTTAGTTCATCTTTCTCAAAACTTGAGAGATGATGATCTAATTTGTTCATATAAATTACTAATATTATTAATGTAATATATGAGTATTAGTAATCAATTTTAAGGTAGACTACTAAACAAATATCTAGCAAATATTATTTAGTAGTGATAAGGGTTAAATCTTAGGTGCAATCAAGAGGAGAATCTCTACATTGGGATGTTGGAGGATCATCCTAATATTCATTATAACTCAAGAACAAGTGAAGGTAGGAGACCTTACTTGTGACCATATATCCGAAATAATAATGTAGGGAACATTATTTTTCTTATGAATCTCTTATTTTGTTATGCATGCGGTATATCTAAATAACAAATAATTAAAAAGTTAATTAGTTCACTATTAGAGGAGTCTAATAAGAGGTATATAAACCTAACAAGTGGTATCAGAGCATAGGATGTTGCATGAATAATCGGTTATTGTTTTTCCGAGTTAAAAAGTTAACATATAAAACTAAAAATTTGTGATTTATATGAGTAAGTCAATAAATAATTATGCATGTTATATATTCTGGTCCTAAAATATTTTTAGGTCATTTTTATTATTTATGGAAATTTACTGTTCATTTTAATGATTTTTAGTGATTTTATAACATTTTTATGTGTAAAATGAACTTTAATTCACTAAAATAACTTAACCTTCACTACTGACCGTGGTATTTTATTATGACCTCACTTGAATATTTTATGTATTGTATGTAAAATATCATATTAATGTGATTAATATTTCATGATTTATGAATTTTTAGTGTAAAAATAGCATAAATGGAGGTTAAATGACTAAAAATGGTTAAACTTACTCTATGATCATGAAAATTTTATATGATCTCACATGCATATTTTACAATTTGTGTGAAAAATCTCGTATTAATTGGATTAATATTTCATGATTTATGATTTTTCTGAGATAAAAATGTATTAAAAGAGGTAAAATGGTTAAAAATAGTTAAATTTCGAATTGGGCCATGACACTTTAATATGTTGTCACATGAATGATTTAAAGAGTGTATGTAAATTTAGAGATGGAATGATCTCCTTTAGCATGATTTATGAATTTTTAGAGTAAAAATGGCATAAATAGTGACTATTTTAGCATAAATAGCTAAAATGAATTGCATGGTATGAGAAAATTATTTTAGGTTGCATAAATATCCCACTAATCAGATCTAATATTGTAAAAGTGATTGGATTAATTTTTGGATACTTTAGATGTTTTATGAGATAAAACCGATAAAATGCAACTATATTTTCTCAAAATTAATTCGAAAATTTTAACCATGATTTTTGACATTATGAGTGTCATGGAAATATTCCAGAATATTCAAAAATTTAAAATTCAAAATTCAAAATTATTGTAATTTAATTTGGATTTATTTCATAAATAACATGATTTTAAGGTAAAAAAATGAGCATAAAACTTAAATCAAGTTGAATTATTGTCAAAAATTGAGTGATGACTACTTTTTGAGTCCTAAGAGTGTTAGGATAATTAACTTGAGCTTATATGTGATTTAAGTGTTAATTTGTGATTTTAAGAAGTTATTATCACGCATTTCCATAAAACCGGGTTATATATACGATATAAGTTAAATAGGGCGATTTGGCACATAATTTGGCATGATAGATACATATTATAATGCTACATATTTCAATTGTTGAATGTCTTTTATTTATATAATTTTGAATTATGTAATTTTATCTTAGTATTGCCTTATTTTTAATCGAAATTACCCGTAATGAAAGGGAATATTAATTCGGTTGTAATTTAATGTGATCTCGTATCACTTTTATTTTTACTGGTTTTTCCATTTTACAAATGTATAATAGGAATAGTTTTGTATTTTTATTATTATTTGTAATTATGGAGTTTCTTCAAAGACGGTGCCATTCAAAAAGGTGTTCCGACGAAGACAGTGTTCTTGGGAGGCGTGCCATTTGAAGATTCAAGGGACCAAAGGAGTTGATTTCCGAATATGTAATAGATTATTTTATTTTCTATTTTAGGAAGGCCATACTAGGAGTTTATTAATTATTGCTTTGCATTTCTTTTAATATGTTAAATGCATTGCCAAATCGCCATAAACAACAACATGCATATCATATCGAGTCATCGACCGTGTCAATTATAATTATCGTAGTTCACCGCTTTAGTTCACTTAAAACGTGATAGATAATAAATTGACAAGACCTCTCAAAAATTAATAATTGAGAATTAGCCTTACCAAATAGTAGAAACCATGAATCCCAATTTCATAAGGAAGTAGACTCGGCTCACCGGGGTGCTAAACTTGTTACGTTGGGTAAATGGGTAATAAAATTTTATTACATCGAAATTTGGATTGAGCTCATCGGAAGTATTCGTGACCGTAGTCTCATGTGTTCCGGGCTAAAGATAAATATTAAAGTAATTTTTATCGGCCGAGAGTTCTAAAAGTAGAATCGATTAAGAGGTTAATCAACCGAATTATATTAATAAGGGATGACTCGGCTCACCGTACCCATATTAATATGAATTTGGATCTCGGAATCATTTATAATAGTTGGGTAGAGGTCACTATATAAATGCAATACTTGTTTACAAGTATTATTAAAACGATAGATGTTAATTATTTCCTTCATTTCCGTTTTTGTAGTTAATTATACGCAATGAATTAATATAATACTCCTACACCAATCACCATTGATTCATGGCTTCAATCATTCGATGAAAAGTGCTCCGAGTATGACAATGATACGATTAGAGAATTACGCATTGGCATTGGTCAGGATGGAAATTTTTGCTTCTTTACCACCTCCACACCACCCACTCCAATATTAATGCCCACCACCTTGGTAAGAAAATCTTGTGAAGAAAATCTCGCTAAACCCAAGGCATCCTTGTTTGAAGAAACAAGGAAAAGTATTGAATTTAGTGGGAGTTCTAGCAAGAGTGTCATTGCAAATGAAAGGAGTATTGGTATTATTAAAGGGAAGGCAAAGATAGGTGAGAAACCCAAACCTGGTAGTGAATTAGAGATGGATAGTGGGACTACCAAAACCAGGACCAAGAAGGGTGCCCAATCATATGAGGAATGTCATTATAATAATGTCATGGGCCATTGGAAGCGAAATTGCCCCAAGTATTTGGGAGATATCAAAGTTGGACTTATTACTCCAAGTGGGACTTGGAAATGTGGAAAAGCTAAACAAAAGTGATATATATCTCCGACAAGGAAATGGAGCTAGGGTAGCCGCCACTTCGAGAGGGACTTATGTACTTGTTTTTGCTAATAGCTTTGAGTTGTAATTTACATAATAGTTATTATGTACCCACCTTGTCTAAAAACATTATTTTCATTTCTATGTTAGACATGAAAGGATTTATTTTGTTGAAAATAGACATGGATGTGAGCCATGTCACTTATCTTTATGATATACAAGTTTTAGACACTTCCAACTCAAGCAAATATATCTTCATAATACAATTCAAAAGACTCATAACTAGTGATCCAAATGATTTGCACATTTGGCTTTTTCGATTAGGTCACATAAATGAGAAATGCATTCAAAGCTAGTGTCGACTAGATTTTATGAACCATTTGATTCTCAATCATATGGAATATGCGAATATTGTCACCTTTGCAAAATTAATTGTACTCCCATTAGTGGTAAAGGGACATGAGCAAGTGATTTGTTGGGACTAATACATGCCGATGTATGTGTTCTAATAAGCATCACCGCAAAGGGAATTTATGACTACTTCTTCACTTTTACCAATGATTTAAGTAGATATGGGTATATTTACTTAATCAAATATAAAGTGAAGCATTTGAGAAATTTGAGAAATTTTTAAATGACGTAGAGAACCAATTGAACAAAATATCGAAGCATTACGATTCGATCCTAGTGGCAAAGATCTAAGTAATGAATTTGATTTATTAAATATGGATTATGACCAAGTGTCACTACCCATAAGATCAAACTAAAATGAGTTGGTTTGAGTTATTGAACTCAATTTTGGGAATTTGCAATCCAAAACGGACAAGTAATTCTAAACGGATGGTCAACCATGAGATACCTAAAATAGAGAGTCTATTAAACAGATGACATGGATAAGACTCGCATATCACATGAATCAAGCTGCCATGATAGGGATGGCCTTTTGAAAGCTAATGCATAGTCTAGATAAACTCCTAAATACTCCACCATATATATATATATATGTTTGTATCTCACAAAGCTATCTCTCAAGAAGATAGATGTATTTATGAGAGATAGAGCGGGAGTAGATTGGATCGTTCCAAACATGTCTTATATTGTTACTTTGTGAAAGTAATGGAACTATAGAGTGGGAGTATAGTTAAACTATAATCTATAAAGATAGATTGGGAGCATAGTTCAGTGGGAGTTTATCGCACATGTCTTATTGGTTAAAATATTGCTTTGTGAAAGTGATAGTATTATGACCTTGTCCCAAATCGACCTTGTTACATACGAGCCATAGCATTACAATCCAAAAATTGTTACTCAAGAGTAGACTTACTTTAAAGTGAGGGTCTCTTTAAAGGTAAATAGAGCTTTAGAGTACTCAAATGCATAAGATTGACATGAAGATGTTGATCAAGATAAATTATGTTAGGAATTTCCGCATTTCAATGAAGAATGGCAAATGATAATTAAAATTCGCTTTTATAAAATGGGAATTTAGAGAAGGATGTGTTTGGAACACAAAACCTTAGATAAAGATCTAAGAATCCGAACATATTATGCGTAGCTTTCTTAAGTGATCCTATAATGGTCTTAAGCAAGCATTAAAGGATTATACTTTTCGTTCATGTGATAATAGTGAATGGTTTCATTCACATGATTGAAGAATCATGATTATACATGAAGTTAAGTGGGAGCTAGAATCATTTTCCCATGTCTTATATGTTGATAACATATTACTTTTTGAGAATAATGTACCAATGCTCTCTTCTGTGAAAGAGTGATTGGGAGACTAGGAAAAGGTGTGATATATATTCTAGATTTCTGAATCTATGAGAGAGAATATTGCCATAGAGTTGAGAATGTTATGAGGATAAGATCTTTCGTATATGTTTTACATCAACAAGTTTGAATAGGCTGTTCATGTTGATGGAAGTGGAATTACTATGATGGAGTCATAGTCATTCACTGAACCTATCAAGTTGTTGATCACATGAAATCGATTGCTAATGTTTCCGCCATTAGAATGATCATGTATGCCAACAGACGCACGTGCTGTGATGAACCATATGCTAGGAGCATAATGAGTCAATAACAAGTTAATTCATAAGATGGTCTTGTGAAAGCCTTAAAGAACAATTGAAGACTTGTTCATATGTTTGGATGATAAACTAACTTAGGTGTTGAAGGGTTGCACAAACTTTAGTTTCCAAACTTAAAGGGATTTGTTAAAATCCTAGGATGTCTTATTGACTAAGGAGTAAGAGACTAAAAAGGTGTTTTAGTTTCGCACATTGCAAAATTCTACAAAAGGAATCTAAGTAAATTGTGATAAAATGGTCAACGTTGGGATTAAGGGCGAATCCCTCTACAAATGACTTTATCACAAGTTATGCGATAACGGTGGGAGCATCTTTCAAGTTAAAGAACCCAAGTCTACTAAGAAGACTAGACAAATACTTAAGAGATAAATTCAAGTTATTAGAAATAACATTGAATATAAGGAAATAGCAATTGATAAAGTTTGAATATATGGATATAGGGTATATCCACTTGCCAAGCTTTTATTGCATTTCAACTAGTGTAAAAGGTACACTAAATATTATAAGATATGAAGTAGTAATAGTGTATTGATTATTCATATATGATAATCGCATTTATCATTTGAATTTTATTAAACTCACCTATTACTTTGTTAAATCCAAATGGGTTGTAGAGACAAATTGAACCCCATTAAAGTGAACTGGATTGACATGGTATTCGC
This sequence comes from Silene latifolia, assembly GCF_048544455.1. Lineage (NCBI taxonomy): Eukaryota > Viridiplantae > Streptophyta > Magnoliopsida > Caryophyllales > Caryophyllaceae > Silene > Silene latifolia. The sequence continues at coordinate 402,535,205 of NC_133538.1, forward strand.
CCCTAGTTACTTATATGAGGTGACGTCTCGAAGTGACTAGAGTGTGATGCGATTGATGGCAAGTTCAAGTGCCATAGAGTCATACGGGATGACTAGTCGATCACATAGGCAGACTGTATGAGACACTCTGCCAGGCAGTGACCGCTTATAGAGTTCTGGTAATTCATAAAGCCCGGTCATGGCAAGAGTTGCTATAGTATTCTTATGAGTCAATTCTTTTCACTAGAGACTATTCGCCCAAGTTGGCACAAATTTCTGATTAGTTTTGATTTATGCTCTACGACTGTCGTAAATGAGGTCAAATGGGTATATTTTGGGTTATCATGAACTATGGCTGAACAAAGGGAATAGTGCAATAGGAATTATCCACCCCTTGTAAGGATTGTTTCAAATCTCAAGGCCACTCAAGGAGTAGTGAACTGGAAATGCGTGGCCACGCTCGGAAGGTATCTACGGTAGATAATTCCGGTCAGACAGTTACACTACAGATCGAGGAAACCGCTCAAGATATGATCAATTGAAAGTACGACCTGCAAGACACCTTGCATTGAGTGGGAGATTGTAATAGGACAAGAGAATTGGTGACGCACACTTGTCTCGGATAAGTGGGAGATTGTTGGAAAATGTGTCCTCAACAATAGTGCGATCACATGATTTAATATCATAATTAAATCTCATAATTAGAATACGTAAGGGATGACTCATTTATATAGTCAACTGATCAACATTAATCGGTAATGATTGGCTTGCTAGAGTTTGACGTTATTGTCATAGGACGATGGTGGTCAGTTGATCCCTTAAGGTCACACCTAAAGGATGATGCCCTTATCAGTAAATTTGATTAATTGTATGATGATACAAGTTGATCAATTCCTTAAAATTGAACAATTCATTTGTGAGAGAATATTGATATCTTATTGTAATGGGATTAAATAAGATTCATTTTAGTAATTGAAATGCTTTATTACTAAAATTGTTTATTGTTTGTGAAACAATAGAGATGAGAATGAATGGTTAATTATAATTACAAGATATTGTGAATTATAATTATATGACCCATTTTATTTATGTGATCAAGTATCACTAGTCAATTTGTTGTATGTAATTTAATTAATTTATAAAATGATATTTATTTGATAAATATACATTAAATTAATTAATAACATGTAACATACTACATGTGACATATTGTGTGACAAATGAAAAATTTACAAAATAAAATGGAGGTCCATTTTACACATATGCGACCGAAAAAATGGAGGGACAATAGTGGATTGTTGGTTATATTATTTTATGTGATAAATAATATATTATTATGGCTATTGTAGACTAGCCTTAAAAACCTACACTACCTTCTTTTACACCTATTAACTTGAGAAGAACAAAAGGTAAAAGAAAAGACCATGCATTGTCTTTTTATACTCCCTCCACCGGTTTTGTGCATTCAAGAGGAGAGATTTGTTCTCTCATTTTTTGTAGTATTCATTCATGTTATTCATTCATACATTCACATGAAACTTCCTCTCACATATTCTTAGTTCATCTTTCTCAAAACTTGAGAGATGATGATCTAATTTGTTCATATAAATTACTAATATTAATAATGTAATATATGAGTATTAGTAATCAATTTTAACGTAGACTACTAAACAAATATCTAGCAAATATTATTTAGTAGTGATAAGGGTTATATCTTGGGTGCAATCAAGAGGAGAATCTCTACATTGGGATTTTGGAGGATCATCCTAATATTCATTATAGCTCAAGAACAAGTGAAGGTAGGAGACCTTACTTGTGCCCATAAATCCGAAATAATAATGTAAGGAACAATATTTTTCTTATAAATCTCTTATTTTGTTATGCATGCACTAGATCTAAAGAACAAATAATTAAAAAGTTAATTAGTTCAATATTAGAGGAGTCTAATAAAAGGTATATAAACCTAACACTTCGTTCCAGCTTGGAACGTATTGTCACCGCGTCTCGCCCGGGTTTTGGGGATTGGCAGTGGCGCCTTGCTACTTTCCCTTTTCATCTTGGTGGTCTATGCCGCATGAGATGTTTTAAATTATGCTTTTATTGCGTCCCGTTTGCAGTCTGCTGATTTGCAGGCTAAGCTCCTCGGACCTTCTGGTATTGTAGATTCTGGCCCTACTTTCGATGATGTCGCACGGGTGTTTTCTGCGACTACAGGTTCTGATATCTTATGTAACCCTAGTGAAATTGCTGCCCCCAAACTTATGAAGAAATTGGCAGACATATATTTCACGAGGGTTGCTGCTGCTTCAGAGTCTGTTTTCTCTTTGACACCACGCCAGCTTGCTTTTTGGAAGTCTCACCAGGGTGCCCACTCCTCTGATTGGTTGCGTGCGGTTCCTATCTCGGGGTTGGGTCAGACTATGAACGGGAGGACTTACCGTAGTGTGCTTGGGTATCGACTGGGTGTTCCGTTATTCACGGTATCTAGGCCTTGTCCTGCTTGCTCTCGGGTTTTTGCTGATGATGTTTTCGGGGACCACGTTGTTTCTTGTACTGGTACTGTGGGAGTTAAGCATCGGCACAACCTCGTTTGTGACACTCTATTGGACATCTGTTATAGATCTGGTATTTCTGTGGGTAAGGAGGTTGATATCGGTTTGGTTGACGAGCATGGTGGCTCTCTTCGTCCGACGGATGTGCTGCTTTATTCCTCGGACATAGGGCGTGATGTATGCGTTGACTTGATAGGGTCTTCTCCTTTGACTCAGACTCGAATGATGGATTTTGTGCCTGGCCGGGTTGTCACTGATGCTGCTCAGCGTAAGTGTGCTAAGTACGGGGATTTGTGTGCGGCGGCTGGTTATGGTTTCCTTCCTTTCTCTTTCTCTCCACTTGGGGAGCTGGGGTCTGAAGTTGTCGCCTTGCTTAAGCGGATCCAGAAATTCTCGGTATCTAAGGATGCGGGGGCTCGGGTGGCTGCTTACATTTTTACTTGACTTAGCTTTGCTGTTGCTAAGGGTTTGGGAGCCCAGATTGTTTCTCGGCTCCCCACCAATTTCATGTAAACTTTTATTTCCCTATATATGAAAGCTGCGAGCATCCTTCTATAAAAAAATATTATAAATAAAAAAAAATAAAAAAAAGAAAAAAAAAATAATAGTAATAATAATAATAATAATAACAATAATAACAATAATAACAATAACAACAATTACAATTACAACAATAACAACAATAATAACAACAACAATAACAACAATAAGAACAATAATAACAATAATAATAATAATAATAATAATAATAATAATAATAATAATAATAATAATAATAATAATAATAATAATAATAATAATAATAATAATAATAATAATGATGATGATGATAATAATGATAATAATAACAATAATAACAATAATAATAATAATAATAATAATAATAACAATAACAATAACAATAACAATAACAATAACAATAACAATAACAATAACAATAACAATAACAATAACAATAACAATAACAATAACAATAACAATAACAATAACAATAACAATAACAATAACAATAACAATAACAATAACAATAAGAATAACAATAACAATAACAATAACAATAAAAATAAAAATAACAATAAAAATAAGTAATAAGTAATAATAATAATAATAATAATAATAATAATAATAATAATAATAATAATAATAATAATAATAATAATAATAATAATAATAATAATAATAATAATAATAATAATAATAATAATAATAATAATAATAATAATAATAATAATAATAATAATAATAATAATAATAATAATAATAATAATAATAATAATAATAATAATAATAATAATAATAATGGGGTCGCCCCTTACTCCGATGCCACTCTCGTGGCCCTGCGTGAGAAGCATCCTGTCGCCCCGCATCTTTTATTGCCTCCTCTGTCTGGGGATCATCATCCTTTGGTTGCCTCTTCGGTGTTTGTCTTGGATATGGTTCTTGAGCTTCCCTCGTGGTACTTCCCGGGAGGGATGGTTTTCGTGCCCGACATCTTATGGATCGTTTGAGTGGCGCTGCTGTGGCTATCTCCGATGATTTGATCACTTCTATTACTAGGGTGGTTAATCTTTTTCTTGAGGGCCGATGTCCTCTTCCTCCGGTGAGTACATTGCCGCGCCTCTCACGCCACTCGTTAAACCGGGTGGTGGAGTTCGTCCCATTCTTTGTTGGTACGGTCTGGAGATGTCTTGTCTCTAAGGTTGGTGCTTCTATGGTTGGTCCGTCTTTATCTTCTTATTTTGATGGGCTTCAGTTCGGGGTGGGTGTGTCCGGTGGAGGAGAGGCTATCTTGCATGCCTTGAACCGGCTCCTTGAGGCTCGGGGGCTCGAGTGGGGCTTTCTATCTTTGCTTGTTGATTTCCGCACGCGTTCAACCTTGTTGACCGTTCGACCATGCTTCAGAGGTCCGCCGTCGTTGCCGGATCTCTCCGTTGGGTGGAGTTTTGTTATTCCAGCCGGCCCGTCTTTTTTATGGGGAGCACCGCTTGTGGTCTTGTCGGGTGTTCAAGCAGGTGATCCGTTGGAGCCTTTGCTTTTCGCGTTGGTTTTGCATCCCTTGGTTTGCAAGATCCGGGACACTTTTGACCTCACTTTACAGGCGTGGTACTTAGATGATGGCACCATCGTGGGTGATACTTTGGAGGTGGGGAAGGTTTTGGACTTGATTAGGTTGGATGGCCCTCGTTTTGGATTGCATCTTAATGTCTCCAAGACGGAGGTCTTTTGGCCTGTTGAGGATCCACGGAGTCGGCTTCCTGGGGTTTTCCCCACTTCTATTTCTCGACCATTGCGTGGTGTTACAGTTTTGGGAGGACCACAAGACTTGTCCTGGTTTTAGCAGTGATATTGTGGCGACGAGAGTAACTAAGACCATTGAGCTAATGGACTTGGTTGCGAGGATTGAGGACCCGCAATGTGAGTTGCTTCTTCTTCGAGCTTGTACTGGTATCTCTAAGCTCTACTTCTCCCTTCGTACTTGCTCCCCTACTGTTTTTGGGTCTGTCCATCTTCCTTTTGATGCCGCTCTTCGTTCTAGCTTGGAACGTATTGTCACCGCGTCAGGACCTGGTTTTGGGGATTGGCAGTGGCGCCTTGCTACATTCCCTTTTCATCTTGGTGGTTTTGGTGTCTATGCGGCGGGAGATGTTTTATTTTATGCTTTTATTGCGTCCCGCTTGCGATCCGTCGGTTTTGCGGCTAAGCTCCTCGGCTCTTCTGGTATTGTAGCTGCTGGCCCTGCTTTTGATGCTGACGCGCAGGTGTTTACTGCGACTACAGGTTTTGGTATATTAGGTCACCCTAGTGAAATTGCTGCCCCCAAACTTATGAAGAAATTGGCAGACATTTATTTCACAACGTTCTTCTTTGCCTCGTAGTCCTTTCTCTTTGACACCACGCCAGCTTGCTTTATGGCGATCTCGGCAGGTTCTCACTCCTCTGATTGGTTACGTGCGGTTCCTATATCAGGGCTGGGGCAGACTATGAACGGGAGGTCTTACCGTAGTGTGTTGGGGTATCGTCTGGGTGTTCCGTTATTCGCGGTATCTAGGCCATGTCCTGCTTGCTCTCGGGTTTTTGCTGAGGATGTTTTTGGGGACCACGCTGTTTCTTGTACTGGTACTGTGGGCGTTAAACATCGGCATAACCTTGTCCGGGACACTCTTTTCGACATCTGCTATAGATCTGGTATTACTGCGGGGAAGGAGGTTGATATCGGTTTGGTTGATGGGCATGGTGGCTCTCTTCGTCCTGCGGATTTATTGCTTTATTCTTGGGACAGGGGGCGTGATGTGTGCGTCGACCTGACAGGTTCTTCACCTTTGACTCGGGCTCGGGTTGATGATTTTGTGCCGGGCCGGTTGTCGGCCCCGATCTTTGCTCAAATGAAAGTGTGCTAAGTATGGGGATTTGTGCGCGGTAGCGGGTTATGGTTTCCTACCTTTCTCTTTCTCTTCCCTTGGGGAGTTGGGTTCGGATCTTGTTTGCCTTGCTCAGCGGATCCGAAATTCTCGATATCTCAGGATGCGGGGGCTCGGGTAGCCGCTTACATTTTTACTAGGCTTAGCTTTGCTATTGCTAAGGGTGTGGGTGCCTAGATTGTCTCTCGGCTCCCCACCAATTTCATGTAAACTCTTACTTTTATTTTAATGAAAGTCACAAGCATCTTATAATAATAATAATAATAATAATAATAATAATAATAATAATAATAATAATAATAATAATAATAATAATAATAATAATAAAAATAAAAATAAAAATAAAAATAATAATAATAACAATAACAATAACAATACAACAAATAATAATAATAATAATAATAATAATAATAATAATAATAATAATAATAATAATAATAATAATAATAATAATAATAATAATTATAATAATAATATTAATAATAATAATAATAATAATAATAATAATAATAATAATAATAATAATAATAATAATAATAATAACAATAACAAGAACAATAAAAATAAATAATAATAATAATAATAATAATAATAATAATAATAATAATATAAATAATAATATAAATAATAATAATAATAATAATAATAATAATAATAATAATAATAATAATAATAATGATGATGATAATAATAATAATAATAATAACAATAATAATAACAATAATAATAATAATAATAATATTAATAATAATAATAATAATAATGATAATAATAACAATAATAACAACAACAACAACAACAACAACAACAATAATAATAATATTAATAATAATAATAATAATAATAATAATAATAATAAAAATAATAATAATAATAATAATAATAATAATGACAATAATAACCATAATAACAATAACAATAACAATAACAATAACAATAACAATAACAATAACAATAAAAATAAGTAATAATAATAATAATAATAATAATAATAATAATAATAATAATAATAAAAATAAAAATAAAAATAAAAATAATAATAAAAATAATAATAATAATAACAATAACAATAACAATAACAATAACAATACAACAAATAATAATAATAATAATAATAATAATAATAATAATAATAATAACAATAATAATAATAACAATAATAATAACAATAATAATAACAATAACAAGAACAAGAATAATAAGAACAATAACAAGAACAATAATAATAAGAATAATAAGAATAATAAGAATAATAACAAGCGTATTTTATGAAGAGATTGGCAGATATTTATTTCACGACGGTTCTTTCTTTGCCTCGCCGTAGTCTGTTTTCTCTTTGACACCACGACGGATCGCTTTATGGCGGTCTCGGCGGGTTCTCACTCCTCGATTGGTTACGTGCGGTTCCTATCTCGAGTTGGGGCGGTATGAACGGAGGGCTTACCGTAGTGTGTCTTTGGGGTATCGTCCGGTGTTCCGTTATTCACGGTATCTAGGCCTTGTCCCGCTTGCTCTCGGGTTTTTGCTTTGGGGATGTTTTTGGGGACCACGCTGTTTCTTGTCTTGGTACGTGGGCGTTAAACATCGGCATAACCTTGTCCGGACACTCTTTTCGACATCTGCTATAGATCCGGTATTTCGCGGGGAAGGAGGTTGATATCGGTTTGGTTGATGGGCATGGTGGCTCTCTTCGTCTGCGGATTTATTACTTTATTCTTGGGACGGGGGCGGGATGTGTGTGTCGACCGACGGGTTCTTCACCTTTGACTCGATCGGGTTGGCGATTTTGTGCTTGGGTCGGGTTGTCGGCGATGCGGCTCGGCGAAAGTGTGCTAAGTATGGGGATTTGTGCGCGGTAGCGGGTTATGGTTTCCTACCTTTCTCTTTCTCTTCTCTTGGGAGCCGAGTTCGGATGTTGTTGCCTTGCTCAAGCGGATCCGAAATTCTCGGTATCTCGGGATCTTTGGGGCTCGGGTAGCCGCTTACATTTTTACTCGTATTAGCTTTACTATTGCTAAGGGTGTGGGAGCCCAGATTGTCTCTCGGCTCCCCACCAATTTCATGTAAACCTTTTATTTTTTTTTATTATAATGAAAGCTGCGCGCATTTATAATAAAAAAAAAAAAAATAATAATAATAATAATAAGGATAATAATAATAATAATAATAATAATAATAATAATAATAATAATAATAATAATAATAATAATAATAATAATAATAATAATAATAATAATAATAATAATAATAATAATAATAAGAGTGAGAGGGACACGCTTCTCTCTAAGAAACCAGCGAAGAACCCTAATTTCAATCGCAAATTCGATCAATTTCTCTTTTGCTTAATCTCTTTGCTGTTTGGTTTCTTTTTCATTCATGGCGCGACCCAGAGGAAGAGGGCGTGATAGACCTGCAACTACTCACACCGTTACAGAAGCCCCAATCTCTGATTCAAATGTAGAAACAGGTGAACATGTTCGAACCCCTATTGTGATTAATTCTCTGATTAATTCTGCGATTAGAAGCCACGGTCGTTCAAAAACCATTAATTCGGGTATCCACTCCCTTAAGGAGGCTGGTGATGCTCTTTTTGAGGATATAGAGCCAGATTTTGAAAACCCAACCCAAGTGGAACCCCCCGCTGTCCCTGTGACAACGGTTCTGAACCCAGGAACTACTGCAGCAGTTGGCTCCCCAACTCCTACCACAAACCCCCCCAAAGGATGGAACAACGTGGCTAAGGCAAAACCTGGAATGAGCATGCACTACTGTAAACACAATGCGAACTCTACGGAGATTGATATCAGTGAAGATGACATTGTTGGAGAACTACAATATTGGAAGTACACCTTAATGGGTAATGTCCTAGGAGGAAAACCTACCATTGCTCAGATGCAGGCCTACGTATCTAAGCAATGGAACCATGTATCCCTTCCCACTGTCCAATACTTCAGACACGGCTGGTTCTCCTTCCGTTTCACAGCGCAAGGTGACATGGACGAGGTTATGAAAGGAGGACCTTGGACCATGGGGAGCAACTCTCTAGTGCTGAAACAATGAACTCCTACTTTCTCTACGGAGATGGACAAAATCTCCACAGTCCCTATTTGGATCCTCTTCCCGGACCTTGACCCCTTCCTTTGGTCAGATGCAGTCCTTAACAAGCTTGCTAGCAAGGTAGGAAAGTCAATGTATGCTCACATGACAACAACCACCAAAGCTCGCCTTTCCTTTGCTCGTATCCTTGTGGAAGCTGACCTCTCAACTGATTTGCCAGAAAACATTATCCTTAACACCCCCTACCATGGCCAAATATCCCAGAGAGTGGTGTACGAATGGAGGCCTTATGATTGCGTTTGTTGTGGGAAAATGGGGCACACGAAGAAATTCTGCAAACTCAACAAAGCCAAAACCTAAAGCAAACCAGTCTGGCAGCCTAAAACTGTTGCACCCACAGCTGCCTGCCCCATAGTGGCACCTACCCCCTCCTTTTACCCTAGCCAAGAGTGCTAAGCATAAAATTTCACCCTTAGAACCACCTTCTAGCACTGAGGATACCATGGTCCTTGTAGAAAACAGTTTTGCAGCTTTCAGTGATGAGGAACCTGCCCCAGGTAGCCTTGATGATGATACACTGGGTTTAGTTAAAACTGTTGAGCCCCTACCACCTGATAAGCAAGAAGATAGCCTCATAAAACATTAAAGGCTTCAATGATAGCCTTAAGCACACTGAGGTTAGTAAGTTTTTGCACCTTCATAGAGTGGATCTTTTTGGCCTTCTTGAGACTCATGTAAAGGATCACAAGGAACATCTTATCATGAATAAATTTCCCAAGTACGAGATTATTAGCAACAAGACTCGTGGTAGAATCTGGTTGTTCTATAATCCTGCTATTGTGATCATCAATAACATCATCCTACATGAGCAACTCATCCACTGTAATGTCACTTCTAAAGCTACTAACCTCTGTGTTGCCACTACTTTTGTCTACGGTATGAATGACCCACAGGACAGACACCGGCTCTGGGGCAAACTCATTACTGTCTCATCCTTAGGATCACCTTGGATGGTGACTGGTGACTTCAACGTAGTTAGGGATCTAACTGGACGTAAAGGCCCAAACCCACCTTCCATTCACGACATCATAGACTTCAATGCCTGCCTTGCCAAGTGCCTTTTGGATGATATGCATAGCCCTGGCGCAGAGTATACCTGGACCAACAAGCACGAGCACCAAACAAGAACTTGGGCACCCCTTGACAGGATCCTCATCAACCCTGCCTGGACCACTCTCTACCCGACCTCCATTGCTGAATGCCTTCCCCCAGGGATTTCTGACCATGCCCCTCTCTTGGTTTCTCTTGGTGGAGGGCAACAATTTACAAAATATTTTAGTTTCCTCAATGCTTGGACCACGAACCCTGATTATCACAACTTTGTTGTTGCTGCTTGGGCCACTCCCTGCTATGGCACTCCCACCTATCAGCTTTTCTTCAAGCTCCGAATGGTTAAAAAGGCCCTCACTGCCTTTCACAAAAGAAGTTACTCTGATATTGCTGCGCGGCTGTATGGGGTCCAAAGAGACCTGGAGACCTGCCAGATGAATCTTCAGAATGACCTGTTCTCCCCTACCCTTATTGCTCTTGAAAGGGATCTTATCTGCAAATATAAAGAGCTGAGCAAGGCTGAAAATGACATGCTTTTCCAACGAGCTAAAACTGCCAACATTAGAAAGGGCGACTCCTCCTCTAGTTATTTTTTTGCTAAAATTCCCACACGTAAACAGCAAAGCACAAATGGATCAATTATTGACAAAGATGGGAACACCCGAAACGGTATTGATGAAGTTAACAAGGCTTTTGTGGAGTATTATACTGACTTGCTTGGTACTGATTCTATTGTGAGGCAGATTGATGAGTCTATCTTCAGCTCTGGTCCTAGGGTCTCTGCTGTCTCTGGTGATATCCTTACCTCCCCTATCACTCGCACTGAAATCAAACGTGCCCTCCACAACATTGGCTCTACAAAGAGCCCTGGCCAAGACGGATTCTCCTCTGGTTTTTTCAAGACTGATTGGGATACTGTTGGGGACCTCTTTTGCACAGCCATTGAAGAATTCTTTCGAAAAGGGAAGATGATGAGAAAGGTAAACACTACCCTCTATGCCCTCATACCCAAGAAAAGTGTGCCTTCCATGGTACAAGATTTTCGGCCTATCGCCTTTTGATCCGTTGTGTACAAAACCATTAGGAAGATCATTGCTAATCGCCTCAAATGCGTGCTACCCGACCTCATAGGTAAAGAATAAGCAGCTTTCGTCCAGGGGCGCAATATTTTTGAGAATATCATGATGACCCAAAACCTCATTAAAAAATACAACCAGAGTGCTACTTCCCCCAGGTGCCTCATTAAGGTAGATATTCGGAAGGCTTTCGACTCCATTCAATGGGCTTTTATCTCAAACATGCTAACGGGGCTCAACTTCCCAACGACTTTTATTAAATGGGTTATGGGTTGCATTACGTCAACTTGGTTCACCCGGAAGATCAATGGCAGCCAATGTGGATTTTTCCCAGGCAAATCTGGAGTTAGGTAAGGGGACCCAATTTCTCCTTATATTTTTGTTCTTGGGATGGAATTGCTCTTCAGACATTTAAGACGCATTCATCTCCTCCACCAAGTCTCATATCATCGCAAATGCGCGAAACTAAAGCTCAACCACCTTATTTTCGCCGATGATCTCATGATCTTCATGAGGCGTGACACTCTCTCTGTCGTGGTTGCTGCTCGTTACCTTGACTCCTTTGCCTCTGTCTCGGGTCTGTATGCAAGTCCTGCCAAAACTAGCATCTACTATAGAGGTGTTCATGATGAGGTGAAGAGGCAAATTCAGGCTCTCACAGGCTACACTGAAGATGCTTTCCCTTTCCGCTACCTCGGCATTACTATGAATCCTGGACGTCTCTCCTCCAGCATGTTCAACATAATGATTGACAAAATACAGGGCTCTATTCACCACTGGTCTGGCAACATTCTTTCCTATACCGGGAAACTTTAACTCATCAATGCGGTCGTCTTTGGCTTGGAAAATTTTTGGTGCTCTGTCTTGCTCCTGCCTACCCACATCATCAAAATAGTAAACAAGCTCTGTAAGGACTATTTTTGGGGGACCTTTGGTAGGCGGAGATGGATGACCTTTAAGGGTTGGTCCTCCATTTTCAAGCTTTCGTTAGAGGGAGGCTACAATGTTAAGGAACTGCTAAGCTGGAACAAAGCGCTCCTCAGCCAGTGGGTCTGGCAACTTACCCAAAAACGGGACGAAATATGGGATCTTTGGAGCCGCTCTAACAACCTCAGTGACCACACTATTTGGGATGCTCAGCCTAGGATTTGGCACGCTGAAAGCTGGCGTGACATTATCAAAACATCTAATGCTCAACGGGTGCTGAATGCCTGCGTCAAAAACGGTAACTTCAGTGTTGGTAGGGCGTACCATATTTTCAGGGATAAGGGCCATACCACGAGGTGGGCTGATGCCCTCAAGGCCCCTAGTGTCCTTCCCAAACACCGCCTGTGCACCATCCATGCTGTGCAGCGACAACTCCCAACTGTTGACAACATAAACTTGCGTGGTTTTTTGCACGTCAACCGGTGTTACATGTGCTGCAATGCCTATGAAACCCACAGGCACTTGTTTTTCAGGTGCCCGTTCTCGCTCCAGGTGAGGCGTAACATGCTACTCTGGCTTTGCTTATGTGTGTTAGGGGATGCAAACGATGTTAAAGACTGTCTCTACAAACTTTTGGGGGGTAGTAAACAGCGAAAATGGAGGAACGGAGTGGCCGCTAGCTGTGTTGCTGGTATGGTTTATGAAATTTGGAATGAGAGAAACAATCGTATCTTCGGAGGCGCCGTTTCTACCCCTGCCCAGATTTCTGCTACTCTTTAACAAACGCTGAAACGTAGGCTCTTGGAAAACTCTGATCGATACACGCAAAATTGGTTGGCAACTAGAAAATAATGTCTGTTTTCTCGTTCTTTCTTTGGTTCTTGGTCTTTTGTCTTGTGAGTCCATGATGGCTTTTTGTTTTTTGTAAGATCCCTTCTCATTTTTCTTTCCCTATATGGATGAATAAAATGAGTTTAACTTTCTTGCAAAAAAAAAAATAATAATAATAATAATAATAAAAATAATAATAATAATAATAATAATAATAATAATAATAATAATAATAATAATAATAATAATAATAAAATTCGTGCGGTTCCTATTTCTGGGTTGGAGCAGACTATGAATGGGAGGACCTATCGTATTGTGCTTAGCTATCGACTCGGCGTCCCTTTGTTCACGGTGTCTAGGCCCTGTCCTGCTTGTTCTCGGGTTTTTGTTGGGGATGTTTATGGCGATCATGTTGTGTCTTGTGCTAGCACTGTGGGCATTAAGTATCGGCATAACCTCATTCGCGACACCTTATTGGACGTCTGCTACAGGTCGGGGATCTCTGCTAGTAGGGAGGTTGATATTGGTTTGGTTGATGGACATGGTTGCTCCCTTCGTCCGGCGGATCTGGTTCTTTATTCCTAGGACAGGGGGGCGTGATGTGTGTGTCGATCTAACGAGGTCTTCCCCTTGTCTCAGACTGGGTTGTCCTATTTTGTGCCGGGTCGGGTTGTTGCTGATACTGCTCAGCGAAAGTGTGCCAAGTACCGGGATTTGTGCACGATGGTTGGTTATGGTTTCCTACCCTTCTCTTTTTCTTCGCCGGGAGAGCTGGATACGGATGTTGTGGCTTTGCTCAAGCGGATCCAAAAATTATCTGTTTCTATGGATGTAGGGGATCGCTCGACCGCTTACATTTTTACTAGACTTAGATTTGTTATCGCTAAGTGAGTGGAGGCCCAGGTTGTATCTCGACTGCCCACTAATTTCTTGAAAACTTTTGATTGATTAATAAAAGTTTTCTGTTAATGAAAGCTGCGCGCATCCTTTTAAAAAAAAAATTAAAAATAAAATAAAATAAAATAAATAAAATAATAATAATAATAATAATAATAATAATAATAATAATAATAATAATAATAATAATAATAATAATAATAATAATAATAATAATAATAATAATAATAATAATAGACATATTATAATTGTTGGCAATTTCCTAGTAATTTCTTAATTCCATCTACTACTACTATATAAACAAACTAAACCTACTCATAACACTTTATTTCACATATAATTCACAGCACCAATAATAATAGAGAGAGGGGGGGAATTTGAAGGGAGAATTAAAGGGAGCTTTATCATCCTTTCGCCTCAAGATCTAAAATTAAGACCATCTTATAACTAATCCATCTTTCAATTAATTTATACCGTTGACTCACCATGACCTTGACGTGCTTGGACCGTCGTTGACCACCCCTTGACTGTCGTTGACCGAGTTTTTAGGGGTTTGACCTTGTAAGTATATTGTTATTATTGTTGTTGAATGGACCGACTTTGGGCTAGTTTTTACTCTTGTGCATGGCTGACCTAGGGCGGGCTAAGGGCTGGGTGTTGTCGTAGGTGGAGTAGAGGTCACGTTGGTGGTCGTGGGTGGCGGTTTAGGTGGTGGTTAGTGGTAGTCAACCGGTTGCTTATATAGGGTGGTCGAGTTGTTGTTGTTATTACTGTTGGTGTTAAGCTGCTGTTTAGGTCGTGTTTTATGAGGGATTGCAGGTGGGGTTTGGGATGTGGTTCACCATGGTTGGGCATGGTGTGGTGGTGATCCACGGTGGTATAATTGGTGGTGGTTTGGGCTGCGTTTGGGGGCTGAAAACCGTGTGTACAGGAGGTGTTATGTTGTTTGTTGTTTGTTGTAAGGTGTCGTGTGTAGGGCTGACCCAAGTCGTGGTGGTATAACCTGACCCGAGACCATGGTAGGGTGGTGGTGCTGTTGGTGCCACCTTGGGTTAGTGGTGGCTGGGTTTGTTTGTGATGGTGGTTTATTGGTTGTTAAACCGAGTATAAAGGTGGTTGTTGGTGTTGTTTGTTATGGTTGTTAGGGCTCGTATTTGGCAGCATCGTGTGGTGTTTTCCCGGGTATTGGTCAAAGTTGTTGGGCACCGTGTCGGGTATGGTGTGGTGGTGGCCACGGTGGCGTCGTGGGCTGGTTATGCGGTGGTATAAGAGGGTTGTTTGGGGTGTGGTTTAACACGGGTTAAACATGCATGTTGGGTGTTATTTGGGTTGGTATTTGGGGGAAATACGCGGGTGGTTTGATAGTATAACACAGGTTTAGTTTTGGGTTAAGACGGGTTTTATATTATTAAATTACGTAATAATGTAATTAATATAATTAATGTATAAATAGTTTAATTGTATTACATAATTGGTAGATCGTAATTTGTAATTATTATTATTAATGATAGGTGATAGTTTCGGTTGAAGAATATTTTTAGTTGATTGCGTAATTGGAGTATTTCTTGCCAGGTAGGATATCTACTCAGCTAGACCGTCTTAATGTGTTGCATTATTGTATTGAGTTTTATATGATGGTTGAGAAATTGTTTCTGTTTGGATTGTGGTGTGGACTATATTTCGTGTTCTATTATATTTAATTGTGAAGTGCTTTACGGTTTACTTAATATATATGGGTGAGTATTGTTGGAAGGCCCCAGGCTTAGTCTCTGGTGGAAAACGAGAGTATTGGAAGGCTTCATGCTTAGTCTCTGGCGGATAATGTGAGTATTATTGGAAGGCTCCAGCCTTAGTCTCTGGTGGATAACGTGAGTATTGGAAGGCCCCAGGCTTAGTTGCTGGTGGATAATGTGTGTTATGGAAGGCCCCTGGCTTAGTCTCTGATGGATAATGTGTGAATACCCCGGTCCAGGGATTGGCAGGATGAATGGGTGTCTCGGGAGATTTAATTTGGTTGTTAAGCATTTGCATATCTCGATAGTTATTTATATTGTGGTTTTTATTTATGCTGTTTATTTATCCTACTCGACCATTGGTTAACGTTTGTTTGTGTCTATCAAATAAAATTGATGCCTGCTTTAATTGATGGCGTCCTGTGGTGAACCAATTAATATTTTCGGTTAATCGGGGAGCATATTAAAGATAAAAGGTACTTGAGACTAGCTGATTTGGGGAAGCATTGGGACGCGTGAGGATGGATGATGTGTCGACTTAGTCGTCTAGCTCACTAGTTTAGAAAGTTGTTTTATTCAATAACTTATTTAATTTCCGACGTGAGTTTGTACTTTAATATTTATTCAGATAGTTCCGTTGGGGAAACTTGTAATAAGATCATTAAGCGTTTATTTTAATTAAAGTACTGTGGTTTATTTAACTTTTTTATTCACTACCTCGGACAATTCGAGATGGTAACAACTCCTTTTATCTATGAAGGCTTAGTTAAGGCTCTTCGGTAAATGAGGGTGTTATAGTAGGCCGAGCACGAGGAATTAGAAGCATCGTGGACCTGAAGGCGGCGCTGCGCTGGTGTGAGTGTATGTGAGGATTTATGTGTGGGTGTGTGTGAGTTGGTCCGTGGGTATGCACGGTAGGCTGTGTGCCATAATATTATCACATTGTGATGCTTGCTTATATTTCAGTACAAGTTCAGTTTATATTTATTGCAGTTTTATTTGAGCTATTTACTTTGTGTTGGTATGATAAAAAGGTTTTGATTGTAGCTGTTGTGATGATGTGCTTGGGATGGGAACGACGAGATGACTGAGTCTAGAGTTTTCGTTAAGTTCGTCACCTTAGTCATGGATATATATTAGCTACTTCTAAAAGTTCAGTTGAAAACATATTAGTACACCTTAGTCGTTTGGCGTGAGTTGTGAGCAGAAGTTATTACCAGTTTTAGTTTTTTTTTTGTTGGGGAAAGTTAAGCTTCTCATTAATATAAAATCATGGCACATTACAACATTACATTCGTCCACCTAATAAGCTTGAGTAAAATAGAAACTCAATGCTTTTTAAGGTATTCAATCCAATTAATCACATTTACATTTTTACTCCTAATATCACAATGATATAGTCTACTTTTCACTTCATATTTCACCCTATTGAAGAGGACCTCAGGCCTCCACACATAACCATCCATTCTGCTAATGTTTCTTATCTGCCAAACATGGTACATCAAGCAAGCCAGAATCATTGCAGTCACCTTCTTCCTGCACGCAGCAGCCTGTCGCCAATCAACCTGCCACTGAATATAATTACTATCAGGTAACCTGACCTTACACCAGTTAGCTATCATATGGAGACATTTCTTACTGTATAAACAGTCAAAGAAGAGATGAGGGTGGTTCTCTTCTTGACTGCCACACAGAAAACAGCAGTTACTATGGGCAATCTTCATTCGAATGAGCCTATCTTGAGTGAGAAGTCTCTGATGAGCTATGAGCCAGCACGTGAAAGAATACTTAGGTAGGATCCATCTATTCAACATCCAAGGATACCAATGAACCTTCATCCCATCTGGTTTTAGCCTCAGATAACTCTCCTTTATATTATACTTCTCTAAGCCATCCCATGTAAACAAATAATCTCTAATAATGTCCTTAACCTGACAGATTTTCCTCCAGGCCCAACTGCTTCCCTTTCTTGGTTTATAGGCCATCCAGTCAGTGCTCTTAATGCAAATTGCATTCACCCACCTGACCCAGAGGTGATCCTTCTTCTGAGCTATCCACCAAGCATATTTACCAATGGTAGCTAAGTTCCATACATGTAAATCTTTCAACACCAATCCACCATGATTTTTAGAATGACAAATCTGCTTCCATGACACCAAAGCAGGGATTTCCTTATGGTCAGAGCCATGCCAAAGGTAAGCTCTACAGATAGCCTCAATCCTACCTATAACAGTCTTTGGTAGAATAAAAATTCGAGCCCAATAACTATGTAAGGTTTGCAGGACAGCTTTGATCAACATAACCCTCCCTGGATAAGATAGTTTTCTTGAACCCAAACTTCTTATTCTATCAACCACCCTCTCCACTAAACAGTTACAGTCCATCACAGACAGTCTTTTAGGGTCAATGACCCCAAATATTTAAAAGGGACTTCCCCTCTCTTAAGGCCAGAGGCCACCTCAATCTCTTTAATCAGATGCTCATCAATTCCATTGCAATAAAGAATGGACTTTCTCTTATTCATGAGCAATCCAGTTGCTTTAGAAAAATAGTTAAAAGCTTTCAACATCAGATCAATAGATGATCTGTCCCCTTTGTAAAACAAAATTAAATCATCAGCAAAACATAGATGTGATAATTGGATCCTGTTGCAAAGAGGATGGAACCTAAACTTATAATGCTTCTGAACCACCTTCAGGATTCTACTTAAATACTCAAGACAGATAGTAAAGATCAAGGGGGAGAGGGGGTCCCCTTGTCTGAGCCCCCTCTTTCCTTTAAAGAAACCAAACATTTCACCATTTAGGGATAAAGAGTAAGAAGTAGTAGAGATACACTGCATAATTATTTGAATAAATTTCTTGGGAAGTTCCATAGCCAGCATCATATCCTCCACAAATCTCCATTCAACAGAATCATAGGCTTTCTGTAAATCAAGTTTCATCATGATCCTAGGTGAACAGCTCTTCCTATTATAGAGCTTGATCAAGTCTTGGCATATAAGAATGTTTCCAACTATATCTCTACCCTGAATAAAAGCACTCTGAGAAGCACTAATCACATCAGGCAAGACTTGACCTAACCTAGCACACAAGACCTTTGATAGACATTTATAGATAGTATTGCAGCAGGC
The DNA here is from genome assembly GCF_048544455.1 of Silene latifolia. Classification (NCBI taxonomy): domain Eukaryota; kingdom Viridiplantae; phylum Streptophyta; class Magnoliopsida; order Caryophyllales; family Caryophyllaceae; genus Silene; species Silene latifolia. Next base: position 402,553,919 of record NC_133538.1, read on the forward strand.
AATGGGCCTGAACTGCAATACAGTCTCTAGCAACTCAACTTTAGGAATCAAGGTTATAATAGTGTTGTTGCATTGTTTCAGGAGTTGTCCAGATTGGAAAGCCCCTTGCACAGCAGCTATCACATCATTCCCTACAATCCCCCAGTTATCCTTGAAGAACTGACTGCTATACCCATCTAGTCCAGGTGCTTTTGTCCCTAGAATGTCAAACATAGCATCTTTAACCTCCTTACCAGTTATAGGTGCAATCAGCAGATCACAATGCTCCTTAGTCAGCTTTTGGCCAGCACACACAACCCTCTTATTAATATTACTAACCTCCTTAGACGTGCCTAAGAGAATTTCATAGTAATCCTCAAAAGCAGCCTGTATGTCCTCAAGTTTAGTGCACATATTATTGTCCATATCTTTTATTTTAAAGACTCGATTCCTAGCCCTTCTTCTTTTAATACGGGCATGGAAATAAGCAGTATTATCATCACCATGTTCCATCCAATCACATTTAGCCTTTTGCCTTAGGTATCGATCCCTTTCTTTCCTCAATTCTGTAAGCTCAGTGGCACATTCTTTCTCAGACAGGCATAGATCTTCATTGAGAGGATCCTGCACCAACATAGTTTGAAACTGACTCAAAGCTAATTCAGCTATATGAGTGAGGTTTTCAATATCCCCAAACTTCTCCTTGTTCAACTTCTTAAAGGCAGGTTTCAAGCTCTTCAATTTTTGCACAACTCTATATATAGGAGTCCCCCTCCACTTTATATGCCAACCAGTCCTGACAATATTATCATAATTAGGTGCCAAGGACCACATGTTGAAGTACTTAAAAGGATGGACTCTCCTGTGTATCTCCCCCTCAAAATGAACAAGAGCAGGGCAGTGGTCAAATAAACATTCAGGGAGAAAATGCACATAATTATCCGGGAAACAGTCCATCCAGTCCACATTTATCAGCATCCTATCCAACCTACTGTACACCTTAGTCCCATGTTCATGCTTATTTGTCCAAGTATAGAAAGCCCCTTTAGCACTAAGGTCTTCTAACTGACAATCATGGATCACCTGTACCAAGGGTCTCATCTCAGCATTGGTTACAGGAGCCCCCCCAATTCTCTCATTCCTAGCCATGATTGCATTGAAATAACCACCCACAGTCCATGGCCCTCTCACTTCATTGTGATACTGTCTCAGGCTATCCCATAAAGGATCCCTTTCAGCTTGCTTGTTTAAGCCATACACTACAGTAAACCAAAAAGTTTGCTTTATTGTTTTATCAACCACTTTAATATGAATACTTTGGATAGTAATGTCATACACCTTAACATCAAAAGAACTAGGATCCCAAATGAGCCAAATTCTCCCCCCTTTATGTAGGCTAGAGTTCGTACAAATGGACCAGTCATCACACAAGTTAACCCTAACTTTATTCCAATTATTACTCTTAATCTTAGTTTCTAACAAACCAAATAAACCCACTTTATTCAAATGTAAAAATCTCTTTATTTCTTGCTGTTTATTTGGGTTATTCAGTCCTCTAATATTCCAAATACCACAACTACCCATATTCAAAATTTGACTTACTGGATTCACCCTTCTCCGAAGTCCTATCCTCCAGCAAACCAACTCTAGCCTTGTGCATTGAATTAGACAATGCCTTCATGAAGGACACACCACCAGGATTAAATCTTCTTCCTCCATTCTCATGCCTCATAATCCTAAATATAAAACGTCTAGGTAAGGAACTCTCCACCACAGGTGTATTAGGAACCATTACTGGAGTCATAATAACCATAGGTTGAGTAGGAGTTTTCTGCACAGGTTTAGCCACAGGGGTCTTTTGAACAGTCCTCTTTACAGGATTTTGAGGTTCCTTCACAGAAGCCTGCTTCACTACACCCTTAGGCCTCCACACTTTCTTACCCACTGGTTTGTTCCCTCCACCCTTCCTGTAATTCTCAGCTAAATGGCCCAATCCCTTACATTTGGTACACGACAGGGGAAGCCAATCATATACCACCTTAATAGTCTGAGATTTGCCATTTTCATCCAAGAAATTAAGCACAGTAGGGAAAGATTGATCAATGTCAACTTCAATCATAATACGAGCAAACCGTAAGAAATTTTTGTGGAATGTGGATTCATCACATTTAATAAACTTACCTACACCACTACAAAATTTTTTTTGAGACACTCAATTCCCCAGAATTTCACATCTAAATCATACAATTTCATCCATAATGGTATTCGTTTAACTTCATGTTTCACCAACTGCATCTTAGGGTGCCATTCCTTGATAATTACCGGCTTATTATCAAAGGTTAAATGACCATTATTGAGAACGAATTGTTGTTGATCCTTAGATTTAAATCGAACCAGAAATATACCGTTAGGCATGAAGGGAATTTTGTCAATCCCCTAAGCTTGCCACACCCTGTTGACAAACCTAGTGAGAACAGAGCTCGGTGGATTCACGCCCAAGATGTAGCATACGACGGAAGTAGACCAGAACTTGATTTCACCCGCAACATCTTCCTTGGTGATTTGAATTAGTGGCGTCTCCATTGTTTGTTCTGATCTTCCCTCTGCAAGTTCCTCCTGAACAAATTCTTCATCCCCCTGTATGACTTCTAAGTCCAATTCCAGCTCCTGAGATGAAAACTGAAACTGACGATGATGAGATTTCCCTTTATTATTAGAAAGAACATTAAAATCAACCTGTTTTTGTGAATTTTTTTGACCGGAAATTGGAGTTTTTTTTGCTGATTTTTAGTTGTTTTTTTTTACCTAGTCATTGCTTGAACAAAAAGCTAACTAATTTTCTATACGTTTCTCTCTCTAACTTTCTCTCTCATGATTTCACTCCTTTCTTGTTCATCTCCCCGGTTTCCTTGTTTCCAGTTTTAGAGAGCAAAGTTTTAAATTTAAAGTACTTGGTTATTTATTTGATTATCATTACCTCAAGAAACTGAGATGGTGATAGTCCTATTTAATCAGCAATGTCTGTCTACAGGCTTAATGTGACTCCTATTTACGCACATTTAGTCCCCATAACTAGCCAAGTTCCTATGCTTTTTATTGTGTATTAGGGTTATTTCTTGTCTTTAGCTTCCTATTATGCATATTCTATGAGGTTTGGTGTACTTTGTAGAAGAGGAGCACTAACCTTGCCCAAACGGAGTGAAACAGAGCTAAATTGATAACATCCAACAACCAAGCAGCGAAGAGAAGACTAGCACTAAAGGCCTAAGTCAACAAATCAAGTAGAATGGGCAATGACGAAGACCCCCACAACCCGTCAATGATCAACACGGATCTTGAGGCAGTCACAAGAAGAGGAAGCCAAGCTGACCCATGATCCGGTATTCCCAAGCTCAGTCCGAGCGTCCCGAGGTTCAGCCAGAGCGTCCCAAGCACGGGACGGGCGTCTCCATCTGCAGTATGACCGTCCAACATAAACAAGTCGTGGGGCTCCTTAAGGACTTGCAAGGCACTAATCTTCATCTTAGGGATCTAATCGTCATTTAAGCCGTTAGTTAACCTAATTCTTGTAGTACTATATATACTCCCTTTTTAATAAATTGAAGTGTGTGTCCTCTTAGTGGAAAATTATGTCCTCTAAGTAAGAATTAAGTTCCCTTATATTAGATTAGGAGTAAATTAGAATAGATTAGCATTTAGTCTTTCCACAAATTACACATTAATCTTTCCTTAATTATTGTTCAAGCATTCTTAGATCTTATTGGGTAATTGAAAATTATTGGGTTATTATTGGAGAATTGAAAACTCTTCATCAATCAATCCAGTTCTTCTAATATTCTTTCCTTTCCATTTATTCATCTTAAGATCGGTATAATTCATTTACTCTCACTTTATTGCTTATTGTTTTACTCTTCTATCATGTTTGTACTTGTTAAGATGATTGACACCATTCTTAACATGTTTTCCATGATAATGATTGAGTAGTTTCCTAACTAGGGATTAGTGGGGGGTTAGAGGAGTTAATTATGGGGAATATTTATGCCTAATGAGTTTATATGAATGCTTGCTTATTGTTTCTTCAACTTATGCACATGTCATGTTTGATGAATTGCTTTATTGACGACCTAGCTTGATTCTCTTATCCTTTCAACAAGACTTGTATGACATAAACCAACTCAAGGCTTGTTAAACCATGTATATAGTTGATTAGGAAGAATTAAGTCGATTGTAAGTTTTGTAAAGTTTTGACCGACTCGGCTCTAGGACCCAAACCTTCCTAGGATTCATTTATGTTATCTCACCATGAATAGGGAAAACCAATTCGACTTGTAGGTGTTGTAAAATCTTGACCGACTAATCTCCGAGACCTAAGTTTCCCTAGGAATTGTAAGAGATAAACTAACTTGATTCCAACAATAATAATTGCTTGCATCTACTTGACTCATTTATGCTAATTCACCATGATTCCCCTATGATCCCATGATTCCCTAATATTGTTTATTTACACCGTTGTTTCTATTTACTTGTCTTGTTTACATTTCCTTGTTGTAGCTTAGAACACAACTTCAACCCAAATCAATTGTGACACTAGCATAAATTGAGATAGATAGACTTAGAACCCAAAACACACCGTCTCGTGGATTGACCTCGATTTAACCACTAACTAGTTGTTTGTTGAGATTATAAATGTGTTTGAGAGCGTGTGACGACAACGTTCATCAACACTCCTACTTAAATGGGGGTGTTACCAGTCCCACTATTTATATTTAATATTACACAATATTTACCTCCTAATTAATTCTATACCATAAAAATTGACGATAGTTATTGTAATACCACGGTTTTCTGGGTCTTGTTACTCGGCCGAATAGGTCTAACTTGGCCGAGTAAAGTGTCGTGTGTTTTCTGGTCAGGCTATTGTCCAGGAACACTCAGCCGAGTAGAGGGTACTTGGTCGAGTACTCTTGGTACTCGACCAAGTAACCGGTCTGACGGGTTTTATTTTCGCGGTTTGATTAAGGATGATTAAAGGTTATATAAATTATGTTTTACAGTTTACTTTCACTTTTACCAAAACCTATTTACATTCTACGCTTCTCTAATCATCCTTAATCATTTCCAAAGCATTTGATCGTTTGTGAGTCTTTCGTTCATCTCTTTCGCGTCAGATTTGTTGGTAAGTCACTAGTTTCATATTTGTTTTTTAGAGTTGTCTTTTAGGGGTTTGCCCTAATGTTGGATTTTGGGGAAAAGGATTGTTTGGCACGATTGTGATTAGATTATTGTGATTCTTATTATGTGAAGGATTCATAGAGGAACGTTTCTAGCTTCTGTTGTATACTCGTGATTCGGATCAGTGATAAGGTAGGATTTCTCTACCTAGTTGCATGTTTAATTGATTTAATATGAATTATTGTGTTGATGGCATGCTTGGTATCATAATTGGAATTGTATTTCTTGGTTGATTGGATTTGATGTTGCTTGTCTATGTTTGTGAGGTGCGTCCTCGGCTGAGTGGAATCATTTTCAGGAATGGCTTCACGCCCTTTATTCGCCCCTTGTGGTTCCTGTCAAAAAGGGGGATGTGCATATTAATGGACATGGGTTGTTGCTCGTTAGGATGAGTGGGGCTTAGGTGGGCATGGCTGCGGTCCCCCACTGGCGTGAGGATTATCTGTCGAGGCGGGTAATCTAGCAGGGCTACACACTTAAGTGTGTAGCCGGATATGTGATATGATTGGAGTAGAAGAATGGTTGTTCAGTTGTTTGTTTTGGTTGTTTCTTTGCGATTAACTTATCTTGATTATTCAGTTGACTGACCCCGTTGTATTTTGTAAAACTGTGGTGATCTATTCGGGGATGGTGAGCAGATTATGACAGGTGATGATTACATTTACCTGCGGGGACAAGGATGGAATGTCATCACTTTGAGTCTAGCTTCCGTTGTCATGAGTTTAGATACTTTATTTTGGTTGTATTGAGATTAATATACTTTTACATTGGTTTTCAGTTGAGACTATGTAATCACTAAACTTTATACTTTAATAATTGTTCATGGATGGTTACTTTTGATATACTTCTCTCGAGCAACCAAGATGGTAGCATCTTCACCTATTAGGGTGGTCCTTGGTATGTAGGGGTGTTACAAAGTCGTATCAAAGCGACGATTTTGGAACCTAAAACCAATGAACCAAATGAACGTAGGGAATCTAATTAAAATGAACCAGGGTAGGAGTTGTTTGGAGCTACCGCAAAGGCTTGGAAGACGTCCAGAAGTCGCATTTAGGCCCATACAACTTTGAGCTGGTCACCAAGGGGGTGTCTTGGGAGTCGTTGTATGTTGAAGTAATGTGTGTTGTGTGTATATATATATATATATATATATATATATATATATATATATATATATATATATATATATATTTATATATATATAGGGCCAGGATCCGGTGAGAACCACTAACATAATGAGAACCGTGAGAACTCTTACTAAATCATCATCAAATCTTGTCCGAAAGTTTTGATGAATCATTTACCCTTAGTTTAGCTTATTCTAACACATTTTTAGTATAGCTAAACAAAAAAATTTGATTTTATTAACAAAATATAAACTTAATGTACAAAAATACAATTAGGTATACTAAAATGGATATAGATACACGAAAACCAATACTAGGTGCATGAAAATTGTTACATGTGTGAAAATGATTACTAGGTGCATAAAAATATCAGGCTATAAGTGCACGAAAACGAGTTCTAGGTACGTGAAAATTGTTAGATACATGAAAAATGAGTACTAGGTGCATCAAAATTAATAAAATATTTCTCGTCTCGATTCCGGTCAATAATTTATACTTTTTGGACCAAGAAATATGTTATCTAGACATAAAATTCTATTCCGAATCCAAATATATCGTTAGTTTTTAGAAAAAAAATCATTAAGGTGGAGTTCTCAAGGTTCTTACTTTGTAGGTGGTTCTCACCGGATCCCAAATCTATATATATATATATATAAATATATGTGTGTGTGTGTGTGTGTGTGTGTGTGTGTGTGTGTGTTTTCCTTGTGAAGTTGTTGGATGGAATAAGTAAATGATTTCAGATATTGGGCATTGTGGTACTTGAGCATGGTTATATATGTTATTACTTGGCTTTCGGAGGGTAGTACATTGTTTAGAAATAGTATATGCATGGTTATGTACGTTTTCCGTCGAAGTATAGCTCATTTTTGGCATGATTCGGCCGAGCAGGGCAGGTACTCGACCGAGCAGGGGATATTCGACCAAGTAACCAAGCACTCGACCGAGTGTTGGTTCGTGAGTTTAAAACATTAGCTTCTCTTTGTGATCACTCGGCCAAGTAAGAGGGCCACTCGACCGAGTGAAGCATACTCGACCGAGTGCCTAGTGTACTCGACCGAGTATGATTTAGGTGTTTTAGAGGTCAGCTACTGGAGTAGGATACTCGGCCGAGTAGTTTCAGTACTCGACCGAGTATTTCACAGTACTCGGCCGAGTGCTTCTTTGGCGGATGATATGTTTATTTTGAGCCGTAGGCTATGTGCTTATGTTTTCTTGGTTATATCAGCTCAAAATGCTGCCAAAGAGGTCAGCTGCATATATCCAAGCTAGTGAGATGAATCTTGATGAGATTGCCAGAATGATTGATCAGCAAGATGCGCTCATGGAGGCATTCAAGAACGTGGGTAAGGGAGGTGAGAAACCGATGGATACATCTCAGCTGATCACCACTATTTCTCGCTTCCACCCCTCTACTTATGAGGGCACTGGTGAGCCAAAGCTTCTTGATAATAGGCACCATGAGATGGAGAGTTTACTAGAGGTTGTGAAGTGTCCGGCGGATAGGATGATGGAACAGGCTGTGTTCTACCTAAGGGATGAGGCTGGAGTATGGTGGCAGAATGTGAGGGAGGATACTCGGGCTTACTATAGGGAACAGGGACAGGATGCTATTCCTTGGACAGGGTTCAAGAGTGCTATGAGAGAACACTTCGTGCCGGAGCACATTTGCCACAAGCTGAGAGCTGAGTTCGATCCCTTCTCCATGGCTGATAACATGACCGTCATGGAGTACGATCATCGGTTTATAGAGGTGTCACGGTATACGAAGGATATGCAGATGGGTCAAGGAGTTTGGCTCTTCGCTTTGAGAAGGGGTTGGCACCAAAGATCATGGATAGACTACCAGCTGGGGTGCACACATATCTAAAAGAGGTATATACAAGAGCAGGGCACGCTGAGAGGCTAGTGGACTTAGCCAAGGAGGCTAAGGAAAGGAATGCTGAGAAAAGAAAGGCTGAGAGTGAAGGTGGCAGCCAATCGGGTTACAAGAAGGGCAACCACAATCAGGCTAGAACCTTTTTCTGGAAAATCTAGTTATGCAGGGGGATCTCGAACTTGGGGAAGAGGAGGCGGCCATAGTTACTAGTGATAACTTCAACCTTACCTGTTTCAACTGTGGTGGAGTGGGTCAAAAGAGGCATAAGTGTACCAGTGCTAGAGGAGGAGGTTTTCTAGGGACATATTAGGGAAACCTTACACATGGTCCAAGCCAGAGCTTTGCTAGCAACAGGCCAGCTGGGTCGTGGGGAAATCACGGAGGGCAGAACAACAACAATGGCGGCTACAACCGCAATAATGTAGGATCCTATTAGCGTTTGAACAATAGTTCAACGCAGAACTTAGCAGCCAAGCCGACTACTTTGGCTACCACGGTTAAGGGTGGATATCAGAAAAGCAGTGGGAAACTCTTTATGATGGGCAAGCAGGAAGCATAGAATGATGCTCACGTTGTTATGATACTTTTCTTGTTCATAACACGCCATCTTTTGTTCTGTTTGATTCAGGGGCAACCAAGTCTTTTGTGTCTAGGAGTCATGCCATAACTATGGGTTTGGGAGAATATAAAGTGGTGAAAGATAATGTGTTTATACCTTTGAGAGAGTCAGTGTCATGTTCTAAGTTGTATAGAGATGTGTCCATGGTGGTGGGGAAGTTAGACATACCGGTCAATTTGTTAGAGTTTTTTATGGATGGGTTTGAGGTTATCATCGGGATGGACTGGCTGGGCAAGTATCATGCTAAGATAGATTGTCCCCAAAAGAGGGTGTCTTTAAAGGGACCTAAGGGAGTTAAGGTATCATCTAGAGGGCTTATAGTAAAACCTAAGGTGAAGTTGATCGCGGTAATGACTTTAAAGTCATGTTTGAGGAAGAAATGTCCTTTAGTCATTTGCCATGTGAGGGATATGCGTGTGGAAGAGTCGTTAGCTGCTGACATACCAATGGTTAGGGAGTTTGATTATGTTTTTCCGGATGAGATACCGGGGTTACCTCCTAAGCGGGACATCGACTTCAGTGTTGAGCTCAAACCGGGGACAGAACCTATACCTTAAGCACCGTACCGGATGGGACTTAAAGAGTTAGAAGAGTTGAAAAAGTAGCTGGATGAGTTGCTAGACAAGGGGTACATACGACCTAGTGTATCACCTTAGGGTGCACCAGTTTTGTTTGTGAAAAAGAAAGACGGGAGTATGAGGCTTGCATCGACTATAGATAGTTGAAGCATGTCACCATGAAGAACATGTATCATGTGCCAAAGATTGATGATCTTTTTGACCAGCTGAGTGGCGCAGGAGTGTTTTCTAAGATCTATTTGAGGTCGGGTTATCATCAGTTGAGGGTAGCAGATGAGGATATTCTGAAGAAAGCTTTTCGATCGATGTATGGTCACTATGAGTACGTGGTGATGCCTTTTGGGTTGACTAATGCACCGGCAGTTTTTATGGATCTTATGAACCGGATTTTCTGGCTGTTCTTGGACAGGTTTGTGGTCGTCTTTATTGATGACATCTTGGTCTACTCTAAGACTAAGGAGGAGCATGAGGAGCTGATGAGTTTAGTACTGCAGACTTTACGAGACACTCAGTTGTATGCTAAGGTGTCTAAGTGTGAGTTTTCGTTAGAGAAGGTGGATTTTCTGGGCCATGTGATTTCAAAAGAGGGTGTGTCGGTGGATCCTAGTAAGATTGAGGTAGTGACCAAGTGGGAAGCACCAAAGAACGTAACTGAGATCCAGAGTTTCTTGGGTTTAGCTTGTTACTACACGAGGTCCGTGAAGGACTTTTCAAAGATCGCTAGACCTATGACAGCCTTGATGAGGAAAGAGACCAGATTTCGTTGGGATGAGAATTGTGAAACGGCGTTCCAAACCTTAAAAGAGTGTTTGACCACAGCTCCTGTTCTAGCTCTACCTGAGGGAACTGAGAACTTTTAAGTATACACCGATGCTTCAAAGAATTGGCTGGGTTGTGTGTTGATGCAGAATGGGAAGGTTATCGCGTATGCGTCGAGGCAGCTGAAACTGTATGAGGAGAACTATCCTACTCATGATTTGGAACTGGGCGCAGCTTTTTTTTCTCTAAAGATTTGGAGGCACTACCTTTATGGGGCAACCTTTAAGATGTTTTTGGATCATAAGCGTTAGGCCCAATTTAGCCTGGTCTGACTCTAACTTGGCCCGACCTTACTAGGCTGATTGAGGCAACCAGGGACCGGACAAATCTTACTACTATTTGGCAGATGAAGAGTGCCACAAGATAAGCAAGCTACTAAATCCTAGAAGAAAAGCCTGATGGTAAGTGCAGAATAGCCTGGCAGGACACTCAAAAAGGCTGGATTAAATTGATAAACAAGAAATGCAGTTATATGAACAAATAATCACGTCCTACTCTCATGGAAGACGAAGTCCAACTACAAGGAGCACATAATCTTAGTAAATCTGAACGTGCAAGAGGAAAGGAAGAACGGTTTGTTAAAGAAGAACGAGTCAACCGTGTTAATAGGGAATGTGGCCTATTTTCCAGCTAACAACTCCAACAATCAAGGGGCACGTTGAGGTTGAATGTAACGTTAGCATCTGTAGAACTATAAATAGCATAATCTAACAATTGTAAGGACATTCATGCTTCATCAGTTATTTACAATTTATCTCTCACTCTTTCCTGAATATTCAGTTATATACACGAGTTTGTACTCAGCTTATCAAAGTAATACAAGCGATATTCTTTATACTTAATTCTTCCTTGTTATTTACTCATATTATTATTCTAAACTTATTGAATTAGATACCCTAATTACACAATAATCAAGCCTGATCCTTTCAGGGAAAATCCTGCTAAAACAATTGGCGCCCACCGTGGGGCATCTAGTTCGTTAATCAAAAAATTCCTTTTGCCATTCTTCATTTAATATTCACATACAAAAAATGGTAGAACTCACCCAGAATAACAATTGGCGGCTGCCTTAGCTAAAATCAAAGAATTGGAGACAATTCAAGAATAAGCAGCCCAAGCAGAGGCTGAAATCAGTAGGCTCAAGGAATCTGAGTCTAACCTGAGAAAAAAACTGGAAAATCAGGCTTCAGGCTCCAAGAACAGATTCGAGCCAGGAACCCCATTCTCATACATTATCAAAAAAAATAGACATTTCCAATTTTGGAACTCCGGAGAAGGACACCTCATCCGGCACCCAAATCATTCCCAACGATGAAACAAACAAAACCGAAGCAGCAATAATGATGGCCATGCTTTAGGAAATTCAAAAACTTCACAACAAAATAGAAAATATACCTGGAGTGCTAGACCCTGTGGCTGAAGTAGAGGTTGACAGCTTCGCTGATTCACCCTTTGCAGATGAAATTGCAAAGACTGATCTCCCCAAGAAATTTACCGTCCCATCCATGAGAACTTATGATGGAACCTCTGATTCACAAAATCACGTTGCCATATTCAAACAAAAGATGTTAGCCGCCTCAATACCCAGTGAACTCAGGCAGGTCTACATGTGTAAAGGCTTTGGTACAACCCTGACTGGAGCAGCATTACAATGATTCATCAATCTCCCAAATGGAAGTATCACGAATTTTACAGAACTGGTCAATGCCTTCAATCAACAATTCGCAAGCAGCAGAGACATGGCAAAGAGACCCAGTAACCTGTTCAGGGTAAAGCAACTCCCTGAAGAATCTCTCAAAGAATTCCTGGCAAGATTTGTCAAAGAGAAGGTAGCCATTCCTAGGTGCGGCGAAGAGACGGCGGTAGAAGCCTTCAGGCAAGAAGTCATGCTTGATAGTGACATCTATGCAGACTTGACCAAAAAAGCCTGCCCAACCTTTGCCACTGTTCAATCCATCGCCTTAGAACATGTCAGATTGGAGGAAGATCTCAACTTCAGAACAAACTCGTCCGGAAGAAAGCAAGGCTATGGACACACTAACAGAAAAAGCTCCTACCAGAAAGGAGGCAACCCCAGATCAGCACCCTATTCCAGGCCTGAACGATCTGAAGTCAACATGGCACAAGAACACAAAGGTAACCTTTCTAGCCTACCAACTATCCCTGAATATAACTTCTCTATAAATACTGCAGGATTAATCAAACGCCTGGAAAGCTTGGGAGATACGGTCAGATGGCCCAAAAAATCCGACAACCCTAGGAAAGAGCCAACGAGATGGTGTGACTTCCACCAAGACATCAGACACACCACAGAAGAATGCATCCAACTCAGGAAACAAGTGGCATACCTCCTAAATAAGGGCTATCTGAAGGACTTAATCCAGCAGCCAAAGAACAAAGATGAAGGACAGAACAAGAGAGATTCAGGGAACAGAAGAGATCCTCCTCCTCCTCCCCCCATCTATGAAGTCAAGTTCATAAATGGAGGATCAGAAATCTGTGGCTTAACCAGCCCGGCTGCCAAGAGAATATCCAGGGAGTCCAAACTTTAACCCTCTCTTAGATTTAAGTCATTACCTGCTGTTACTTTTGATGACTCAAACTTGCAGGGAATATCAGATCTACACCATGACAGCTTGGTGATCACAATGCAAATCGGCACAGCTAAGGTATCAAGAATCCTGATAGACGGGGGCAGTTCAATCAACTTGGTGATGCTTGACGTCCTTAAAGCTATGAAGATAGATGAAGAAAAAATCATTAAAACATCCAGTGTCCTGGTTGGATTCAGTGGAGAAACAAAGAATACCTTGGGAGAAATTAGCCTGCCAACCTATGTGGAAGGCGTGGCTTCCTATGAAAGATTCGGGGTAATGGATTGCCTATCCTCGTATAACGTAATCCTGGGCAGACCATAGATCCACAACGTCAAAGAAATCCCGTCAACATACCATCAATGTGTGAAAATACTAACCGAATGGGGGATAACCACCATCAGGGGAGAATAAAGGACAGCTCAGGAATGCTACACCCAGGCTTTGAAACCTTCAAAGTCAGCTAAGTCCCTCGCATAGCAATTAAAGTCACCTGTCGGAAAGAATATATTGCGCGATCCTGAGATGAAAACAGAGAGGTCATTCGGACCCGAATTCCCGATAGAATGTACTTGTAGGGTCGATTGCACTGACTACTGAATCAATCGTCGACTTTCTCAAAACTAAAATGTCTTGTTTTGCTTGGTCACATTTTGATATGACTGGTATAGATGCTGATATTATAACCCATAAGTTAAATATTGACATATCCTTTAAGCCTGTACAGCAAAAAAGAAGAAAATTTGCTGCTGAGAGGCATGAAATCATCAACCAAGAAGTTGACAAGCTATTGGACATGGGAATGATCAGGGAAGTAATGAACCCCGACTGACTTGCAAATGTAGTGATCGTCCAAAAGAAAAACGGCAAATGGAGAGTCTGTGTAGACTACACCGACCTAAACAAGGCCTGTCCCAAAGATCCATTTCCCCTGCCACATATCGATGCAATGGTGGATGCCACTGCAGGCCACAAGATGTTAACATTCATGGATGCCTCCAGTGGATTCAACCAAATAAAGATGCACCCCGCAGATCAGGAAAGTACAGCTTTCATCACTGAAAGAGGAATATACTGTTATACTGCTATACCCTTTGGATTAAAAAATGCAGGTGCAACCTATCAAAGAATAGTCAACATGATGTTCAAAGATCAAATAGGAGATACCATGGAAGTCTACATACACGATATGGTAGTCAAGTAAAAAAAGGCAGAAGACCACATCAAAGACCTGGAAGTAGCCTTCCAAATACTGGAAAAATTTAATATGAAGCTCAACCCACATAAATGCCATTTTGGAGTCTCAGCAGGCAAATTCTTGGGCTATTTGGTGACAAAAAGAGGAATAGAAGCCAGCCCTGAACAGATCAAAGCCATCCTGGAGCTATAACCACCAAAGACAGTCAACGACATACAAAAGCTGACAGGAAGAATAACAGCCCTGAACAGGTTCATTTCAAGATTGTCAGAAAGGTGCAAATCATTCTATAATCTGCTAAGGAAAAACAAAGACTTTCAGTGGACCCCTGATCATCAGGCTGCCTTTGAAGATCTGAAAACATATCTATCCTCTCCTCCCCTGTTGGCAAAACCAGTCAAAGACGAACCCCTGACAGTATACCTGTCTATTACGTAAGTAAAAGTCTACTGGATGCAGAGATCAGGTATGACCTACTTGAAAAATACGTTTTAGCTTTAATTATGAGTTGCACAAAATTAAGACCATACTTTGAAAGCCACCCTATAATAGTCATAACCAATCTTCCTATCAAGTCTGTACTTAGGAAACCAGAATTGTCCGGATGAATGTGCAAATGGTTAGTCTAGCTAAGCACATACAACATAACATTTGAACCGAGGACAACAATTAAGTCACAAGCACTAGCAGACTTTGTGGCTGATTTTAGTCCAGCCCTAGAACCCGACCTAATAAAAGAAGTAAATAGATTGACCAATGACCAAACAGACCTAGAATGGACCCTATTTGTCGATGGTGCAGCCAACACGAGGGGCATATGCCTAGGGGTAGTACTAAAATCACCACAGGGGGATAAGATAGTACAAGCTATAAGCTGTGCATTTGAAGCCACCAACAATGAGGACGAATATGAAGCCCTAATAGCCGGATTAAAGGTATGTATTGACCTTGGTGTACAAATCCTAAAGGTACGTACTGATTCCCTCCTTATTTCAAACCAAGTAAATGGAATATATACTGCAAAAGACTAAAAAATGATGCTTTATTTGGAAGTTGTCCAAAATTTAAAATCAAAATTCCGCAATTTTAATTTTGATCAAATTCCTAGGGACTTGAATACCCAGGCCGATGCCCTAGCCGGCCTAGGATCCAACTTCAGTCCCCCTGACTTTGACAAAATACCCATCGTACATTTATTAGAACCTGCAATAAACAAACAAGATGAAAGTTTCCCATTATATGTTGCCAATTCATGGGCAAAACCTTACTATGATTGGCTACAACAAGGAATCCTCCCCCTGAATAAGCAAGATGCTAGGGCACTCGAAATCAAAGCTGCTTCATATACTATTATTAACAACGTGCTTTTTAAGAAATCGCAGGCAGGACCATACCTCAGATGCATGGAACCACAAGAAGCTGAACAGATACTATCAGAAATCCATGGAGGATACTGTGGAAATCATAAAGGCGGAAGGAGCCTGGCAAGCAAGGTACTCAGAACAGGTTATTATCCGCCCACTTTGAGGGCCGATTGCCTGGAATTCAGCTCTAAATGCGAAGCTTGCCAGATTCATGGACCATATATCCACCAGCCATCTAAGGAACTATATTCCATATCCGCACCCTGGCCATTTATGAAGTGGGGCATGGATATAGTAGGGAAACTACCTCAAGCACCCGGGCAAAATTTTTTTATGCTAGCAATGACTGACTACTTCTCCAAGTTGATAGAAGCTGATTCATACAGGCAAGTCAAAGAAAAGGATGTTATAGCATTCATCAAACGCAACATCATATGTAGATATGGCATCCCTTCTGAAATAGTATGCGACAATGGCACGCAATTCGTGGGAAAAAGAACAGCAGCCTTCTGTGCTCAATGGAACATCAACCTGGTAACCTCCACACCAGGATATCCAAAAGCTAACGCCTAGGCAGAATCTAGTAACAAAGTAATAATCAGTTGCATAAAGAAGAAGCTAGAAAGAAGGAAAGGTAGATGGGCTGAAGAGCTCCCCTTGGTCCTCTCGGGCCGAAAGAACCACGCCTAAAACATTCACATGCCAAACCCCCTACTCCTTGGTCTATGGATGTGAAGCAGTAATCCCAGCTGAGGTCGACATTCCATCAGCCAGATGCAACCTGAATACAATAACGAGCAATATACCTCTAATGGAGGACAACCTGGACTTGACAGAAGAGCTAAGAGATGCAATTAAAGACATTAGAATGGCGAGAATCAAAGAAAGAGTTGCAAAAAGCTACAACAAGACTGTCAAAGCTAGAGTATTCAGGGTAGGAGGCCTTGTTCTCAGAAAAGTTTTCAAAATACAAAAGAGAAGAATGTTGGCAAATTGGCCCCAACCTGGGAAGGCCCCTACCTGATTGACTCAATAGTCGGCCAGGGAGCTTAAAGACTACAAACCCTGGACGGCGAAATGATCCCAAGAGCTTGGAATATCGCACACTTAAAACTATTTCACATATAAAATATATCCCCCAGTCCAGGTATAATCTTCATCTTACCATTTCCTGCCTGACCTGATATGTAACTAAATGTATGATATTTGCCATTATATGAATAAATGCCTTATATAATTTCTTCCATTATGTTCCCAAGTACTTGTCAATATTCTCGTATTTCCCTTTACCAAGTAGAATCTTCAATATTTGTTTTACATACTGTACTTTACTTAAAACAAATTTTAAAGATTGGGGCCACCCAACGATATCAATCGATATCCAACTTTCAGTTGCAAAAACAAGCATTAAAATATTAAGCTCAAACCTGGAAAAACTTTTCCTGGCTTGTGTGACATAGATGGGTCATAAGCCCTCCAGACAGGTAGGGGACATAAGCCCTCCAGACAGGCAATAACCCCACCTATGACACAAAGAACTGGCGGATCCAAGCACAAAAAGATGCCCGATCCATCGAATAATCGCCGATCCAAAGTACACATCCAACACTACAAGTATACTTCATCAAAACACAAAAAGAAACCACTAAAAGACCAAATATTTATTCCAAAACAAAATAATCACTCAAAAAACTCCAGCCCTACCACATACTTAATAATTATTCATTCCAGGAACATCCCTCCTGGATGGGCCAAAACGAATAGCAAAAACCCAAATCTAAGCAGGCTTCGAACCAGTGACCGACTCACAACCATCCACCATTTCCTGATCACCAGATTTCTCCTTGGAAGAGGAGAATCCACTTCTTCTTGACCCATATTGGCCAAATCAGGATACTGGGTGTCCAGAGCTGTCTCATCCCGATCCGGATCCCAATTAGCCCTGTCAGATTCCGGATCCCTCATAGCATCAACCCGGCCTTTCCCAAAGAAGTACTGAGCAACATTAGCAAGCCGTGCCTCCACTAGCTCCTTTTCAGCACCAAGCTCTTCATTTTTCCTCAACTGATCCTGCATTTCCTGCTTCTCGGTAGCCAGCTCTTCCTTGACAGTCTTCAGCTCTTCCCTTGCAGCCTCCAACTCTTGCCTGACAACTTTCTCATCGTTTTTTGCAGCCACCTCACAAACCAAAGCAGCCCTGGATACCTCTCTAGCTGACCCCAGCTGAGATTGAAGTACTACCTCATTACCCCTGGATGTGTGCAGCTCACGGCTAACTTTATCTAATTTCTCCTCCAAGACAGAAATCCTAGCCTGGGCTTCCTTGAGCTGACAAGCAGTAACCAACCCAGCATCCAATCCCTGCAGAAAAACAAACGAAAGTCAATCAGCCAAACATACATCAACACATAGAACACATTATAATTGAAAAGTCCATTTGCAACTAACCTCCTTAGCTTGAGAAACAAGGGCAGCAGCCTTTGTCACAAGAGAAGATAAGATAAAAACCACTTTAGTATAAGACTCAAAGTTATTGTCAGATAAAAGCTGGCTGCTCATACTAGCAGAGAAATCATTTATCTGCGCCCGGGCAGCATCCATTTCGTCCATCCGAGCAGACACACTTCTGATTGGCTGAGCCTGAATAAGCTCTTTCTCTCTCCCTTCTTCTTCTTCAGGAATAAAAGCTTCCCTCCTCCTTTTGGAAGCCTCAACGACCTCTGGTGATACTTGCCTGGGTGGTTCCTGGGGAGGCTGGACATCAGAAACCAAAACGTCAAGCGTCTTGTCACTCCCACTAGCCTCCTGGCTCTTGGACTGTTCAGCAGGCTAAGCCCTCTCTTCCTCAGGAATAAAAAGAAAGGCCTCTATCCTTGAAATATCCTCCTCGTCAAGAGGGTCGAAGTCCCAGTCAGGAGCTGCAAATATCATCAAAAATGTACAGGTAAAACTTAAATATCCTAATTTCGTATAAAACAAAATGCAAATTAAGAATACAGGAAACCTACCACTCTCCAAAGGAGGATATCTCAAATAATCAAAGCCTGACCCCAGACATTCAGTCCGGATGAACAGGTAAGTCTTTGCCCAGCTTTTATCATCTCCAGAGACCAGGTTAGTAATTAAAGGAGACATTTTCGACTTCATCCTTAAATTGAAACGACCGGTAGAAGGATTTTTTCAAATGATATATTGCTTTGATATCGTTTATAGTAATTACAAGTTTATGCTTAGCACATAAATTTTCAATAGAATGGATAAGTTTCCAAACCATTGGCATGATTTGGAAAGGTGATACTTCCATGGCACGAATAGTATCAATCATTAAAGAAGTAAAAGGTAACTTACAATCTGCTTTGAACGCCCACTCATAAATACAGAACCAACCAGGCGATACCCAGTTAGCTCTGACTGGACAAAACTCAGGAATCCAAACCTCAGCCGAATCAGGAATTAATTTTTTCTCCCTTAAAACCCTATCATAGTTCGTTTTCAATAGGTTTTCTTCAGGGAAATAGGGATCCAGAGATTGAAGAGCAGAAAAAACAGAATCTTGATATTTAAACGCAATAGCACGAGCAGGAGGATCAATTTCAACCACCTCCTCCTCATGGACGCCTGTAGGTTCAGGTTCAGCCGCAGCTTTCTAGGAAGCAGGACGCTTTTTGGCTCTCATATCCTTTATTGTTTTATTTATCGTGATAAATTTTACTTAATGAAAAATTATAAGTTAGCAAACTGGAATTCCTGGGAAATAGGGAAGAATTTTAGAGAAGATTTAGCAAGGAAAGTGGAAGAATTTTGGTGAAAAATAAACTTGTCACAATTACCGTATTTATAGAAGAAGAGTAACGGTGCAAACACCCTAGGAAACACAAAACTGTCAGCATGACATCATGTAGTTAGCCGTTGCAGTGATTAACGGTCACTAGGAGTCTAAGAGTCATTGAGTAAATATAATTCTTTTTATTGTTTAACCCGGTAAAATTGACATCTCACCCCTGGCCTGATCCAGCACGGGTAAAATGTCAAGGGGCAATTGTTAGGCCCAATTTAGCCTGGTCTGACTCTTACTTGACCTAACCTTACTAGGCTGATTGAGGCAACCAGGGACCAGACAAATCTAACTACTATTTGGCAGATGAAGAGTGCCACAAGATAAGCAAGCTACTAAATCCTAGAAGAAAAGCCTGATGGTAAGTGCAGAATAGCCTGGCAGGACACTCAAGCAGGCTGGATTGAATTGATAAACAAGAAATGCAGTTATATGAACAAATAACCACGTCCTACTCTCATGGAAGACCAAGTCCAACTACAAGGAGCACATAATCTTAGTAAATCTGAACGTGCAAGAGGAAAGGAAGGACGGTTTGTTAAAGAAGAACGAGTCAACCGTGTTAATAGGGAATGTGCCCTATTTTCCAGCTAACAACTCCAACAATCAAGGGGAACGTTGAGGTTGAATGTAACGTTAGCATCTATAGAACTATAAATAGAATAATCTAATAATTGTAAGGACATTCATGATTCATCAGTTATTTACAATTTATCTCTCACTCTTTCCTCAATATTCAGTTATATACACGAGTTTGTACTCAGCTTATCAAAGTAATACAAGCGATATTCTTTATACTTAATTTTTCCTTGTTATTTACTCATATTATTATTCTAAACATATTGAACTAGATACCCTAATTACTCAATAATCAAGCCGGATCCTTTCAGGGAAAATCCTGCTAAAACAATAAGAGCTTAAAGTACATCTACACACAGAAAGAGCTGAATGTGCGACAGAGGAGGTGTGGATGGAGTTGATTGAGGACTATGACATGGAGATCATCTATCACGAGGGTAAAGCCAATGTGGTGGCAGATGCTTTGAGTAGGAAGAGTGTACATTCGTTGTGTACAACTATGTCTTTGATAAAGCTGAGGGACGAGATGTCCAAGATGGGGATCCATATGATTCGAAAGGGCGACGCCATCGGAGACTTGACCATTGAACCGGACTTGTATGATGACATAAAGAGGAAACAGGAACTTGATCCCAAGATTCAAGAGTGGAAGTCAAAGTTAGAGAGTGGCACAGTGTTGAGGTTTTCTATCCACACTGATGGAAGCGTTCGTTTTGATGGGAGATGGTGTGTACCTAGTGACGTGGACTTGAAGAAGTTGATCATGACGGAGGCTCATTGCACTCCTTATTCAGTTCATCCGGGTGGTGACAAGCTCTAAAAGAACTTAAAAAAAACGTTTTGGTGGCCTAACATGAAGAAAGATGTGGCGGAGTTTGTGGCTAAGTGTTTGACTTGTCAAAGAGTACAAGGTGAGCAACGAAGACCACAGGGTAAGATTCAGTCTCATGAGGTACCGGCGTGGAAATGGGAGTTGATCTCTATGAACTTCATCGTGGGGTTACCAAGGACTCAGCAGGGTAACAATATGATTTGGGTGATCGTCGACCGTTTAACAAAGTCATCTCACTTTATCACGATGAAAGATACTTAGACTAAGATGCAGCTAGCTTTGGGATATAGGAAGCATGTGGTTCGGTTACATGGGGTACCAAAGGATATAATGTCAGATCAAGATGCGAGGTTCATATCACGATTTTGGCAAGAGTTGCAGGACTTGATGGGAGCTACCTTAAAGATGAGTACGGCCTTTCATCCTACGATAGATGGTCAGACTGAGAGGATGTTAGGTTCATAAACCCCTATTAGACTCATCTAATCGTTTTATAAATTACCCATAATTTATATACTAGTGGATCTAGTTGCATGCATGATAAATTTAACAAAATGAGAAGAAGAAAATGATGTTCTTACATCATATGGATGAATTTAAGGGGCACTAGTATTGGACTCCTTCCATTACTAGATCTTGAGCTGTTACCATTATGGATGATCCTCCATGAACTCAAACTTTCAAATTAGAAAGTCTCCTCTTGTTGCACCCAAGATTCATCCCAAAACTCTAGTAAAATTATTAACTAGATAATGTTTACTAGAACCTTAAATAATTAGATCTAATGTTATTTTACATTACTACTATAGTAATTTTGAGGTTTATATTAGATCTAGAACAAAATATGCAAACAATTTATGTTGAGAATTAGAGAGAGGAACAGATCTTTGAGTATCATACATTCAATCAAAAATGAGAACAATTATCTTAATAGTGACGATGAGGGGCAACCGGTTTTTCCCATGCAATTGGGAAAAACAAATGTCTTTTTCAATTGCTTTTTGTCTTACCCAAATGCTTAGGGTAGGTCCTAGGGTTAAGCATGATATAAGTGTCATCATGATGTCCTTAAGCATGCAATAAACTAATGACAAAATCATCACCCACTAACCCATAGTCCAACATGTTTTTATACATAAAATGGACCTCCATTTTATCTTTGTAATTTATCATTTGTAATATGTTGTGACATGTGACATGTGACATGTAACATGTCATTAGTAATAAAAATGCATATTTAACTAATTAAATATCATTTCAAATTAAATAAATTACATTTAACAAATTAACAAGTAATTCACAATTACATAAAATGGGTAATATTAAGGCTAGTTAATATAATCTACAACATCTTGTAATTATAACTAACTAATTACTCTTATCTCAAATGTTTCACAAACATTAATCAATTTTAGTAATATAACAAGTTAATTACTAAATTGAATCTTATTTAATCACATTAAAATAAGATATATAATTCTCACTTATAAATAAATTTGTTCAATTTAAGGATTTAATTAATCCATATAAATATAGGATTAATTAACTTTTCAGTATGGGAATCGTCCTATAGGTGTGACCTTAAGGGATCAACTAATCACCACCGTCAAACGACAGTAATGTCAAACTCTAGTTAGCCAATCATTACCGATTAATGTTGATCAGTTGACGATATAATTGAATCATCCCTTACGTATTCTTATTAAGAGATTTAAACATGTGATCGTGGTATTGTCGAGAACACATACTCCAACAATCTCCCACTTGTCCGAGACAAGTGTGCGTCACCAATTCTCTTGTCCTATTATAATTGTAATACTACGTATTTATGAGTCTCTGGGTACTCTATCGAGTAGGCCTTACTCTGTCGAGTAAGGGCGAGTTGCAGATTAAAATAGGTTCTGACCTGTTGGGTACTCGATCGAGTAACGTGGATACTCGATCGAGTAAGGGGGCACTCGATCGAGTACCTTAGTTACTCGATCGAGTAGCCCATTCTGAGGGGTGATTTCTCGGGTTTTGGTTAATAATGCGATTAGAGTATATAATACTTCCGTCATTGTTCTTAAAACCCTTTTCAAAACCTAATCACTGTGAGAAGAGAAATCAAACTACGTCATTCACTTTAATCGCATTGTTGGTGATGGGGCATATTCTGCACCCGCTGACCGAGTCAACATATTGAGCAAGGTCAAAGATATCCACAACAAGTCAACACCTTGGACAGCCTAACCGACGCAGCCTGTCGGCCTGTCACTTGGGTCCCGGCTAGGCAAATAGCCAGCCGGGAGGCATATCCGCGTACTCATATCCAAGACCCCTCGGCATGGAGTCAACCAGGTCCGCCGGCCTGCCATGGGTCCCTCGGCCGAGGGTAGAACAGTCTTTCCACCTGCTCTGCCACTTGGCCACTACGTGACAAAAGGTGAACGTCTATAAATACTCCTCAACCCTCATTGAGGAAAGGATCCGAAAATAATCAGTTAAACATACTAATCTGGTATAAACTCCCTTATCTCTCTACAATATACTTTGTGCCAAGTAACACACAACTTAATCCCTTTTAAGTTTACTGACTTGAGCGTCGGAGTTAGTTCGCTCGGTGCCAAGCCGAGCCCTCAGTTTGTTCATTGTTTCAGGAGAGGCCGAAAGGAAGAGTCAAGCAAAGCCATCATTCTACAAGCTTACGTGGTAACAAATCTGCTCTGGAATTACACCCGGAACATTTGGCGCCGTCTGTGGGGAGGTCAATACTAAAAGCTAGTCAAATCCCTTATAAAAAAAAAAAAAAAAAAAAACACAAAACAAAACCCACCCGGCAAGCTAAGAAGATGTCAAAGCAACAAGAAGTAATTGTGACCGACGAAACTGCATTCTATCAGGATGACACAGTCCATAATTTTGAGATTGGGCAGTCCCCCACCGGCCGAGTCATTCAACCGGCGTACGGGATGCCAATACTACCAGAAACACCGCTACCTGCCGGCCACGTCACTGTCATGGGACACGTGGTCGATGCAGCCAAACTGAAGCTATTCCTGGACCTGATGGGTAATACGCCGATCACCCCCGCCGCAACGACGGTGACGGAAGCACACCCGCAGGTGACCAGGGCCCATAAAGTGACTCCGATCAACTTGACCGGAGCAATACAAGGAGCTGAGCATGCAAGGACGCCGGCGGTGCCCGTGGTGTCAGTGGCAGACCAAAGTCCTTCCCCACCTCGCAGGAGGACAGCGTCGCTGCGGCAACAACGGGGCCACCCCCGAAGAAATGAAGAAATAAGTCCGACTCTCCAATGTCAGACAACAAGAAGCCCATCCCGCCACGGGGAGAGAAGCCGGACAAGGGTTGCGAGGAGCCGATCGCCGCGTGTCATTTGACACATGGTCAGACAGCCCCTTAGTGCCTATGTCCTCGGAGTCTCCGTGCCGACCAAACTGAAGCTGTCGTCCCTATCATACAAAGGGGACAGTGACCCTACCGACCACGCCGAGGCTTTCGAGTCTTACATGTCGGTATGGGAACAGCCTGATGAGGTATGGTGCCGAGTCTTCCCAACAACCCTGCATGGGATGGCCCAGAGTTGGTACAAGGGGCTGCCTAATGGTTCGATATACTGCTACGCCGACCTAAGGGATAACTTCATAGCCCAGTACGCCTGCAACAGGAGAAGGGCCGTGGAGACATCGGATCTTCTCACTATCCGACGGGGGGAGGACGAGTCTCTAGGAAGCTATGTGAAGAGGTTTGATGCAAAAGCTCAGCAGATCCGCGAGCTGAACACCGAACTGGCGGCCTTCGCACTGATGAAAGGCCTCCCGAAGGGCGAGCTCAAAAATGAGCTGATCAAGTGCGAGGTCCTCAACCTGGACTCCGCTAGAAAGATGGCGGACCAAGCCGTGAAGGTGGAGGATTACCACAAGACCTGGGTAGGCCACAGTGAAGCTGGGCACTAGGAAAGGAGGAGCCGCCGGGAGAATACTGACGAAGGTCGCCGTGACGATGTCGGTCACGGCCGAAAGATCTAACAGAAATGAGCTCGGCGGGCGCCGGGGGGAGTTCGGGACCATACACCCATAAGAGGTATCACGGTCTCACCCCCCTGGTCAAATCACTGGCCGAGGTCTATGCCCTGAGCAAGAATGAAGGGTAGAAGTGGGCAAGACCCCCCAAGACGAGGGCGGAGGGCGATGCAAACCAATTTTGCGATTACCACGGCCAGCCCGGCCATAAGACCGACGACTGTCGGCATCTGAAGAACGCCATCGAGGAGCCGATCCGGAAGGGGCCCTCGGCAAGTACGTAGGCGGGGCCCCGGAAACGAGCTCCGACGGGCGAACAAGAAATCGCATTCCGGGGCTGGGAGTGATCCAGGTGGTTATCGGAGGAAACGATAACAGAGGGTCGGCTAATGGGCACAAACGACACCTAAATGAGCTTTACCAAGCCATCAACTTTGTGCCCACCACAGCGATCACCGCTTCCACCGTCCCCGATTTAACCATCGGAAAGAAAGACTACGAAGGAGTCGTAGCCCCACACAAATGACCACCGGTGGTCCACCTGGACATATCCAACCACTTGGTTAAGAGGTGCCTAATTGATACAGGCGCCTACACAAACATCATGTTCAGGGAATGCTTCCTCAATCTCGGTCTGAAGATTGAGGACCTGAGCCCCTGCACTAACCCACTATATAGCTTATCCGGGGCCGGCCTAGTCCCCCTGGGGTCAATCAAACTGCCGGTAATGTTTCGCCAATCCGATGCGGCCAAGAACGTTTGGTCCGAGTTCGTGGTCATTGATGGTACGTCTGCCTACAATGTTCTAATAGGCCGGGTTACTTTGAGCGAGGCCGATGCTGTAATGTCCATCCGGGCCCTGACATTGATGTATGTCTCGGACCGGGGGGAGGCACAAAAGCTCGTCTCAAAGGACGAGAGGGACGAAATTGTCAATGTCCAAATATCTGCCAGAGGGTGTAACATGCAATCCCTCAAAGTGGCGAAGAAATCAGAGAAGGGGAAGAGCCCATCCTTACGACATGAGGGTGATCCGATGAGCACCAACAACGTCAGCATGGTCGAGGGGGCCGAGACCGAACAAATAGAAATTGACCCAGGACGCACCGTAACTGTCGGTGTCGGCCTGGAGCCAAAATTCAGAGCCGACCTCTTGGACCTGCTGAGAAAGAACAAAGACGTCTTCGCGTACTCAGCCGGCGAAATGCCAGGCGTGAGCCGAGAGGTGATCGTTCACAAGCTGAACGTACTCTCCAACGCTCGCCCTGTCAAGCAGAAGATGAGGAACTCCTCGGCCGAGAAAGATGAGGCCATCAAGGCCGAGGTAGACAAACTATTAGAGGCGGGCTTTATCATGCCTTGTACTTACCCTGAGTGGCTAGCAAATGTTTTAATGGAAAAGAAGTCATCAGGGGGGTGGAGGATGTGTGTTGATTTTACAAATCTTAATAAAGCATGCCCTAAAGATTGCTATCCCTTGCCTCGAATAGATAGTTTAATAGACGCAACGGCAGGCTACACTATGCTGAGCCTGCTCGACGCCTTTTCAGGGTACCATCAGGTATTCATGGCCGAAGAAGACATGCCTAAGTGCGCATTCATCACCATACACGGCACATACATGTATAAAATGATGCCGTTCGGTTTGAAAAACGCTGGCGCAACTTACAATAGGCTGGTGGACAAAGTGTTTCAAGATCAAAAAGGGCGAAACATTGAGGCTTACGTCGACGATGCTATTGTAAAAAGCAAGTCTGACAGCGAGCACTTGGCCGACTTGAGCGAAACATTTTGTTCACTAAGGAAATACAAGATGAAACTTAACCCAATGAAATGCAACTTCGGTGTCCGGGCAGGTAAGTTCCTCGGCGTACTTATCAGCGCCAGGGGAATTGATGCCAATCCAGAGAAAGCTCATCTTCAAACTCTCCCGACCCTGTCCAGGCCGATGCTGGGGGAGACGCTATATCTATACATAGCAGTTACCTCGGCCACGGTCAGTGCCGTAATCATCAGAGAAGAAGACAAGCAGCAACACCCAATCTACTTTGTCAGCCATACACTGCTACCCGCCGAGAGAAATTACCCACTGATTGAAAAAGCAGCCTTTGCTGTCGTCGTTGCCGCAAGGAAACTGAAACCTTACTTCGACGCGCATCCTGTGATGGTCTTAACCGACCAACCATTGGAGAAAACATTGGAAAAATTTGAACAATCCGGCAGGCTCATCAAATGGGCAGTAGAGCTATCCGGCTTCGGCATTCAATACAGGCCGAGGCCCTCAATAAAGGGACAAGCACTTGCAGACTTCCTAGCCGAGTGCACATACCAAGAAGAATCACACCCCGGTGTATGGGAAGTATACACCGACGGGTCCTCTACGGCAAACAGCTCAGGAGCCGGCATCCTTATCATCAGCCCAAACGGGGACGAGTTTGAGTACGCCTTGAAGTTTACCTTCTCGGCCTCAAACAACGAATCCGAATACGAGGCGGTGATAACTGGAGTCGAGCTAGCTAGAGCTGCCGGGGCGGAACACATTGTGTTGAAGACAGACTCACTATTGGTGACTAACCAAATCAGAGGGGAGTATGAAGCTCGAGACGATGGGATGGTGAGATACCTGGAAAGAGTAAAAGCTGACACTGCAAAATTGAAATCTTTCCAAATCTAATGCATCCCAGTGTCGAGAACAACCGAGCCGACGCTCTCTCAAAAACGGCCGTTCAACCATCAAGAATGTCACCAACCGTCTTTGGTAGATATTAGGAATGCTAAAAGCATCACTGAGACCGTCGGCATGGTGGGCGACATAGAAGCCGAGACGACGTGGATGACTCTGATAATGAAGTACAAACTAACAAAAGAGTTACCGGAGGACCGCAGTCTCTCTCAGAAGATGAAGAGGATCGCCGCAAGATACTTGGTGTTCGAAGGAGAACTATACAGAAGGTCCGTGATAAGACCACTTTTGAAATGTGTCGGACCAGCTGACGCGGAGCTCATACTGACGGAGATTCACGAAGGCATCTGTGGACATCACATGGGGGCAAGAACGCTAGCCCACAAAGCTCTCCGAGCCGGCTACTTCTGGCCAACCATTCTTGAAGATTCCAGAACTAAGACCAAGAAGTGCAAGAATTGTCAGATGCATGCTCCGGTGATACATGCACCTTCCCGAGACTTCCAGCCAGTACTTAGCCCCCTACCATTTGTACAGTGGGGGATGGATTTATTAGGGCTATTTCCGACGGCCTCCGGAGGAAGGAAGTACCTGATCGTCGCCGTTGACTACTTCACCAAATGGGTCGAAGCCGTCGCAGTACCTGCCAAGACCACGGCAGCCGTAAGAAAGGTGATTTGGGAGAACGTCATAACTCGTTTTGGGTTACCCCAAGTCATGGTATTTGACCACGGCCGAGAGTTTTGGAGTGACACGGTGATGAACTGGCTAGAAGAACTCGGTATCAAATTTGCATACTCCTCCGTCTGCCACCCTCAGAGCAACGAGCAGGTGGAGGCAGCTAACAAAACAATCCTAAACGGGCTAAAAAAGAAGGTTGAAGATCTAAAGGGAAGGTGGGTTGATGAACTACCCGGCGTCCTGTGGTCCCTTAGAACCACGGAGAAAGAAGCAACGGGATACAGTCCATTCCACCTTGTCTATGGGTTTGAAGCCGTCCTACCAGTTGAAGCAGCGGTGCCGACATTCAGAACGCAAACCTTTAACCCAGTCGAAAATGAGGAAGGCCTGAAAGCCTCCTTAGACCTGGTCGAAGAAAGTCGAGACACGGCACGGCTCAACTTAGCCGTTTATCAAAACAGAATGAGAAGAGCCTACAACCGAAGGGTCCACAAAAGGGACCTAAGAGTAGGAGATCTAGTCCTAAGAAAGTCGGCCGCCACCAACAAAGGAAACATCCATGGCAAAATGACGGCCAACTGGGAAGGACCCTACAAAGTGGTTGAAGAAATGAGGCCGGGTACATACCGGCTGACAGACATGGAGGGAGTGCCTCTAATGAGCCACTAGAACACCGACAATCTTAGAAAATACTTCGTATAACAGCGGAGGTGTCCGAGACCGTTGTGGGCACCCCAACGCTTGATTATATCTAATGAAGAATGTTCCAAGTTTTCTATCAAAATGAAGTGTCCCTCCCATAGTCACACCAAGATATTTACAACAGCAGTCAAAACGTAAACTCGATCACCTCGGCCAAAGCCGCGGGTGACGAGGGAAACGCGACTTGCCCCACAACAGTTGATCCAACATGCTTAGGAACATATAAGTACGGTTGAAAAACGCAAATCGGACGCCTCGGCGAGGCCGAGAGTGAAAGAGGAAGCGATCAACACGTCTACAGATACGAACGCTATCGCGCCGTAACCCCGATTGCCTCGGCCAGACCGAGAGTGACGGGGACACAACGACCGATACGCTAACATGTTCACAACGTCGGTTGGGAAACGCGAATCTGACGGCCTCGGGCGGTGGAGGAAGCGACCGACACGCCAACATGTTTAAAAACGTTAAGTACAGTTGAGATACGCATTCTAACTGCCTCGGCCAAGCCGAAGGTAGAAACGAAAAAAAAGCGCTCAATTAATAACGAAGGAAGACAACTCAGATGAAAATGAGATAAAGACCTCGGCCAAGCTGGAGGCAAAATAAAAAAACTCTTATTTACAGGTAATACAAGAAAGAAGTCGACGGCCGTCCCCATTGGGATAGCCTAAACACAACCTACCAAGAGTTTACAAAAAGAGAAACAGCAAAAGGTTACAGACATAAGACATTATTTGCCAAAAGATGGCAGGGAGGAAAGGCTCAATAGTTGGCCCCCGAACAGCTGAAGCTATCCGAGATGCCGGGTGAATCTGGTGATGACCGCCCGTCTCCCTATGCCTGATTCTGCTCGCCATCAGCAGCAGTAACGGCATCACCATCAGTGGGCGACCCAGAAGCCGACTTGGCAGCTTCAGCTGCCTTTGCCCTCTCAGCTTCCTCCCTGGCCGCCTTCACCTTTTCAGCATGGGCCGCCTTCTTCGCAGCCTCCTCAGCGGCCTTCTTAGCCTCTGCCTCCTCTGTAGCCTTTGCATCCGCAGCAGCCACCTTATCATCAAGCAGCTGGTCAAATTTTTGCCACGAGAAGGAGCCGTCAGGAAAGAGCTCTCTGATTACTTCCCTGGTAGCTTCTTTGGCCTGGTCCCAGTATTGGGCGCACATGTTAGGGATGACGTCAGTTTGGAGCGTCTCAATGTCCATCTCCCTCTGGTCGAGGATGGCCCTCGTGTTCCGATGTGACTTCGACTGAGCCAAATACAGAGACTTCCATTCTTCCCTCTTAGCAACAGCAAAGTCGAAAGCAGGCTGAAGCTTGTACCGCTCCTCCCGCAGCTTAGCGGCGTCAGCCTCCGCAGCCTCAACCTTGGCCCTCTCGGCTAGGACCGCCTTCTCAGCATCCTCCCTGAGCTTTTGCTCAGTGAGGAAATCATTTTCGGCTGCCTGGAAGTCCTTCTTCGCCTTCTCGGCCTCTTGCTTAGAAGCATCAAGCTCAAGCTTAAGCCGTTCAAGCGCAGGGGCAGCTTCAGCCATGACCTTTTCTTGCTCCATAATGTGAGCACCGGCCACGTTAACCCACTTCGCCAGCATCTTCCTAATCTGGGCGGGGGAAGGCTTCGGGGAGGAGGAGACGCTGACGGCATTCTTATCACCCGTCTGCACAGGCCGCTTCTCTAATCGCCATTCAGAGGGACCGGTAGACGGCGGCGGTTGATCTACAAAAAATTCGGACAAAGCATCCATGTCAACATTCATTGACATGCCAGAGAGCTTTGTTATCGAGAACGCCTAATGAACCAGCTAAATCGAGCCACGGTTAGATCTGTACCAGGCTTGGCCTTCTTGGTTGGAGGACCCATTTCTTTGCCCTCTCGCAATAAGCGTGGCAGCGGCAGCAGCAGACGCTGTCTCTTTTCTCTTACGTAGAAGAGGAGATTCCTCTGCAACGGTGACCTCCTCATCGACATCAACAACGACCACCACCTTCTCCTTTTGGACTGCAGGGATTGAAGGTTGAACTAAAGTTGACGCCGTCGCCGTCGTAGACGTTGCTCTTGGCTTTCGGCGCGGCACGTTACCGGCGATCTTCCTCTGAGTCGCCCCCGCATCCAAAACCTTCAAATGCTGCTCCATGAGTTCGTTTGGGGCCGGTCTGCGATCACGTGCCGCGGCCTTTGGATGCAACTCAACAACTCTCCTGTTCTTGTCAAGTCCCAACCTCTCGAGGACGTCAACAGACAGTTCCGGGCCAAAGCGGTCTGCAAAGGAAATGAAGCAAGAGTTAAGTAAAAGAAATAAAGCAAAGTTCAAAAACAGAAACATTAAAAGCAGAGATGGGCCTCACACCGACCCCACTCACCCTGTTCGAGGGCCGGTATGAGGCCGACGTGCAGAAAGCGGCTCATCCTCGAAGAATGATCTCGCGCCGGGGGCATCCATCCCTTCGGCGTCCCATCCTTCTCAGCCTCAAACAGCTTCATTGCCCGCCTTTCGTCCTCATTGAGATGGACCCTCAAGGCGTCCATCTTAAGCTTATTCCGGGAGACATATTTCTCACGCTCCCCCGACTCTCACACCGCAAATTGACACGGTGCTGGAAGGACCGGGGCAGTGGATAATCCTCCGGAACCTCGACGTATACCCACTGTTGGGCCCTAAATTATCCTGCCTGACCTGATATAGGCCAGGCAACAGCCAAAGACAACTTCCAGGCTCTAGAGATCTAAAGCCAGGCATTACTCTAAGACGGACAGGCACTAAGCAGGAGTTAATTGAAGACAAAGAGAAATAACTAGCGGCTGAAAAGGTAAAGCACCAGGCCATTGCAGGCAACAAACAAGCGATCTCATATGTTCCCTACAAAAAAGGAAGACCAATTCCGGAAGGCAAAAATATAGGGAGCAAATCAAAGCAACGGCTAAGAAAGAAGCAACCATCTCCGGGTAAATAGGGCACATTCCCTATTTACCAGGAAAACCTAAACGGCACAAAGGGATTGAAAGCAACCACCTATAAATAGAAAGAAAGGGAAGACAAGAAGGATCATCTGAGAGACCATCACTTTTACTCATATACTTTGTATTCTTAAGCAATATATTCGCCTGTCACGCCTGATATAACAATACCCTGTCAGGCTATCTAAAATCATAGTAACAATCACTCCTGGCTTGGTGCCCGTGGTTTTTTCCCTTATTCCCAGGGTTTTTCCACGTATAAAATCCTTGTGTCATTATTTATTAGTTTGTTTTACATTTAATTATACCAATCAGGCAAGATATTCGAGTTAGATCACCCTACATATAAATCCCTGGAAGGACGCTCTAGATCACTGAAAATCCTGCTAAAACAATTGGCGCCCACCGTGGGGCATCTAACTCAAAAATAATCAAAAGCCCACCATCAAAATACCACAAAAAAAACTAAGAAAAAATGGCAGGAGATAGCATTGAGCAACAATTAGTCACTTGCCAAACAACATTGTTGGAGATGGAACAACCGAAACAAAAAATGATCCAGCCAAGTGAAGTGGCAAAATTGAAAGAATCGAAATCCGGCCCTAAAGATACGGTTGGGAGAAAAAGCTTCAGGATCAAAATTGAAAGTCCAGCCTGGCACACCATTCTCCTCCATCATAAGGAACATTGACTTCTCCAATATTGGTACTCCAACTCCATCCAAAGCAGGAGAAGAAACGGACTCAGGAGAACTCCAAAATCAAGAACTCCAAGATCAGACTAACACAGCCATTATGATGGCTATGCTCCAGGAAATCCAAAAACTTCATGAGAGATTTGAAAAGATCCCAGGAGTTCCTACCCCAATTGAAGAAGCAAATCCAGAAAGCTATCTTTGATTCTCCCTTCGTGGATGAAATAGCAAAAACAGACACACCAAAGAAGTTTGTGATTCCCTCAATGAGAATCTATGATGGAACCACTGATCCACAAAACCATGTTGCCTATTACAAGCAAAGAATGCTGGCAGCATCAATTCCCAGTGAACTACGTCAAGTCTGCATGTGTAAGGGATTTGGAACAACTCTGAATGGACCTGCCTTGCAATGGTACATAAACCTGCCAAATGGAAGCATCAAGTCCTTTGCTGACCTGGTCAATTCTTTCAATCATCAGTTTGCCAGCAGCAGGGAACTAGAGAAGAGATCCAGTGACCTGTACAGGGTTAAACAGAAGCCTGGAGAATCAATCAGATCATACATGACAAGATTCAACAAAGAAAAAGTATCAATCCCCAGATGTGATGTTGGAACGACCATTGAAGCTTTCGAGGCAAGGGCTACCCCTGGACAGTGACTTTTATGATGAAATGACCATGAAGCCCTGTCATACCTTTGAAGATGTCCAAGCATTAGCCATAGGCTATATCAGACTGGAAGAAGACAAAGGCTACAAGGCAGATAATGCTGACAACAACTCAGGATATGACAAAACCAACAGGAAAAGCTTTAACAACAAAGGAAGCAATTCCAGGCCATCTCCCTACGCAAGACCTGACAGATCAGAAGTCAACTATACACATGAACAACGAGGTAACTCCTATACTTATCCTCCTGTCCAGGAATATAACTTCTCTGTTGACATTGCAGGATTAATCAAGAGACTTGACCATATGGGAGACATTGTCAAGTGGCCAAAGAAGTCAGACAACCCCAACTCAAGAAAGGACACCACCAGGTGGTGTGAATTTCACATGGACATAGGTCACACAACAGAAGAATGCCTGGGATTACGGAGACAAGTGGCTTACCTGCTAAAGAAAGGATACCTGAAAGACTTGATGCAAACAAAGAACAAGGAAGATGACGGAACAAGAAGAAACACAGAAAGGCAACAACGTGACCTACCCCCTGCACCACCCATTTATGAAGTCAAATTCATCAATGGAGGATCGAAAATTTGTGGCTTTGACCAGTTCAGCTGCTAAGAAAATTGCCAGGGAGTCAAAAATGAAATCTCCTTTTAAATCTATCAATTTACCTCAAATTACTTTTGACGACACTGATATGCAGGGCATTCCAGACCTCCACCATGACAGCTTGGTAATCACCATGCAAATAGGGACTGCACGTGTCATGAGAATCCTGGTAGATGGAGGCAGTTCAGTAAACCTGATCATGCTCGATGTCCTTAAAGCAATGAAGATTGATGAGAGCCAAATCATAAAGAAGTCTAATGTCCTAGTAGGATTCAGTGGAGAAACAAGAAACACACTAGGAGAAATACACCTACCCACATATGTGGAAGGAGTATCTTCATATGAAAGATTTGGAGTCCTGGACTGCCTGTCATCCTATAATGCTATATTGGGAAGACCATGGATCCACAACATAAGAGCCATACCCTCTACCTATCACCAATGCATCAAAATACCAACAGAATGGGGGGTAGCAACCATTAAAGGTGAACAAAAATCTGCCCAGAATGTTATACTTGAGGCATTGAAGCCTTCCAAGACAGGTAAGTCCTCGCCTAGCAATTACAAAGACTTCGTCAGGGGAACTCATGTGGCGAAACCAAAATGGAAACCGATCAAGTAATTTTAGACCCGAGTACCCTGACAGGCACGTCTTGGTAGGATCGATGTCCCCGACAATATCGGACCAAAATTAGTAAGTTTTCTTAAAAGTAAATCTTCATGTTTTGCCTGGTCACATTTTGATATGACCGGAATAGATGCCAATATTATTACACATAAACTAAATGTTGATGAGTCTTATAAGCCTGTCCAGCAGAAAAGAAGAAAATTTGCCGCTGAAAGACATGCCATCATCAATGAAGAAGTAGACAAACTATTGGACATGGGGATGATAAGAGAAGTCATGTACCCCAGCTGGCTAGCCAACGTAGTGGTGGTTCAAAAGAAGAATGGCAAGTGGAGAGTCTGTGTAGATTACACAGACCTCAATAAAGCCTGTCCAAAAGACCCATTTCCACTCCCACACATAGATGCAATGGTGGATGCCACAGCAGGACATGAACTCCTGACATTCATGGAGCCACAAGTGGATTCAACCAAATCAAGATGCACCCATCGATCAGAACATACTTGCATTTATCACGAAAAGAGGCATATCTTGCTACACAAAGAATGCCTTTTGGCCTGAAAAATGCAGGGGCAACATACCAATGCCTGGTCAACACAATGTTCAAAGATCAAATAGGGGACACCATGGAAGTCTATATTGATGACATGGTAGTTAAATCAAAGAAAGCTGAAGATCATGTCAGGGACTTGGAAACAGCCTTTAAAATCCTAGAAGATTTCAATATGAAACTCAATCCATCCAAATGCCATTTCGGGTATCCTCGGAAAATTCTTGGGGTACATGGTGACCAAAAGAGGAATAGAAGCTAGCCCAGAACAAATAAGAGCCATACTAGAACTAGAATCCCCAAGTCACCAAAGATATTCAAAAACGACAGGACGAGTTGCAGCCTGAATAGATTCATTTCCGGATCATCGGTAAGATGCAAGGCATTCTATGACCTACTCGGGAAGAACAAAGCATTCAAATGGTTGCACGAACATGAGTCACCTTCCAGAACTCAAAACATACCTGACTACACCTCCGTTACTTGCCAAACCAGACAAAGGAGAACCCCGACGTCTACCTATCGATCCACGAAACAAATAAGTGGAGTCCTGACCAAAGAAATTGATGGCCAACAACATCCAGTCTACTATGTAAGCAAAAGTCTCCTAGATGCGAAACCGGTATGGCCTACTTGAAAAATATGTACTTGCTTTAGTAATGTCCTGTACTAAACTTCGACCTTATTTTGAAAGTCACCCAATCATTGTAAGAACCAACTTGCCTATCAAATCTCACGAGAAGGCCTGAGTTGTCGAGCGAGAATGGCAAAATGGTCGGTCAAAATCAGCACCTATGATATAACCTTTGAACCCAGGACGGCAATTAAGTCTCGGGCACTAGCAGACTTCGTGGGTGAATTCAGTCCCTACCCTAGAACCAGACCTCATAAAAGAGGTCAACCTTCTTGACACACAAAAAAAGGACCAGAATGGATTCTCCATGTAGATGGGGCAACAAATATGAAAGGCACTCGCCTAGGATTAGTCCTAAAATCACCACAGGGAGACCGATTGCACAGTGTTAGTTGTGAGTTCAAAGCCACAAATAATGAGGCTGAATATGATGCCCGATTCTTTGGATTAAAGGTATGTATAGAACTCGGTGTAGCAAACCTCAAGGTAAAAACCGACTCTCTTTTAATTTCCAATCAAGTTAAAGGAGTATATCTTTAAAAGATTCAAAAATGATACTCTATTTGGAATATGTCCAAAACCTTTGCAAAAAATTCAAAACCTTTGACATTGACCAAATACCAAGGGACTTAAATACCCAGGCGGATGCCCTAGCCACTGGGATCAAATTTCACCTGCCTGTGTGTTTGACAAAATACCCATCGTCCACTGCTGGAACCAACCATAGAAAAGCCCGAACAATTTGCCCTATTCGGAAGATACAAATTCTGGACTAAACCTTACTATGATTGGTTCCTACGGGATACTCCCCGCAAATAAAAACGAAGCAAGAGCCCTGAAAATCAAAGCATCCACTTATACCATTATAAATAACACCTTGTTTAAAAAGTCTCAGTCGGACCTTACTTACGTTGCACGGAACCAAATGAAGCCAGCCAGGTTATAGAAGACATACATAATGGCTAACTGCGGAAATCATAAAGGTGGAAGAAGCACGGCAAGCAAAATTCTCGGACAGCTACTTCACAGCCAACCCCGAGAGCCGATCGCATAGCATACAAATTTCGAAATGTGAAGCCTGTCAAATCCATTCCCCCTATATCCATCAACCATCAGAACTACTACATTCCATCTCGGCCCCTTGGCCATTCATGAAATGGGGCATGGACATAGTAGGAAAGCTACCTCGGCGCCGGACAAAAAGTCTTTATGCTAGCAATGACTGACTACTTTTCCAAATGGATAGAGGCGGACTCTTACAGGCAAGTCAAAGAAAAAGATGTCATATCATTCATCAAAAGAAATATCATATGTAGATATGGAATACCTTCAGAAATAGTCTGTGATAATGGGACACAATTTGTGGGAAAAAGAACAACTAATTTAATTTCTGTGCACAATGGAATATCAATTTAGTCACATCTACACCAGGCTACCCTAAAGCCAACGGCCAAGCGAGAATCAAGCAACAAAGTAGTAATCGATTTTGAAGAAAAAGCTGAAAAGAAGAAAAGGAAGATGGGCGGAAGAGCTCCCCTAGTTCTATGGGCCGACAGACCACACCCAAAACAGCCACAGGCCAAACACCATATTCCCTGGTCTATGGTTGTG
The DNA here is from genome assembly GCF_048544455.1 of Silene latifolia. Classification (NCBI taxonomy): domain Eukaryota; kingdom Viridiplantae; phylum Streptophyta; class Magnoliopsida; order Caryophyllales; family Caryophyllaceae; genus Silene; species Silene latifolia. The sequence goes on from NC_133538.1 coordinate 402,591,000, forward strand.
AAGCGATATACCAGTGAAATTCATGTACCAACTACCGAAGCGGCTGAACACAATAGAAGAAAACAGACCCTATTACAAGATAACCTACTTTTAACGAGGAACCGAGAGATGCGGCCAAAGTCGGGATAGCCGCCTACCAACAGACGAGCCGGGAGTTACAACAAAAATGTCAATATCAGAGTATTCAAAGAAGGAGACCTGGTATTAAGGAAAGTTTTCCCAACACCGAGAGAAAAGAATGCAGGCAAACTAGCCCCTACATGGGAAGGCCCGTACTTAATTGATTCAATAGTGGGACAAGGAGCTTACGGGCTACAAACTCGGAAGGAGAAATGATCCCCGGATCTTGGAACATTCTCCACTTAAAACTATTTCATATCCGAGAAGCGGTAAAACTACTCACCCTATATACATGTGCTAAGTTTCATACCTGCTATGTGCTAAATTACTTGCTTATCATTCTTAATTTCACCTAAAACTTTATTTCAAATCCTGAAAACTTGTTTTACGCCTTCTTTTTACTTATTATATGTTATACTTTAGGCTTAAACAAATGTTCGGGATTGAGGGCCACTCCACCCAACCCGAACAAAGATTTCTAAAAATGCTCTAATTTGGCACCGCCGCCCGACCCGAAAAATAAACCGAGCTCAAGATACAAAAAGACAAGTACAAAGGTGGAATAGACCATAGTACTTGTCAAAAAAGCCCTCTGACAGGTGAGGGCCATAAGCCCTCCCGACCAAACCACCCTCATTCTTAAAAGCCCTCCCGACAAAGCAAAAAGCCACCATTCCCCATAAACACAGGAATGAGGGCCATAAGCCCTCCCGACAGGCATTATTCTAACAAAAATATCACATGAATATACAGTACAAATTCCACAAAAACAAAGAAAGAAAATCAAGAAGGGAAAGGACATATATATTCAAACCTACCCAGGAATACATCCTTCCCAGGCAAAAAGAACACACCGTTCATTCAGGCAAAGCCAACAAAAACCAAAACAAATCCTAAATCATTTGTTCAGGGAACATCCCCCCCTGAATAGGCCAAAACAACACAAACAAAAAAAAAATATAAAAATATTTCAAACTAGCCCACCTTGGACACGAGTGAGCCAATCCCCTCATCAAAAACCTCTTCTTCTTCATCTCCATCCCCTTCAACATCACTATTTTTCCCTTTGGATGGAGGAGAATCCACCTCCTCATCGCATGCAACTTACAAAGCTCGGGATACGTGGTATTGAGATCGCCAATTCCCGATCGGGATTCCAAAAGGCCCGACTTCAGCAGGCTCTTTCATAGCATCCACACGACCCTTGCCAAAGAAATACAGGGCAGCATCTTTATACCTGGCCTGAACCTCGTCCCTCTCCACAGCCAATTCTTCATTTACTTTTAATCGCTCTGCATAGCCTCGCTTTCACCTTCAATTCCTCCTGGGCAATATCAAACTTGGCCTGAAGAGCTTTCAAGGCATCCTGGGCGATTTCAGCTTAGCAGACTCCACCAAAGAACCGAGCCTTCCCCGCCTCATTATCCTCCTTCAACGAATGATTCTCGGCCTTGACACCTCCAAATCGGCTTTAAACTTGTCAAGATCTTTTTTCAAGATTTGTACCTCCCAATCCAAGGCATTTTTAGACCATGGACTGATTCCGGTTGACAGGCACTCCTCAAAGACATCATTAACATTCTAAAAACAAAAGAAAATGCCCATCTAAGCCACAAAAAAGAAAACACACACAAAAACCCACAACAAACAAAGACAAAAAATATATACCTCCTGAAGCATGGTAACCAGGTTGGCAGCATAATCCCTGGAACGATACATAGCAGCCAAAGCACGAGCGAAGCCTCCTCCGCTGGTACTTAAAATAAGGATCATCAACCACAAAAGCCTGAGCCTGAATTTGATCCTTAGCAAACTGGACCTCATCCATACGAGCCCTGACTCCCCTGACCTCATGAACTCCTCCCAAAGACTCATCCACTCTCTTCCTCTTCTCGGACGATCACTTTCATCCACGACCTTTTCAGCGATACCAACCGAGCCCCCGCACGTTTCACGAATTTGAACAACACTATCACTTCCCGTTGCCTCACTGCTCTTTGACTTCTCCCCTGTAATTTGAGAAACCCCTGCCTTCACCAAAGACAGACCAAAACTACCAATCCTGGCGAAAGCCCCGGTAGCTGCACGACGAGTTTCTAAAATCAGCAATAAAAGCATGGATCCAATACAGAAAACGAATGACAAAACAAGCAAAAGAACTTACTCCCCGATGAAGATGCCCCTGGAACCTTAGTGCTCTTCACAGCTTATAAGTGCTCGGCTTAGCCTTCTTAAAACGAGGCATAGCGGCTTGCCCCCGAGGGCAGGCGAGGCCAAGCCCTCTCCTCTTCAGTAACGCCATAAACGCCGCTATCCCACCCGACCCCTCAAAGATCGGGATCATTCACCCAGTCATTTACTAAAAGAAAACATGGGCAAAGTAAGTAAACTCTCCAAAAATACTATTACCAAACCAAAAATTATGCAGAAAGAAAGATTACCTCCTTCAACAATTTGGATAATTGAGATAGTCCAGTCGAGGGCAATTGAATCACCTTGATAAACATATAAGTCCGAGCCCACCTTTATCATCCCCTGAATCAAAATTGGTGATCGGGTGAGCCATCTTTGACCGACTCGAAAATTGAACCTCCCAAAGAGAATGACTCTTCGGATGATAAACATTCTTAAAATCATCCAGAGTAATAACCAACTTATGCTTAGAACATAAATACTCAATAGAATGGACAATCTTCCAAACCATTGGCATGAGTTGAAACGGAGGAACCCTAATAGCCCTAATCACCTCAGCCATAAAAGGAGAAAGGGGAAGTTGACCACCACCCCTGAAAGCCCACTCAAAAATACAGAACCAACCCGGGCTACTCCAATTAGCCCTGATAGGACCATTCTCAGAATCCAAACCTCGGCCCCCATGAGGAATGAGACCCATGCCCTTTATATAATGCTCAAAAGCGAGTTTCAGATTGATTAGCCTCATGGAAAGAGATCGCAAAGCCTTATTAGGAGAATACTCAACCCCTTATAAGACATGGACAGAACCTGCGGAGGAGGAACAACCTCCACCACGTCATCCTCGGGAATGACTTCGGGGACCCCCTCAACCTCGGCAGGCCATTTCAACTTCAACAGAACTTTTTCAACCTCGGCGGAGCTTTTGAAGCTCGCTGTCCTTCTCCCCCACCAGCCATATATTATTTTTTCTGAAAGATGAATTTTTGCAAAGGAAGAATTTTTTAGAAAGAGAAAGAAGAAAGTTAGAGATTGGAATGTGAAGACATACACGAAACAAACAAGATATTTATAGCCGCAAAACCATAACGGCTAGGAAAGCAAGTGGTTAAGATCAATCATGACTCTCCTAGGGTTTTGTGAACCTACCCTATTTATGGCAAGTAACCGTTACAAGAAGTTGAAGCAAACACAAATTCTGAATCCGATAGAAAATCCCTGCACAAATCACTTGCCTGGCCCAAATTTTTATCTCCTCATTCCTGGCCAGACCCAATAAAGGAATAAGAAGATAAGGGGCAATTGTTGGGCCCTAAATTATCCTGCGACCTGATATAGGCCAGGCAATGACCAAAGACAACTTCCAGGCTCTAGAGATCTAAAGCCAGGCATTACTCTAAGACGGACGGGCACTAAGCAAGAGTTGATTGAAGACAAAGAGAAATAACTAGCGGCTGAAAAGGTAAAGCACCAGGCCATTGCGAGGCAAAACAAACAAGCGATCTCATATGTTCCCTACAAAAAAGGAAGACCAATTCCAGAAGGCAAAAATATAGGGAGCAGTCAAAGCAACGGCTAAGAAAGAAGCAACCATCTCCGGGTAAATAGGGCACATTCCCTATTTACCAGGAAAACCTAAACGGCACAAAGGGATTGAAAGCAACCACCTATAAATAGATAGAAAGGGAAGACAAGAAGGATCATCTGAGAGACCATCACTTTTACTCATATACTTTGTATTCTTAAGCAATATATTCGCCTGTCACGCCTGATATAACAATACCCTGTCAGGCTATCTAAAATCATAGTAACAATCACTCCTGGCTTGGTGCCCGTGGTTTTTTCCCTTATTCCCAGGGTTTTTCCACGTATAAAATCCTTGTGTCATTATTTATTAGTTTGTTTTACATTTAATTATACCAATCAGGCAAGATATTCGAGTTAGACCACCCTACATATAAATCCCTGGCAGGACGCTCTAGATCACTGAAAATCCTGCTAAAACACCCACCGCGCCTTCCAGTCCTTGCAGGAAGTAAACTTAGAGACGGTGATATAACCCGGCTCAGTCTGTATGCTATACCATCCCGTGCCACCTTGGACGTTCTGTCGAAGGTGATGAAGCCGGCGGAAGAGGTTCACCGTTGGGGCCTCCCCCTTAAACTGTCATAGCCACACAAAGCCAACAATCGTCCTAATGGCCAACGAATGCAGCTGTGCCACAGCGACGTTCATTGCTTTAATTATGGCAGCAACGTATGCATTCAGAGGAAACCGGAGCCCATACTCCAGGTGTCTGATGTATACGCCGATACAACCCGGGGGAGGGCAACAGACGGCTTGACCCTCTTTAGGAATAACAATCCTATACACCCTGCCGAAGGAGAAATGATGTTCGAAAAGTTCAGAACCAGAATAACTGGCGAACTTGTTCGTCCAAGCACGATCAGGACCGATCTTACCGGCGTCGCCGTGATCCAAGAGATGCGGCCTCTCCTCATCGGAATGAGTCCTTTCCTCATCATCACCATCATCATCAACATCATCACCGTCATCATCACCATCATCATCATCCTCGAAACCCTCCAGAAAATTGGGATCAACCTCAAGAGAAGGAGACCTAGGGCCCCCGGACCTTATCGGGATGGCTGCCAGTGCCTCCTCTTCATCAGGGCGCGACGGGGAACCCCCCGGCACAGGATTACTAGGTCCGGCATCAGCAGAAGACATGACAACGAATATTTAACAAGAAAAAGATTGAAGAATTTGCTTAATTACCTTGGAAGGAAATGTTACACCGAGTAACGCTTCGAGAAATTAGAAAGAAAAATGAACTCTGCGAAAGAAAAACTAAACGAGAGGAAATTTTTTGAGAAAATGAAATTTGGAAGGCCAAAATGAGGGGCTAACTGCCCTATTTATAGAGCAAAGCCCACTCAATCCGACCAATCAGAGCAAAGCCCAGGAAGAGTCAACCAATCAACGCCGAGCCACGTGTCAAGCATGCAGCCATGGAATGTCAATCGACAAACAGTTACAAAACTTCTTCAACACGCTCCTTGACAGAATGCCAATCGACGTATCTTCTTCAACACGATCCTTGGTATCTACTTGCCAAACGGCCCGCTGTTCAACCAAGCTTGGCAAAGACCGGGGCAATCAAAAACACACGGCACTCACAACCTCGGTCTCGGCCAGCGCCATTTTCTTTTCCACATTTGATGCCCTTTACACATCCATGTGGAGGGGGGATACGGTACGGCCTGAGTAGAACCAAGCCAAGGAAGAAGAAGCCGGGGAAGAAATTTCAACTTGCGCAGAATACGCTCAACACTTATCGAAGGTCCATACCACGGCATAGACTACGCTGGGGGCAAATTGATGGAGCATATTCTGCACCCGCTGACCGAGTCAACATATTGAGCAAGGTCAAATATATCCACAGCAAGTCAACACCTTGGACACCCTAACCGACGCAGCCTATCGGCCTGTCACTTGGGTCCCGGCTGGGCAAATAGCCAGCCGGGAGGCATATCCGCGTACTCATATCCAAGACCCCTCGGCATGGAGTCAACCAGGTCCGTCGGCCTGCCATGGGTCCCTCGGCCGAGGGTAGAACAGTCTTTCCACCTGCTCTGCCACTTAGCCACTACGTGACAAAAGGTGAAAGTCTATAAATACTCCTCAACCCTCATTGAGGAAAGGATCCGAAAATAATCAGTTAAACATACTAATCTGGTATAAACTCCCTTATCTCTCTACAATATACTTTGTGCCAAGTAACACACAACATAATCCCTTTTAAGTTAACTGACTTGAGCGTCGGAGTGAGTTTGCTCGGTGCCAAGCCGAGCCCTCAGTTTGTTCATTGTTTCAGGAGAGGCCGAAAGGAAGAGTCAAGCAAAGCCATCATTCTACAAGCTTACGTGGTAACAAATCTGCTCTGGAATTACACCCGGAACAGTTGGCAAATCCCGGAGCTTGGAAGGTCGGATTCTACCTTTCTTTATACCGTTGTGATCCTTGCGTTGAGGGTAAGAACTATATACGGTTTTTATAATGTTTCTTTAAAGTTGGTTAAACCCTAATTTGGGGATTTGGGGGTTTTGTTGTTTGTATGATTGGTAGTGATTATGTGCTTGTATATTAGGAGGAGGATTCGTAGAGGAAGCATTTTGATATCACCATGAAATCGTCGATTGTTGTGCTTTCCGTAGGGTTTCCCTACTCGATAGTATTTACATAATGTGTGGTGATTGTGCTGTAGTTAGTGATTGTTGAATGATTCAGACGGTTGTTGATATTGTATTGTGATTGTGATTGTTGTCTCTAGTTCTCGAGATGCGTTCTCGGCTGAGTGGAGTCACTTGCGGGAGTGGCTTCACGCCCTAGTTTCGCCCTTCGTGGAACCCGCTACGGAAGGGGATGTGCACATTAATGGGACAGGGTTATCGCTCGGTATGATGAGCGGGGATTTGGTGGGTACGGCTGCGGCTCCCCACTGGCAGGGCTGGTCCGGTGGACAGTCGGTGATAGAGATTGATTGGAGTGGGTGATTGTGTGTGACTGCTTGAGCTAACTTGATTACTGTATTGTTGGTTGTATATAATTGTGTGAATAGTACTGACCCCGGTTTATTGTTTTAAAACGTTCGGTGATCCATTCGGGGATGGTGAGCAGATATTGAGCAGGTATGAGTTGAGTACTGGGATAGCTGGGATGTGCCACGGTCTGATGATAGAAGTCTTCCGCTGTAGCTTAGTAGTTTTCATAAACATTTCAGTTAGCTTATTAGACAGTCGGTTTGAGACATGTATTCGTATTTTGGTTTGGTTTTTGGATTGTAACCTTTCACTAAAGTATTTCTATTTAAACGTTGTTTCATTATTGTTTATTTGATTATCATTGCCTCGGGTAACCGAGATGGTAACATCCATATACCTGGGTGGTCCTGGTAAGGCACTTGGAGTATGGGGGTGCTACAAAATGGTATCAGAGCGACGATCCTGAAACCTGTAACCAATGAACCTAATGAATATAGGGAGTCAATTAAAATGAACCAGGGGTAAAGGTTGTAGGAGCTAATGCAAAGGCTTGGGAGACGTCCTAAAGTCGCGAACCGGTCACATTGGGGGTGTATGTCAAGTCGTATGTGTTGTTTGTTCGCTTGTGTGTGGATGTGATGAAGTATGTTGTAATTGTTGGATGTTTGGAGTAGAAGGTTGAGAATATGAATGAAAGATTGATGAGACATATAGAACTGTTGTTGGAATAAGGAGCATGTTGGATGTTTACTATGTGGCGTTTGATAACAAGATATAGTTGTTTCGTTAATCATATGAAGAGTTGAGTAGCATAGTATGCTTAACTATGATGTAATGTTGTGTTTATAAAGTTGTTTTATATGTTGGGATATGATATAGCATGCGGGTAGCATATTCGAGTTAGCATGACTAGATCGAGTGGGTCTGACTCGATCGAGTGGGTATTTGACGATTTTGCAACCTGAATCGAGTTTTTGGGCATTCGATCGAGTACCTCGGGCACTCGATCGAGTAGGGGGTCACTCGATCGAGTAGCCTGGCTACTCGGTCGAGTATGGTAGAGATTAGAAGGTCTGTTTGGGGTCTGATGTCGAGGCACTCGATCGAGTATGGTGGGCACTTGATCGAGTAGCCTCTTACTCGATCGAGTAGGTTTAGGCACTCGATCGAGTGTGTTCTGGGCAGTCCGCTTTCGTGTTTTGAGGTTTTAGTGTGTATGTTTATATCTACCCTTTCTTATATAGTTTCAAGATGCCGCCCAAGAGAAACGCTTACTATGCGAGAGCTGAGACCATGAACATAGATGATGTTGTTAAGATGTTGGAGCACCAAGATTCTCTCACTGAGGCTTTAAAGAAAGTGAATAAGGATAAGGATAAGGAGGTTGATCACTCTAAGATCAATCTCTATATAGCGAGGTTTAACCCAAAAGAGTACACGGGAACCGGGGAACCAAACCTTCTTGACAACTGACATCGTGAGATGGAGAATATACTAGACCTGGTTCATTGTCCTGATGAGATGAGAGTAGAACAAGCTGCGTTCTACCTGAGGGAAGCAGCTGGCAAGTGGTGGGATACGGTGAAGGTGAGTGCTAGAGAGATGTATGCGAACCAGGGCTTACCTGCTATACCTTGGGAAGAGTTTCGGAGGGCTATGAGGAAAGAGTTTGTACCGGAGCATGTGAGGAGAAAGCCGAGGGAGGAGTTTGATGGGTTTAAGATGACATCTGATATGTCAGTTGCTGAGTACTACAAACAGTTTAATGAGAAGTTTAGGTATGCTGAGGATATGGGTTTGAGTGAGGAGAACCTGGCGCTGAGGTTTGAGAAGGGGTTGACCCCTAAGATTATGGATAAGCTACCTGTAGGAGTTATTACCGATGTTAAGGAAGCTTATGAGAGGGCTGGGAGAGCTGAGAGGTTGGTGGAGATGGCTCAGGAGAGAGTGAGTGAGAAAAGAAAGGCTGAGAGTGAGGGTGGTGGCCAATCTAGTCATAAGAAAGGCAACCACACCCAAGCTAGAGGGTTTTCTTCTGGGTCAGGATTCAGTGTTGGGGCTTCCTTTGGGTGTTGCCGTGTGAGTGGTAGTGGTAGTTGGGGGATGACCTGCTATGGATGTGGTGGTGTAGGCCACAAAAGACATGAGTGCACGAGCGCACCGGGAGCTTTTCAGGGATCATCTCGGGGGAGCTATTCTCAGGGACCTGCACAGAGTTATGCGAGCAACAGACCAGGTGGTCATGGTCTAACCGGGGAAGTCGGAGCTATCAGGGTGGAGGTAACCACAATGGCGGTAATTCTTATCAGAAACTAGCTACGAACAACAACAACAACAACAACCAGGGGCCGGGTGCTAAGCCAACCACATCAGCCAGTACTGTTCAGGGAGGTGGACAGAAGACCAGTGGAAAGCTGTTCATAATGGACAAGAAAGCAGCTAGGAAGATGCACATGTTATCACTGGTACCTTTTTTGTTAACGGTATTCATACCTTTGTTTTGTTTGATTTGGGGGCATCTCAGTCATTTGTATCTTCGAGTCATGTTAAACGGTTGGGTTTGAGGGCATATGAGTCTGTAAGTGAGAAAGTTTTTATACCTTCGGGTGAGTCTGTATCATGCGGGAGGTTGTTTAGAGATGTATCTATGATAGTTGGGCAAGTGGATCTACCTGTAGACTTGCTAGAGTTTCCTTTTGACGGTTTTGAGATGATAGTCAGGATGGATTGGTTGGGAAAGTATAAAGCTAAGATAGACTGTTATCAAAAGAAAGTGTCTTTGAGAGGGCCTAAGGGTGTTAGTGTGTCTTATCATGGGTTTCTAGTCAAACCCAAAGTTAAGTTGATTGCAGCTGTCACCTTGAAGTCTTATCTGAGGAAGGGATGTCCTTTGATCTTGTGTCATGTGAGAGATGACCGGATAGAGAGTCTGACATTTGATCAGATACCAGTGGTGGGAGAGTTTGCAGATGTTTTTCCAGAGGAGATTCCGGGGTTGCCACCGAAGAGGGAGATAGAAATCACCGTTGAGTTGAAACCGGGGACGGGGCCAATCTCTAAAGCACCGTACCGGATGGGTCCTAAAGAGATGGAGGAGCTCAGGAAACAGTTAGATGATCTGATAGAGAAGGGATACATTAGACCTAGTGTATCGCCGTGGGGAGCACCAGTTCTTTTCGTGAAGAAGAAAGATGGGAGTTTCAGGTTATGCATAGATTACAGGGAGCTGAACCGAGTGACGGTGAAGAACAAGTATCCTTTGCCAAGGATGGATGACCTGTTTGATCAGTTGAGTGGTGCATCAGTCTTTTCTAAGATTGATTTGAGGTCGGGGTACCATCAGATGAAGATTAGAGAGATGGACATACCAAAGACAGCTTTCACGTCGAGGTATGGTCATTATGAGTACGTGGTGATGCCGTTTGGGTTATCTAATGCACTGGCTTTGTTTATGGACATGATGAACAAAATCTTCAGACAGTTTTTAGACAAGTTTGTGGTGGTGTTTATCGATGATATCTTAGTCTACTCTAAGACTAAGGAGGAGCATGAGGAGCATCTGAGGATTGTGTTGCAGACTCTGAGGGAGCATGAGTTGTATGCTAAGCTGTCCAAGTGTGAGTTCTGGTTAGAGAAAGTTGCTTTTCTGGGGCATATGATCTCTAAGGAGGGAGTAGCTATGGATCCGGCAAAGATTGAGGCAGTGACAAAGTGGGAAGCACCAAAGAATGTTGCTGAGATCAGGAGTTTCTTGGGTTTAGCTGGATACTACAGACGGTTCGTGAAAGATTTCTCCAAGATAGCTAGACCTATGACATCTTTGATGAGGAAAGAGAACAGGTTTCGTTGGGATGAGAGTTGTGAGAAGGCGTTCCAAACATTAAAGGAGCGTTTGACCACAGCTCCTATCTTAGCATTGCCTGAAGGGATCGAGAACTTTGAGGTTTATACAGATGCCTCAAAGAATGGGTTGGGATGTGTGTTGATGCAGAACGGTAAGGTGATAGTCTATGCTTCTAGGCAATTGAAGCCGTATGAGGAGAACTACCCTACACATGATCTAGAGTTGGATGCAGTGGTGTTTGCTCTCAAGATTTGGAGACATTACCTTTATGGGGCGACCGTTAAAGTATTTTCGGATCACAAGAGTCTCAAGTACATCTTCACTCAAAAGGAGTTGAACATGAGACAGAGGAGGTGGATGAAGCTGATTGGCAATTATGACATGGATATTATCTACCATGAAGGGAAAGCCAATGTTGTTCCAGATGCTTTGAGTAGGAAGAGTGTACATTCCTTGTGTACAGCTCTATCTTTGATGAGGTTGAGAGATGAGGTGGGGAAGTTTGGGATACATATGATGCAGAGAGGGAATGCTGTGGGAGATTTGACAGTGTAGCCTGATCTGTATGATGATATTCGAGGTAAACAGGCTATGGATCCTAAGATGGTTGAGTGGAGAGCTGGAGTAGAGAAAGGGACAGTGTCTCGATTCTCTATTCATACATATGGTAGTTTGAGGTTCGATGGTAGGTGGTGTGTCCCTAATGATGAGGAGCTGAAAAAGACAATCATGACAGAGGCACATTGTACACCGTATTCAGTACATCCAGGTGGTGACAAGCTATACAAGGATTTGAAGAACACGTTTTGGTGGCATGGGATGAAGAAAGAAATAGCTGAGTTTCTGGTCCGTTGTTTGACATGCCAGAGAGTTAAAGGGGAACAGCGACGACCACAAGGTAAGATTCAGTCCTTAGAGGTACCTGAGTGGAAGTGGGTATCCATTTCTATGGATTTTATCGTGGGTTTGCGAAAGAGACAACAGGGTAACAACATGATCTGGGTGATAGTGGATCGACTGACCAAATCAGCTCACTTTGTGCCAATGAAAGATACATGGACTAAAGCGCAATTGGCTATGGCTTATCGAAAGAATGTGCTTAAGTTACATAGAGTCCCTAAGGACATAGTGTCTGACAGAGATGCGAGATTTATCTCAAGGTTTTGGAAAGAGTTGCAGGAATCTTTGGGAACAACTTTGAAGATGAGTACAGCTTTTCATCCTGCGACAGACGGTCAGACTGAGAGAACGATCAAAACTCTTGAGGATATGTTACGAGCTTGTGTGATGGACTTTGGTGGTAGCTGGGAACAGAGGTTGGATTTGATAGAGTTTTCTTACAACAACAGCTATCACACGAGTATTGGCAAGGCACCGTTTGAGGCTTTATATGGGAGGAGATGTAGGAGTCCGATTTGTTGGGACGACAGTGCTGAGGCAGTGGTTCTAGGACCAGAGATGGTACATGAGATGGTTGAACAGATAAATATGATCAGGGAATGGATGAGAGCAGCCCAGGATAGGCAAAAGAGTTATGCAGATCTACATCGCCGGGATATAGAGTTTCAGGTTGGGGATAAGGTCCTTCTGAAAGTGTCTCCTATGCGTGGGGTTATGAGATTTGGGAAGAAAGGCAAGCTGAGTCAGAAGTTCATCGGTCCTTATGAGATCCTAGAGCGAGTTGGGGAAGTTGCATATCGTCTGGCTTTACTGGCTACGTTAGAGAGACTGCATAATGTGTTTCATGTATCGCAGCTGCGGAAGTATGTGAATGACCCGTCACATGTGTTAGAGGTAGAGAGCTTAGAGCTAGATGAGTCCTTATCATATCTTGAGGTACCTAAGCAGATTCTTGACCGGAAGGTTAGGAAGACTAGGAGTGGTGAGACAGTTTTGCTTAAGATCCTTTGGTCTAACCACGAGACTGAGGAAGCTACATGGGAGGCAGAGGATGCCATGAGAGAGCGTTACCCTTTCCTTTTCGATCAGGTATGTATGGTTACGGGGACGTAACCTTGTTTCTTTTAGGGGGGTAGGAGATGATCGCAAAGAGTTTTTATACCCTTTTTATGTTGGGTCGGTATGGTTGTTGTCGTTGAGTTGGGTTAGTAACATGTTTTATGTTGAGTTTTTTTTTGGTTGTTGAGTCGGGAGTGCGTAGTGTGTGTCTTTGGTTTGTTGTGGTTTGAACTTCGGGGACAAAGTTCTTTTTAAGGAGGGAAGACTGTAATACTACGTATTTATGAGTCTCTGGGTACTCTATCGAGTAGGCCTTACTCTGTCGAGTAAGGGCGAGTTGCAGATTAAAATAGTTTCTGACCTGTTGGGTACTCGATCGAGTAACTTGGTTACTCGATCGAGTAAGGGGGCACTCGATCGAGTACCTTAGTTACTCGATCGAGTAGCCCATCTGACGGGGTGATTTCTCGGGTTTTGGTTAATAATGCGATTAGAGTATATAATACTTCCGTCATTGTTCTTAAAACACTTTTCAAAACCTAATCATTGTAAGAAGAGAAATCAAACTACGTCATTCGCTTTAATCGCATTGTTGGCAAATCCCGGAGCTTGGAAGGTCGGATTCTACCTTTCTTTATACCGTTGTGATCCTTGCGTCAAGGGTAAGACCTATATACCGTTTTTATAATGTTTCTTTAAAGTTGGTTAAACCCTAATTTGGGGATTTGGGGGTTTTGTTATTTGTATGATTGGTAGTGATTATGTGCTTGTATATTAGGAGGAGGATTCGTAGAGGAAGCGTTTTGATATCAGCTGTGAAATCGTCTGATTGTTGTGCTTTCTAGGTAGGGTTTCCCTACTCAATAGTATTTACATAATGTGTGGTGATTGTGCGGTAGTTAGTCATTGTTGACTGATTCAGACGGTTGTTGATATTGTATTGTGATTGTGATTGTTGTCTCTGGTTCTCGAGATGCGTTCTCGGCTGAGTAGAGTCACTTGTGGGAGTGGCTTCACGCCCTAGTTTCGCCCTTCGTGGAACCCGCCACGGAAGGGGATGTGCACATTAATGGGACAGGGTTATCGCTCGGTATGATGAGCGGGGATTTGGTAAGTACGGCTGCGGTCCCCCACTGGCAGGGCTGGTCCAGTGGACAGTCGGTGATGGAGATTGATTGGAATGGGTGATTGTGTGTGACTGCTTGAGCTAACTTGATTACTGTATTGTTGGTTGTATATAATTGTTTGAATAGTACTGGCCTCGGTTTATTGTTTTAAAACCTGCAGTGATCCATTCGGGGATGGTGAGCAGATATTGAGCAGGTATGAGTTGAGTACTGGGATAGCTGGGATGTGCCACGGTCTGATGATAGAAGTCTTCCGCTGTAGCTTAGTAGTTTTCATAAACATTTCAGTTAGCTAATTAGACAGTCGGTTTGAGACATGTATTCGTATTTTGGTTTGGTTTTTGGATTGTAACCTTTCACTAAAGTATTTATATTTAAACGTTGTTTCATTATTGTTTATTTGATTATCATTGCCTCGGGTAACCGAGATGGTAACATCCTTATACCTGGGTGGTCCTGTAAGGCACTTGGAGTATGGGGGTGTTACAATAATCTCCCACTCAATGCAAGGTGTCTTGCAGGTCATACTTATTTTTGATCATATCTTGAGTGGTTTCCTCGATCTGGAGAGTAACTGTCTGACCGGAATTATCTACCGTAGATACCTTCCGAGCATGGCCACGCATTTTCAATTCACTGCTCCTCGAGTGGCCCTGAGATTTAGATTTCCCTGACAAGGGGATGGACAATTCCTATGGCACTATTCCCTTCATATAGCCACGGTTCATCATGACCCAAAAGATACCCTTTTGACTTCAATTACGACAGTCGTAGAGCATAAATCAAAGCCATTCAGAAACTGTGCCAACTTGGGCGAACAGTATCTAGTCAAAGAATCGGCTCTTAAAAATACTATAGTAGCTCTTGCCACGACCAGGCTGTATATGAATCACCAGAACTCTATAAGCGGTCACTGCCCGACAGAGTGTCCCATACAGTCTGCCTATGTGATCGACTAGTCATCTCTTATGACTCTATGGCACTTGAACTTGCCATCAATCGCATCACACTCTAGTATAGGGTTCAATATTGTCATCAATCGCATCACACTCTATTAATCCATTTCACTTAAATAGGGTTCAATATTGTCTCGACAACCTATTTGGAAAACAAAGTATTATCAGAAAATAGATTTGAATAAAACTCAAACGATGAATGTATTATCACATATGTAAAATTGATACCATATCAATTATTACATAATCTATAATTCAGTTTTAATCTTGTATATAGTTGATCATCTCAATTCAAATTGAAATGACATGACTTTTCATGCTTAACCTACGAAAAAGGCCTTCGTTAGTAAGTCTTAGCAACACTTTGCACTTTCCTAACCTTTTTTTTGGGGGAAATGTGAGTAATATATATATATATATATATATATATATATATATATATATATCAAAACGAGTAGGAATTACAGGATATGCAGTCCTCAAGTTAAATAAGATTCTTCTGACTTAGCCAGGTTATATCATTGACATTCATATTCAACTTCTCTCGTCCTCTAATTCTGCTTCTCACCCCATCAACAATCTGCAAATCTAACTGGCTCGGATGCATGAGAACTTTGTCAATTCTACACCTATTCCTTTGATACCAGATAGAGTAGAGTGCTCCCAAGAATAGTGCAATCTGAGCTCCTCTTTGGACAATAGTACATCCCCTACTTGACCACCAAACCAGATCAGTCACCAGAGGAAGGTTACAGCCTGTACTCTGCTGCAGGGCTAGTATCACCCTCTTGCTGTACTGGCAGGCAAAGAATAGATGAGATAAGCATTTCTCTGACTGGCCACATAGCAGGCATCTATCATCAACATCGATCCCATAACTTGCAATCTTGTCTACTGTATTGTGGACCTCATGAGCCACTAACCAACCTATAAACTGGTTTTTTGGTAATGCCCAGTTATTCCATATCACCTTGTTCCAGCAGACTGGTGGACTAGCATTCCAAAGCCATTCATAACATCCAGTAGGTGTATACCCAGACGGCTGTACCACCCAGACCCCATCCACAAACCCATGGGCAATTTCCTGCTTAACTTTACATATCCTTCTCCAAACCCAGCTGGAGTTGGCAGAAGGATTATACTCTATCTAGTCCCTACCTTTGATATGATTCCACTGTACCCAAATAGAATCCCTCTTCTCAGCAACCCAACTTACCAGATGCCCCACCATTGCCTTGTTCCACGTTTCCTGATCCTTAATCCTAGGCCTCCCTCTTCATTTGGTTTGCATATCTTGTCCCAAGCCACTAGGGGAACCCTCTTGTATTCTGAACCATTTTCTCAAAGAAAATTCCTGCAGGTGGCTTCTATACTCTTCATGATACCTTTGGGTAAAATGAACATCGATGCCCAGTAGGAATGCAATGTATTAAGGACAGATTTGACCAAAATAAGTCTCCCAGCATATGAAAATTTCCTTGCTCCATAACTATGAATCCTTCCACATATTTTCTCAATGAGACATGCACAATCTACTTTTTTATGCCTTGTAGTTTGTATTGGCATTCCCAAGTACTTAAAGGGGAGAGCTCCATCAGTGAAACCTGATATCCTCAGAATATCATTCTTAATCTGATCTGGCACCCCTCTAAAGTATGCATTGGATTTAGCTGCACTAATTTTCAAGCCACATGCTTTGGAGAAGGTAGAGAAAGATTGTAACAAAAGCATCATGGATTTAGTGTCACCTTTGCTGAATAGAAGCACATCATCAGCAAATATAAGGCAAGCTAATCTTTGCTTTTTGCACATAGGGTGATAATTTAACACATATTTAGCAGCAGCATACTTCAAGGTTCTTGTTAACTACTCCTACAAAGTGTAAAGAGAAGAGGTGACAGTGGATCACCTTGTCTGAGCCCTCTCCTGCCAGTAAAAAATCCAAACATTTCTCCATTAAGAGATAAAGAGAAAGAGGCAGTGGTAATACACTACATTACCATACTTTTGAACTCAGGAGGGAACCTAAGCAACCTCATAAGCTGCTCTACAAATTGCCATTCCACAGTATCATATGCCTTCTACAAATCAATCTTGAACAGGCATCTAGCTGAAGCATTGGGTCTTTCATAAAGTCTAATGAGGTCCTAACAGATCAAGATATTCTTCTGAATACTCCTTTTCTGAATGAAGGCACCTTGGTTCTGATCTATAATGTTTGGTAACACTGCAGCAAGTCTAGCACATATGATCTTGGATATAACCTTGTTGTAATACTACGGTTTTATGAGTCTCTGGGTACTCTATCGAGTGGGCCTTACTCTGTCGAGTAAGGGTGTTTTGCATTTTAAAATAGTTTCGGACATGTGGGGTACTCGATCGAGTAGCCTTGGTACTCGATCGAGTAGGCGGCACTCGATCGAGTACGTCAGTTACTCGATCGAGTAGCCCGGTTTACGGGTAGTGTTTTGTTGGGTTTTGTTAATAATGCGATTTAGTATTTAAACCTTTCCGTCACTTTCATAAAACGCTTTTACAAACTTAATTACTTTGAAAAGAGATTGCAACCTACGTACTTCGCATCCGTCGCATTATTAACAAATCCCGGAGCTTGGGAGGTCGGAATTCATCGTTCTTTACACTCTTGTGTTCCTTGCGTCAAGGGTAAGATCTACATACTGTTTTTATGGTGTTTCGTTATGGTTGTTTAAACCCTAATTTAGGGGTTTAGGGGTTTTGTTGTCTTTTATGATTGTTAGTAATTGTATGATCATATGTTAGGAGGAGGATTCGTAGAGGAGGCCTTTTGATAACATCTGTTGAGACCGTCTGACTATATTGCATTCCAAGTAGGGTTTCCCTACTCAGTATTAGTCACATGATGTGTTGGTTGTGCTTTGTGATTGTTAAATATTATCATACGAGTATTGTGACGGTTGTTGGTTTTGATTGTTGATAGTAGTTGTGGTTGATTGTATCTGTTTATGTTCTTTGGGGTGCGTCCCTGGCTGAGTGGAGTCACTTTTTGGAGTGGCTTCACGCCCATTATTCGCCTTCTGTGGAACCCGCCACATAAGGGATGTGCACATTAATGGATTTGGTTTTATCGCTCGACAGAGATGAGCGAGGCTTAGGTGGAAACGGCCGCGGTCCCCCACTGACGGCAAGGAGTAACCTGTTGCGATGGGTAGTCTGGCAGGGCTACACACTTTAGTGTGTAGTCAGTGTTGAGGAGTTGATGATGGAGTTCGGAGTATATCTGTGACGATTGAGGTGTGTTCTTTTTTGTACTGTTGAGTTATGTAAATTGTGTGATTAGTACTGACCTTGTTTATTGTTTTAAAAACTGTGGTGATCCATTCGGGGATGGTGAGCAGTTGTAGCTTGAGCTACATGGGATAGCTGGGATAGCTGGGATATGTCACTTTCAGATGATAGAGTCTTCCGCTGTAGCTTGAGTAGTTTGTCAGACATTTCATTTAGTTGATTAGACAGTTATTTTGGGTTCTTGTAACCCATATTTTGGGTATTTGGTTTTGGATTGTATTTATTCACTAAACTTATACTATTTAAATATTGTTTCGTTATTGTCTTATGATTATCATTGCCTCCGAAAACCGAGATGGTGACATCTTTATACCTGAGTGGTCCTGGTAAGGCACTTGGAGTATGGGGGTGTCACAAAGTGGTATCAGAGCGACGATCCTGAAACCTGTAACTAATGAATATAATGAACATAGGGAGTCAATTAAAATGAACCCGGTAAAGGTTGTAGGAGCAAATGCAAAGGCTTGGGAGACGTCCTAAAGTCGCGAACACGCCCTACAATTTTGAACCGGTCACATGGGGGGGTATATGTCAAGGTCGTATGTGGTGTCCGTTAGTTTGTATGTGAACGTAACGATACATGTTGTGAATTGCTGGAGTATGTGAATTGTTAGTTTAGAAGTTGGGAGTGAAGGATTGAAATCGTGATTGAAAAGTTTGTGGGGTGTGTATATATGTTGGTTTGCATAAAGAAGCATGATGGTTGTTTATTATGTGGCATTTAATAACATGAAGTAGCTTATTTTGTTGATTGTATGAGAAATTGCATAGATATGCATGCGTAGTTATATATTAATGTTGAGATTAAGAAGCTGCATAGTATATTGGGTTATGTGAGATAACATGCGGGCAGTATTCACGAGTCTGCATGACTCGATCGAGTAGGGGGTACTCGATCGAGTGGGTGAGGTACTCGATCGAGGGGGTCTGACTCGATCGAGTGGGTATTTGATGTTTTTATGATCGGAATCGTGTTTTTGGGTACTCGACCGAGTACATAGGGGCACTCGATCGAGTGGCTAGGCTGCTCGGTCGAGTATGTCAGAGATCAGAAGGTCTGTTTTGGGTCTGGAGTCGGCGCACTTGATCGAGTACGTGGGGCACTCGATCAAGTAGCCTCTACTCGATCGAGTAGGGTTAGGCACTTGATCGAGTGGGTTTTGGGCATGTTTTTTTCGTGTTTTGGGTTATGGTATGTATGTTTATATCTACCTTTTCTTATATAGTTTCAAGATGCCGCCAAAGAAAACCGCTTTGTATGTGAGAGCTGAGAGCATGAACATCGACGATATAGTTAAGATGTTGGAGCATCAAGATGCTCTTACGGAGGCCCTAAAGAGAGTGGGGAAGGATAAGGAGGTTGATCACTCTAAGATAAGTCTTTATATAGTGAGGTTTAACCCAAAAGAGTATAAGGGGACCGGCGAGCCAATTCTTCTTGACAATTGGCATCGTGAGATGGAGACCATTCTGGATCTGGTACATTGTCCTGATGAGATGAAAGTAGAACAAGCTGCGTTCTACTTAAGGAAAGCGGCTGGTGAGTGGTGGGACAAGGTGAAAGCAAGTGCTAGAGAGATGTATGCAAAGCAGGGTCTGCCTGCTATACCTTGGGAAGAGTTTCGGAGGGCTATGAGGAGAGAGTTTGTACCTGAGCATGTGAGGAGTAAGCTGAGGGAGGAGTATGATGGGTTTAGGATGACATCTGATATGTCGGTTGCTGTGTCCTACAAGCAATTTAATGAGAAGTCTAGATATGCTGAGGACATGGGTTTGAGTGAGGAGAACCTAGCGCTGAGATTTGAGAGGGGGTTGACCCCCAGGATTATAGACAAGTTACCCGTGGGAGTCCTTACTGATGTTAAGGAAGCTTATAAGAGGGCTGGTAGAGCTGAGAGGTTGGTGGAGATGGCCCGGGAGAGAGGAGGTGAAAAAAGAAAGGCTGAGAGTGAAGGTGCATGTGGTGGCCAATCTAACTAAAATAAAGGCAACCACAATCAGGCTAGAGCGTTTTCTTCGGGCTCGGGGTTCAGTGCTGGGGCTTCCTTTGGGCGTGGCCGTGGGAGCGGTAGTGGTAGTTGGGGGATGACCTGGGTTGGCTGTGGCGGTGTAGGCCACAAGAGACATGAGTACACGAGTGTACCGGGAGCTTTTCAGAGATCGGCTCAGGGGAGCTATTCTTAGGGGCCAACACAGATTTATGCGAGTAACAGACCGGCTGGGTCATGGTCTAACCGGGGAGGTCAGAGCAACCAGGGTGGAGGTAACAGCAATGGCGGTAATTCTTATCAGACACCAGCTACGAACAACAACAACAATCAGGGGTCGGGTGCTAAGCCGACCACTTCAGCCAGTACTGTCCAGGGAGGTGGACAGAAGACCATTGGAAAGCTGTATATGATGGACAAGAAAGCAACCAAGGACGACGCACATGTTATCACTGGTACTTTTCTTGTTAACGGTATTCATACCTTTGTTTTGTTTGATTCGGGGGCGTCTCAGTCGTTTGTATCTTTTTCGAGTCATGTTAAACGGTTGGGTTTGAGGGTATATGAGTTTGTAAGTGAGAAAGTTTTTATACCTTCGGGTGAGTCTGTATCATATGGGAGGTTGTTTAGAGATGTATCTATGATAGTTGGGCAAGTGGATCTACCTGTAGACTTGCTAGAGTTTCCTTTTGACGGTTTTGAGATGATAGTCGGGATGGATTGGTTGGGAAAGTATAAAGCTAAGATAGACTGTCATCAAAAGAAAGTGTCTTTGAGAGGGCCTAAGGGTGTTAGTGTGTCTTATCGTGGGTTTCTAGTCAAACCCAAAGTTAAGTTGATTGCAAATTTAACCTTGAAGTCTTATCGAGGAAGGATGTCCTTTGATCTTGTGCCATATGAGAGATGACCGGATTGAGAGTCGACGATTGATCGATACCGTAGATGAGTTTGCGAGATGTTTTTCCGGAGGAGATTCCGGGGTTGCCACCGAAGAGGGAGATATATTTCACGGTTGAGTTGAAACCGGGGGCGGGGCCAATCTCTAAGGCACCGTGCACGGATGGGTCCTAAAGAGTTAGAGGAGCTCGGGAAGCGATTAGATGATCGATAGAGAAGGGATACATTAGACCTCTTTTGTATCACCGTGGGGAGCACCAATTCTTTTTGTGAAGAAGAAAGATGGGAGCTTGAGGTTGTGTATAGATTACGGAGCCAACAGAGTGACGGTGAAGAACAAGTATCCTTTGCCATGGATAGATGACCTGTTTGATCAGTTGAGTGGTGCATCAGTCTTTTCCAAGATTGATTTGAGGTCGGGGTACCATCAGGTGAAGATTAGAGAGGTGGACATACCAAAGACAGCTTTCACGTCGAGGTATGGCCATTATGAGTACACGGTGATACCTTTTGGGTTATCTAATGCACTGGCTGTGTTTATGGATTTGATGAACAGAATCTTCAGTCAGTTTTTGGACAAGTTTATGGTGGTGCTCATTGATGATATCTTAGTTTATTCCAAGACTAAGGAGGAGCATGAGGAGCATCTGAGGATTGTGTTGCAGACCTTGAGGGAGCATGCATTATATGCTAAGTTGTCCAAGTGTGAGTTCTGGTTAGAGAGATTTGCTTTTCTGGGGTACGTGATCTCTAAGGATGGGGTAGCTGTGGATCCGGCAAAGATTGAGGCAGTGACCAAGTGGGAAGCACCAAAGAATGTGGCTGAGATCAGG
This sequence comes from Silene latifolia, assembly GCF_048544455.1. Taxonomy (NCBI): domain Eukaryota; kingdom Viridiplantae; phylum Streptophyta; class Magnoliopsida; order Caryophyllales; family Caryophyllaceae; genus Silene; species Silene latifolia. The sequence goes on from NC_133538.1 coordinate 402,612,788, forward strand.
AGTTTCTTGGGTTTAGCTGGATATTACAGACGGTTCGTGAAGGATTTCTCCAAGATTGCTAGACCTATGACAGCTTTGATGAGGAAAGAGAACAGGTTTCATTGGGATGAGAGTTGTGAAACGGCGTTCCAAACATTAAAGGAGCGTTTGACCACAGCTCCTATCTTCGCATTGCCTGAAGGGAGTGAGAACTTTGAGGTTTATACAGTTGCCTCAAAGAATGGGTTGGGATGTGTGTTGATGCATAACAGTAAAGTGATTGCCTATGCTTCTAAGCAATTGAAGCCTTATGAGGAGAATAATCCTACACACGATCTAGAGTTTGGTGCAGTGGTGTTTGCTCTCAAGATTTGGAGACATTACCTTTATGGGGCGACCTTTAAGGTATTTCTTGATCACAAGAGTCTCAAATACATCTTCACTCAAAAGGAGTTAAATATGAGACAGAGGAGGTGGATGGAGCTGATTGGCGATTATGACATGGATATTATCTACCATGAAGGGAAAGCCAATGTTGTTGCTGATGCTTTAAGTAGGAATATTGTACATTCTTTGTGTACAGCTTTATCTTTGATGAGGTTGAGAGACAAGGTGGGGAAGTGTGGGATACATATGATGCAGAGAGGGGATGCCATGGGAGATTTGACCATACAGCCTGATCTTTATGATGATATTCGAGGTAAATAGGTGTTGGATCCTAAGATGGTAGAGTGGAGAGCTGGAGTAGAGAAAGGGACAGTGTCTAGATTCTCTATTCATTCAGATGGTAGTTTGAGGTTTGATGGGAGGTGGTGTGTCCCTAATGATGAGGAGCTGAAAAAGACAATCATGACAGAGGCACATTGTACACCATATTCAGTACATCCAGGTGGTGACAAGCTATACAAGGATTTAAAGAACACGTTCTGGTAGCCTGGGATGAAGAAAGAGACAGCTAAGTTTGTGGCCCGTTGTTTGACATGCCAGAGAGTTAAAGGGGAACAGCGACGACCAAAAGGTAAGATTCAGTCTTTAGAGGTACCTGAGTGGAAGTGGGAATCCATTTCTATGGATTTTATCGTGGGTTTGCCGAAGAGTCAACAGGGTAACAACATGATATGGGTAATAGTAGATCGACTGACCAAGTCTGCTCATTTTCTACCAATGAAAGATACATGGACTAAGGCACAATTAGTTATGGCTTATCGGAAGAATGTGCTAAAGTTACATGGGGTCCCTAATGACATAGTATCTGCCAGAGATGCGAGGTTTATCTCAAGGTTTTGGAAAGAGTTGCAGGAATCTTTGGGAATGACTTTGAAGATGAGTACCGCATTTTATCCTGCGACAGATGGTTAGACTGAGAGAACAATCAAGACTCTTGAGGATATGCTACGAGCTTGTGTGATGGACTTTGGTGGTAGCTGGGAACAGAGATTAGATTTGATTGAGTTTTCTTACAACAACAGCTATCACACCAGTATTGGCATGGCACCGTTTGAGTCCTTATATGGGAGGAGATGTAGGAGTCCGATTTGTTGGGATGACAGTGCTGAGGCAGTGGTTCTAGGACCAGAGATGGTACATGAGATGGTTGAGCAGATTAAGATGATCAGGGAAAGGATGAGAGCGGCTCAGGATAGGCAAAAGAGTTATGCATATCTACATCGTCGGGATATAGAGTTTGAGGTTGGGGACAAGTTTCTTCTGAAAGTGTCTCCTATGCCTGGGGTTATGAGGTTTGGGATGAAAGGCAAGTTGAGTCAGAAGTTCATCGGACCTTATGAGATCTTAGATCAGGTTGGAGAGGTTGCTTATCATTTGGCTTTACCAGCTGCGTTGGAGAGAGTGCATAATGTGTTTCATGTATCTTAGTTGCGCAAGTCTGTGAGCGATCTGTCACATGTGTTAGAGGTAGAGAGCATAGAGCTAGATGAGTCCTTGTCTTATCTTGAGGTGCCTAAGCAGATTCTTGACCGGAAGGTTAGGAAGACTAGGAGTGGTGAGACAGTTTTGCTTAGGATCTTTGGTCTAACCACGAGGTTGAGGAAGCTACATGGGAGGCAGAGGAGGCCATGAGAGAGCGTTACCCTTTTCTTTTTGATCAGGTATGTATGGTTACGGGGACGTAACCTTGTTTCTTTTAGGGGGTTAGGAGATGATCTCAAAGAGTTTTAAGAGTTTTTACACCCTTTTTGTGTTGTGTCGGTATGTTTTGTTGTGGTTGAGTCGGGTTGAGTTTGGTTAGTAGCATGCTTTTATGTTGAGTTTTGTTTTGGTTGTTGTGTCGGAAGTGTAGTAGTATGTCTTTGCTTTGTTGTCGTTTGAACTTCGAGGACGAAGTTCTTTTTAAGGAGGGAAGACTGTAATACTACGGTTTTATGAGTCTCTGGGTAGTCTATCGAGTGGGCCTTACTCTGTCAGTAAGGGTGTTTTTCATTTTAAAATAGTTTCTGACCTGTAGGGTACTCGATCGAGTAGCCTTGGTACTCGATCGAGTAGGCGGCACTCGATCGAGTACGTCAGTTACTCGATCGAGTAGCCCGGTTTACGGGTAGTGTTTTGTCGGGTTTTTTTAATAATGGGATTTAGTATTTAAAGCTTTCCGTCACTTTCAGAAAACGCTTTTACAAACTTAATTACTTTGAAAAGAGATTGCAACCTACGTACTTCGCATCCGTCGCATTATTGACAAATCCCGGAGCTTGGGAGGTCGGAATTCATCGTTCTTTACACTCTTGTGTTCCTTGCGTCAAGGGTAAGATCTACATACTATTTTTATGGTGTTTCGTTAAGGTTTTTTAAACCCTAATTTAGGGGTTTGGGGGTTTTGTTGTCTTTTATGATTGTTAGTAATTGTATGATCATATGTTAGGAGGAGGATTAGTAGAGGAGGCCTTTTGATAACAGCTGTTGAGACCGTCTGACTGTATTGCATTCCAGGTAGGGTTTCCCTACTCAGTATTAGTCACGTGATGTGTTGGTTGTGCTTTGTGATTGTTGAATATTATCATACGAGTATTGTGACGGTTGTTGGTTTTGATTGTTGATAGTAGTTGTGGTTGATTGTATCTGTCTGTGTTCTTTGGCGTACGTCCCTGGCTGAGTGGAGTCACTTGCGGGAGTGGCTTCACGCCCATTATTCGCCTATACATGGAACCCGCCCACGAAAGGGATGTGCACATTAATGGATTTGGGTTTATCGCTCGACGGAGATGAGCGGGCTTAGGTGGGAACGGCTGCGTTCCCCCACTGACGGCGAGGAGTAACCTGTTGCGAAGGGTACTCTGGCAGGGCTACATACTTTAGTGTGTAGTCAGTGTTGAGGAGTTGATGATGGAGTTTGGAGTATATCTGTGATGATTGAGCTGTGTTGTTTGTTGTTCTATTGAGTTATGTAAATTGTGTGATTAGTACTTACCCCGTTTATTGTTTTAAAAACTGGGGTGATCCATTCGGGGATGGTGAGCAGTTGTTGAGCAGGTATGAGTCGAGATACATGGGATAGCTGGGATGTGTCACCTTTAGATGATAAAGTCTTCCGCTGTAGCTTGAGTAGTTTGTCAGACATCTCATTTAGTTGATTAGACACTTATTTTGGGTACTTGTAACCCGTATTTTGGGTATTTGGTTTTGGATTGTATTTATTCACTAAACTTATAATATTTAAATATTGTTTCGTTATTGTCTTATGATTATCATTGCCTCGGGAAACCGAGATGGTGACATCTTTATACCTGAGTGGTCCTGGTAAGGCACTTGGAGTATGGGGGTGTCACACTTGTACACAACGTTGCAGCAAGCTATAGGCCGGAATTGGGTAACATTCTGAGGTCTATCACATTTAGGTATTAGAGTGAGGGTAGTGGCATTTATCTGAGTTAGCAGTCTTCTCTGCAAAAAGAAGTCCTGGACAGCCTCAATCACATCTCCCCATACCTCCCCCCTCACATCCTTGAAGAATTTACTGGTGTAACCATCAGGTCCAGGGGACTTGATGTCTGGTATACTGAATAGAGCATCTTTTACCTCCTTCCCACTTACAGGCCTCATTAGTTATGCACAGTCCTCAGGACTGCATTTAGGTCGTTGTTCAATTATACTTCTGTGAACCTTGCCAATGCTATGATTGGACCCAAGCAGTTCTTTATAGTATTCTAGGAATGCATTTTGAATCTGTTCAGGTTTATCACAAACTCTGCCATGTGTGTCCTCCATCCTGAAGACTTTGTTCCCATGTTTTCTCTGCTTAAGTAAGCCATGAAAAAACGCACTATTTGAGTCCCCATTCTGTATCCACTTATGCTTTGCTTTCTGAGAGAGAAAGTTATCCCTTGCTGCAGTAAGTTCTTTCAACTGTGCAGCTGCTTCAGACTCATCGGCTCTCATCTGCAGATCTGAGGGGTCCCTTCCTAACTGAACTTGTAAATCTTCTATCTTTTTCTGCTTGACATCAGCAGCATTCTCAATATCACTGATATTCAACTGTCTTAGGGCAGGTTTCAGCAACTGCATCCTTTCACTAGTTTGAACATGGGAGTCCCAACCACATTATCCTGCCAATTACTTCTCACAATAGGAATGAAATCCTTAGATCCACCCCACATGTTAAAATATTTAAAGCACCGCTTGTCCTGCATCTGTTTATTACTGCTGACTATACATGGAGTATGATCATACATCCCCTCAGGAAGAAAATGAGCATACAAGTCATGTAGATGATCACACCAGTCCTTGTTTACCAACACCCTATCCAATTTAATATAGATCCTCTCCTCAGGCTTTTGCTTGTTGTTCCATGTGTATAGAGCACCAGTTGCAGCAATGTCCAGAACTCCACAATCAGCCACACAATCCCTAAAAGGCTCCATCTCAGAGGAAGGTACATTGCCCCCAACCCTTTCATTTGCAGCCAAAACACAATTAAAATCTCCTGCTATTGCCCATGGTCCAACAATATTCCCTGCTAGTCTCCTCAGATAGCCCTAAAGGGGAGCTCTAACATTAACCCCATTGAAAGCATACAACATAGTCAGAAAGTAATAGTCCTACTCACTAAGGATTCTACCTTCATGTGAATAAACTGAGCATTATATTCCAGAAACTGAACCCTAAAAGACTTAGGCTGACATAAAATCCAAATCCTTCCCCCATTATGATATCCACTGTTAGTAGATATGCACCAATTATTAAAGTTATTTACAACCTTATGAAAAGCATTACACTTTATTTTAGTTTCTAATAAGCCAAACAACCCAACTGCTTTATTTTGTAGAAAAAAAATTATAGCTTTTTGTTTACCTAATCTATTCATACCCCTCACATTCCAAAAACCTATACTATCCATTAGATAAATTAGGGGGGTTGTCACTACCATTTCCAACAGCACCTGCCTTTCCAGGAGAATTGAGTACCTCCTTATATGAGTGTGCTCCAAAAGAGTCCCTACTATAGCCATCTTTTGCCACGTCCTGTGAACTGCCTCCCCTTCTCATTATGACTAGTCTCTTGACTGGAGTTTATAGCACCTTTGATGGAGAATTCACAGGTTTTCTAGGGATCATTTGCACTTCTGTATTAATAATCTTAGCTTTAACAGGTTGCACAACTGGCCTCCATACTTTATTAGCCACAGTCCTCTCTTTTATCATTTTGTCTTTCCTGCATTGCTCATGTTCATGCCCCATACCTTGACACTTCTTGCACTTGATTGGCTTCCATTCATATTCAATTTCAATATGATTCACTATACCATGCTCATCCTTGAACGCAATTTTGACTGGTAATTCCTGATCAACTACCAGTTCCACCATTACACGTGCAAAGCCTAGTCTAGTTCTCTCCTCAGTTGTTGTATCATTCTTGACATGTTTACCTACAATGCCTGCAATTTTTGGAAGTCCCTTTCCCCAAAACTTCAGAGGCAGCTTGTGCAATCTTATCCACGCAGGCACATATTGCACATCCTCTTTAGTCATCTCCATATCCCGTTCCCATGCTTTCACAATCATCGGTTTATTGTCAAAAAGATAGTGTCTAGAAGCAATGACCTTATCCTTCATTTCCATCGTCTTAAACCTAACCAGAAAGATCCCATTAGGCATTAATGAGATCTTATCTATGTTATACCTCGTCCATATTCATCTAACAAAGCCTTCAACTATCTCCCATGGTGGATTGGCCCCTAAGATGAAGCATACAACAGCCTACTGCTAATATTCTATTTCCTCTTCAACATCTTCCTGTTCTAACTACAGCATCTCCTCGGCCCCTATTTCAGGAACGTCCTCTTGCATATCATTTCTCTGTTCTTCATCCACCTTCTCTTCCTCATTCTCACTTTCACTGATCTCCTCTTCTTCTGATTCATTATCCGCCTCTACTACCAACTCTGGTATCCCTACAACCTCATGAATGTTCTTTGTTTTTCCTTCATTCTCAACATTAGGTCCATTTCTTATGCTTTTAGGGCTTGTTGAAACCATACTTCCCTCATCTGTTTTCTCCGAACTCTTCAGCTCATTCGTAGGAGGAATGCTCTCCCCACGCAATGTCATCTCTCTTTGCCTCTGCTGGATTGATTTTCTGACCATGGGCCCAGAAATCAATGGCGGCACATACTCTTTGCGTGCATGGATTCTCTAGGGTTTTTTTCTTTTTTTCACTTTCCTAACCTTACTATATACTATTTCCCATTCTTGTGTATAATCATGTATTATAAGAACTTCTTTGAGTACATGTCTATATCCAATCTGGATATAGGCTCTCTTGCCTTTAAATAACTCCCACTGTCTTCACAGTGTGTAGGGATAGGACCTTCGGTTATTGAAACGAACTACCATAGTTCCTCCAATTCATAAAACCGAATCCTAATATCATCCCTTCCTTCTTGCATATGTCATTATTGCAAGTGTACTCAATTTATGTTATGTATATCTCATTGTTCAACTGCCTAGGATGTTCTAGCAGATATCCTCCTTAAATAATATAGCCAAGATTGTTGTCTAAACATCATTATGTGTTTAAAATATGGTTTTTGTGTAACTCCTTGCACATAAATCCATCTCAATTCTAATCACTTTAGCTTCATCTCTTTAATGCTTCATGAGTACTAACCAATGAACTATATGGCTATATAGAGACTTCTCTCAAGGATTCGATTTGTAAATTTTCGTCATATCCCAAGTATACGAAAATTAAGAATGGTGATACATCTTAGCGTAATGAATTAATCCCACAGCGGAAGCATGTGGATACAATTTCTACATGTTCAATACTTTTGAACTTGTCAAGATTCTTATTAACATAAGAATATTCATTCAACGCTAATATCCTCTTAGAACCTCCTTTATAGGTCTGGATACCTTAGAGATGTATTATTCTTCTCCTAAGTCTTCCATCATTCACAATGATCAATATGTCCCTTGCACATAAGACTAGTAGCACCATATTACTCCCACTAAACTCCATGTATAAACAGAACTACTCGACAATTCGAGAAAATTTTATCACATGATCAAAACATACAATTCAACTCCTTAACTTCTACTTAAATCTTTTTCTTAAGTTTTCATCCTACGTTAGGATAGTTGCGATTTTCAAAAACTCATGCAAGATCATTTTAAAATCCAACTGTCAAATTATATCCGAATTCAATGAGGCGTTGTTGTTGCGTGCAAAACCCTTTGTCATCAACCAACCAAGCTAAATAAACATTTTCATGTTTATGCTCATTTCGGACTTTTATGGAGTTGAAACTAGATAAAGCATCTTAATAAGTTACAGGTTTGTTACTTTCAAAATAACATGACTCCTGTCCACTTTAGATTTCGAAGAAATAATTACTGATTTTGACCAAGAAGGGACATCTATCTACGTCTTATTCTCAGTTTGTGGCTTTTGAACATTTTCTCCCACTCTGTCTTTAAGAAATAATCCTGTTTTCTCAAAAGACAGCATTACGAGCCATAAACTTGTTATTCTCGTGATAGTTGGGTTAGAAAGCCACATGCTTTCTTTCGAAACAAGCTACAACTTAGGTACAATGCCTAATCAGATCATATATGAATTGTACTTGATTGCTTTAACTATGTTTTGATTTAGTGGAATAAATAAATACTAGACAAATTGTAATAGAAACTACTTCCAACTTTATAGTAAAGATTCAATCATATCGTATAGGATTATTTGTCCTTTCTAACAACCCTTATCTAATATTATGTGCTTATGAAGCTGAACTTGTGATACCATATCACACTCCTTTTGGTGCAAATAAAAGTCTTCACTTTATTGTTCCCTCTTTTAACAAAGTACTAATACTTTGGTTTTTAATCTCTAGGTTTTAATACTTTTTATACATGCAATGAAATTATTCAAAGAATTTATCTTCTTACCTCATTAAGTGGATACCAAGTATCTACCTAATTCGTTGGTAAAAGAGATTAAGAAGTAATAACCTTTTCTGATTGAAACTGTATTCGACCATACACTTCAAAATGTAAATAGGGCGAATATCTTGATCTATTCATAATCCTTTTCAAGGAAAAATCATGAATTATCTTGCTTTGAATACAAAATTCGTACACACCCAGAGATTCCCAATCAGATGGTTTGGGACACTAGTCAAAACTAGTTTCTAAAAGCGATATTCAATCGTGAATTGAGAAATGATTGGGGTCACCAATTTGAGTCTTGTATATATATATATATATATATATATATATATATATATATATATATATATATATATATATATATATATATATGACATTTTGTTTATAGTTTGAATATAATTACCTTGATTTGCATGCTCTCACCAAAAACTTAATCGTAGTATGTAAGGCACAACGCTTGTTTTTATTGTATAGAAGAAACCCTTTGCGTTTTATACAAAAACTTGAATTATATTCTTATTTAGAGTTATTGTACTTCATAATAATTATTGAGGTACATTTCTAAATACAAAACTAAAATGAGTACACTATAACACTTATATGTCCATGAATGAAATGGCAACTACCCTAGTTCCATTCATGTAAATTTCTGAATTTATTCTTGCTAGTCATCATACGATAATTCCAAATATTATGATAAAAGCCACAAATTTGTATCAAATACACATGATGTGGTAATTAGCAAGAATGCAATGTCAATGTCATAAATATTCAAGAAGGAATATGTTGGGGTTACACAACCAACTTCCTTGATCTTTACTTATTGGGGTTTGTATCTATTTTAGTGTCTAACACCTTCTCTTTCGAGCCTAGTTCCATCCTTAACAATTAAGATAGGTACTTACTTCTTATTGCTCCCACTTACTACAAGAATTTATACTTTATGAAGACTTATCTTCATGTAAATTCCTAGTTTAATCCTTCACAAGGATGAACTCTTATTGTGGTATTTGGTCAATCAAAATTTCTAGCAAATCAATTTACCAATTTAATATTGTCATATTCTTAACAACTTAAGTGCTTGATGACAAGTGTTTAGGTTGAGCAATAAGACTTTTGAACCGTGGATGCATAGTAGATATTATCAAAACATATTTTGACTAATCATTACCTCTAGTCATATTTCTTCACAAGAAATCATACGTAGGCATGTTAGGAATTTAAGATGCTAATCTCATATGAAATAGGACAAATCCAATGGAGTTCTATGGAATAGAATAATTCCTATGGAGCTAGTCCATCACCTATGATACGGTTTATTTGAGGATTTATAAAGATATTATATTTGTCGTTAGTAATAGTGGTTTAGCGGAGACTCGTGTTACAATCGAATTGATATCGCATATTTAAAAGGAGAAATGATAAAGAACAACATAAAACAACGAAATAGTAGGAAAAGAAATATTCATCGTTAATATATGAAAACATGTTAGCATGTTTTAGCATTTATATAATGACCTCCACCCAATTATATAAATGATTCCGAGATCCAAATCCATATTAACTTGGGCACGGGGAAACCGATACATCCCGTACTAATATAACTCGGTGGGCTAACTCTTTAACCCATTCTACACCTAGAACTCTCGGTCGATGAAATTACGTTAAGTTCATCTCTAGCCCCGGAATATAAGACTAGTCTTCATGTCCCGTTGAGTCCAACCAAATTTCGCGTGCAATAACGTTTTATTACCCCACTTACCCAATGATAAATGAAAGCATCCCGGAAAAACAGAACCTACTTCAAATGTCACGGGGATTCATGGGTCCTACTATTTGGTAAGGCTTAATCTCAATTTTTAATGACGTGAGAGGTCAAGTCAATTTATTATCTATCAAATTTAAGTGAACTAAATTTTTGAACTAACGATAATCATAATTGATACGGTCGAATACTCGATATGATATGCATGTGTTGTTTATGACGATTTGGCAATGCATGCAAACATATAAAACAAAAATGCAAAGCAATAAATTTCCTAGTATGGCCTTCCTAAAATAGAAAATCTAATATTCTATTAAAAATTCGGAAACCAACTCCATTGGTCCCTTGAACTTCAACGGACACGCCTCCCAAGGAAAACACCGTCTTGACTGGAACTCCTTTCCGAATGGCTACGTCTTTAGGAAACTCCGGAATTACAAAATAATAATAAAAATACATATCTATTCCTATTATACATTTGTAATAAAAATTTAAATCTATTAAATTACAAAACGGTGATGCGAAATCACATTAAAATTACAACCAAATCGATATTCCCTTTCATTACGGGAAATACCAATTAAAAACTAAGGCCATACTAAGATAAAATTACATAATTCAAGGGATAAATAAAATATGACATTTATCAATGAAATACAACATAAATATATGTGTCTAACATGCCAAATTAATGTGCCAAATCGCCCTACTTAAACCTTATATTGTATATAATCCGGCTTTATGGAAATGCGTGATAATAACTTATTAAAATCACAAATCAATACTTAAATCAAATTTAAGCCCAAGTTAATTATCCTAACCTTCTTAGGACTCAAAAATTAGCCTTCACTAAACATTTGACAATAATTCAAGTTGGTTTTGTATTATTGCTCATTTAAACTTCTTATAATCATAATAATTATGGAATAATTCCCAATAAATCATAAAAATTAGGAAAAATTCGAAATCACATTTTTGTAAATACTGTAATATTATCAATATTCCAATAACTCAATAAAATTTGCCCAAAAATATTTATAGTTTACTTCATTAATAAATCGTATAAATCATAACTTTTACCATTTAATCCAAATTAAACATAAAAATTATGAAAAAATCAAAATAAAAATTTTGAACATTCTTAAAAAAATTCCAGAACCTGGAAATGGCAAAATTTCAACCAAAAATTTTGAATTTATTTTTATGACTAATAAAGTTGCCCTTTTATCGATTTTATCACATAAAAATCAATAAACATACCAAATCAATCAAAATTAATCATGCAAATTTAGATCGAATGTTCATATCATATATACAACATTAGGGAAAATTTCATGCCATAAAATTCATTTTAGCTATTTTTGCTAAAAATAGTCACTATTTATATCATTTTAACCATTAAAAGTATAAATCATGCATAATAAATCACATTTATCTCAAATTTTTCATACAATTTGTAAAATATGCATGTGACATCATATTAAAATTTCATGGCCTGTTTCAAAGCTTAACTATTTTTAGTCATTTAACCTCCATTTATACCATTTTTATCACATAAAAATCATAAATCATGCAATATTAATCACATTAATACGAAATTTTACATACAATACATAAAATATGCATGTGAGGTCATACTAAAAAATCATGACAGTTAGTGATGTTTAACTATTTTTAGTAAATAAAAGATCATTTTACTCATAAAAATATAATTATTTTACTAAAAATCATTAAAATAAGCAATAATCATCCATAAATCATCCAAATGACCTAAAAACATTTTAGGACCAGAATGTATAACATGCAAAAATTTCATCATTTAGCATTATAAATCTAAAATATTTAGTTTTAATTAAGTTACATTTAACTCGGAAAAACCAAACCGATTATGCATGCAACACCAAAACTCTTGATGCCAATTGTTAGGTTCATAAACCGCTATTAGACTCATCTAATCATTTTATAAATTACCCATAATTTATATACTAGTGGATCTAGTTACATGCATGATAAATTTAACAAAATGAGAAGAAGAAATTATGTTCTTACATCATATGGACGAATTTAAAGGGAACTAGTTTTGGACTCCTTCCATTACTAGATCTTGAGCTATTACCATTATGGATGATCCTCCATGAACTCAAACTTTCAAATTAGAAAGTCTCCTCTTGTTGCACCCAAGATACATCCCAAAACTCTAGTAAAAGTATTAACTAGATAATGTTTACTAGAACCTTAAATAATTATATCTAATGTTATTTTACATTACTACTATACTAATTTTTGAGGTTTTTATTAGATCTAGAACAAAATATGCATAAACAATTTATGTTGAGAATTAGAGAGAGGAAGAGATTTTTGAGTATAATACATTCAATAAAAAATGAGAACAATTCTCTTAATAATGAAGATGAGGGGCAACCGGTTTTTCGCATGCAATTGGGAAGAACAATTGTCTTTTTCAATTGCTTTTTATCTTACCCAAATGCTTAGGGTAGGTCCTAGGGTTAAGCATAATATAAGTGTCATCATGATGTCCTTAAGCATCCAATAAACTAATGACAAAATCATCACCCACTAACCCTTAGTCCAACCGGTTTCTATACATAAAATGGACCTCCATTTTATCTTTGTAATTTGTCATTTGTAAAATGTTGTGACATGTGACATGTAACATGTCATTAGTAATATAAATGTATATTTAACTAATTAAATATCATTTCAAATTAAATAAATTACATTTAAAAAATTAACAAGTAATTCACAATTACATGTATATAAAATGGGTCATATTAAGTATAGTTAATATAATCTACAACATCTTGTAATTATAACTAACTAATTACTCTTATCTCAAATGTTTCACAAACATTAATCAATTTTAGTAATATAACAAATTAATTACTAAATTGAATCTTATTTAATCACATTACAATAAGATATATAATTCTCACTTATAAATAAATTTGATCAATTTAAGGATTTAATTAATCCATATCAATATACGATTAATTAACTTTTCAGTTTGGGAATCATTCAATAGGTGTGACCTTAAGGGATCAACTGATCACCACCGTCAAACGACAGTAATGTCAAACTCTAGTTAGCCAATCATTACCGATTAATGTTGATCAGTTGACTATATAATTGAATCATCCCTTACGTATTCTTATTATGAGATTTAAACATGTGATCGCAGTATTGTCGAGGACACATACTCCAACAGAGGACTATAAAGACTTTGGAGGATATGTTGAGGGCTTGTGCCATGGACTTTGGTGGAAGTTGGGAAGATAGGCTGGACTTGATCGAGTTTCCATACAATAACAACTATCACACCAGCAATGGGATGGCACCTTTTAAGGCTTTGTATGGCAGAGAGTGCAGGAGTCCGGTATGTTGGGATGATAGTGCTGAGGTTGTGGCCTTTGGGCCAAAGATGGTGCAGGATAAGATTGAGCAAGTTCACATGATTCGCCAAAAGATGAAAGCAACTCAAGATCGCCAGAAGTGTTACGCGGATTTGCACCGCAGGGACATTGAGTTCGCGGTAGGTGACAAGGTCCTTTTGAAAGTGTCACCTATGCAAGGGGTGATGAGATTTGGCAAGAAAGGGAAGTTGAGTTAGAAGTTCATCGGTCCTTATGAGACCCTAAACCGCGTGGGTGAAGTCGCTTATAGGCTAGCTTTACCACCATCGCTTGATCGGGTTCACAACGTATTTCATGTTTCACAAATCCGGAATTATGTGAGTGATCCATCATATGTGCTTGAGATTGAGAACATAGAGTTAGACGAGTCTCTAACTTACGCCGACGTTCCTAAGGAGATCTTAGATCGTAAGGTGCGCAAGACAAGGAATGGTGAGACCATCTTACTAACAGTACTTTTGTCTAATCACAATGTGGAAGAGGCCACATGGGAACTAGAGGAGTCTGTGAGAGACCATTTTCTTCACCTTTTTTATCAGGTATGTTTGGTTACGGGGACGTAACCGTTGTCTTTTAAGGGGGGTAGGAGATGGTCACATGCATATTTTTAGTTAGTTTGAGGTCAACATGGTTGTGTTGTTGGTATCTTTGAGCTTGGGACGAGTTGTTTTGTTGTGTATAGTTGGTGTTGCTGGTACCTTTTAGTAGTTGTGGTTGTTGTCAGTGAATAGTTAGTGTTGTGTTGTTTTGTTTTGGGTATGGTATGAACTTCGGGGACAAAGTTCTTTTTAAGGAGGAAAGACTTTAATACCATGGTTTTCTGGGTCTTGTTACTCATCCGAATAGAGCTAACTCGGTCGTGTAAAGTGTCGTATGTTTTATGGTCATGCTACTGTCCAGGAACACTCGGCCGAGTAGTGTAATACTCGGCCGACTAGGGGGTACTCGACCGAGTACTCTTGGTACTCGACCAAGTAACCGGTCTGACGGGTTTTATTTCCGCAATTTGATTAAGGATGATTAAAGGTTATATAAATCGTGTTTTACAGTTTACTTTCACTTTTACAAAAACCTATTTACATTCTACGCTTCTCTAATCATCCTTAATCACTCCCAAGGCATTTGATCGTTCGTGAGTCTTTCGTTCATCTTTTTCCCGTCAGATTCTTCGGTAAGTCACTAGTTTCATATCTGTTGTTTAGAGTTGTCTTTTAGGATTTTGCCCTAATGTTGGATTTGGGAGAAAAGGGTTGTTTGGCATGATTGTGATTAGATTATTGTGATTATTGTTTGGTGAAGGATTCGTAGAGGAACGTTTCTAGCTTCCGCTATATACTCGTGATTCGGATCAGTGATAAGGTAGGTTTCCCTACTCAGTTGGATGTTTAATTTATTTAAGATGAATTACTATGTTGATGGCATGCTTGGTATCGTAATTGGATTTGACTTTCTTGGTTGATTGGATTTGATGTTGCTTGTCTATGTTTGTGAGGTGCATCCTCGGCTGAATGGATCCATTTTCAGGAATGGCTTCACTCCCTTGATTCGCCCCTTGTGGTTCCCGTCACAAAGGGGGATGTGCTCATTAATGGACACGGGTTGTTGCTCGTTGCGATGAGCGGAGCTTAGGTGGGCATGGTTGCGTTCCCCCACTGACGGTGAGGTTTACGTGTCGCGGCGGGTAATCTGGCAGGGCTACACACTTAAGTGTGTAGCCGGATATGTGATATGATTGGAGTTGGAGAATGGTTGTTCAGTTGTTTGTTTTGGTTGTTTCTTTGCGATTAACTTATCTTGATTATTCAGTTGACTGACCCCGTTGTGTTTTGTAAAACTGTGGTGATCCATTCGGGGATGCTGAGCAGATTATGACAGGTGATGATTACATTTAGCTGCGGGGACAAGGATGGGATATCATCACTTTGAGTCTAGCTTCCGCTGTTATGAGTTTAGATAATTTATTTTGGTTGTATTGAGATTTATATACTTTTACTTTGGTTTTCAGTTGAGACATTGTAATCACTAAACTTTATACGTTAATAATTGTTATTGAATGGTTACTTTTGGTATACTTCCCTCGGGCAACCAAGATGGTAGCCTCTTCACCTGTTTGGGTGGTCCTTGGTAAGGCAGCTTGGTATGTGGGGGTATTATAGTTATGGTCATAATATTCTCATAAATCATCATTTAACTTTTAAATAAATAAGGCAATTACCTAACTACTCTTTTAAAAATAATATTAAATACCATTAGTTTAATTATTAGATTCTATAACATCTCTATGTTATTAACCGCGCTTTTGCGCGGGATTCACACTAATTCAAACTAACATAATGGCGTGGCTATATAATTTTAAAGTTACTTAAATATATTGTCTATATATACTCGTGCAACATTGCACAGGTTCTGAACCAGTATAAATAAAAAACATCACCTAGCAGGCAAACTGCTCTCCCTTTTCTTTTGCGTGAAGCCGTGCGGCTCCCTCTTTCTCTTTTCTCTATTTTGTTCTTCCTTCTCCCTTTAACTCCATTGTCGTATATCTTTTCTTCTTCCAAACTCATACACAAATTATATTTTCATAATCTTGGCTTTTACCTTTACAACATATTCATCTCCAAATATTAGATTGGAAATTATTTGTATGAATCTTTAAACCTACCATTAGGGTTTCTTATTTTGATGGGTAAAGAACAAGGAGAGCCTTTCTTGATGTTTTCATGGATTTGGATTCAATCATTCTTTAAAGCTGGTTTTGAGGATGTTGACACGTTTTGGAGACAAGGCTTGTTGATCGTGTTTTCATGGAGGTTTTGATTACTGTGCATCATTAATTGCTAATGAGGCAACTAGGTACTTTCTGTTAATTTTATTTATAGAAAGAGAATTAATTAGTGTGATGTGATGATTGATTGTGTTATTAATAGATTTGTGTTGATGTTTATGCACATGATTTATAGGTTTTATGCTTTCTATTGTTTAATATGTCGTTGTTGGATCTTTGATTATTTTTATTGTATAATTTAATTGGTAGTTGACACGCTAGGTCGTTTCCATAAGGTGTGTTAGAGTTGCAGTCGCGGCCTCACCTTGGTGGAGATGCTGGATTGTTTCATCGATGGTTTTAGGGTTTGTAAACCCTATATTTGTCGATGACTCATCCTATCATCACCCGACGGTTGGGGTTTCGTTAAGGTTAATATGACCTTTCTTGAAGTTAGTGTAACTTCATAGGTGTAACACCCCCATTTATTCAGGAGCCTTTAGCTAGGCCTCCCAAGTAAATAGGACTGTTACCATCTCGGTTACCCGAGGTAGTGAATAACAAAGTACAACAAAACATAGTACTTTAGCTTAAAATTTAGCGAATAAAAGTTTTTTTTACAATTTAACCAACACAAAATAACTTAATATAAAATATATTACAACTCACAGCGGAAATTAAAAAAACTGAAATATTAAAACTATGTGATCTAGACTTCTAGGTAGACTAGCCGAAATCCTCTCGCAACCACATGAGCTCCCAAGTTAGCTAACTCAAGTACCTGTCAGTCAATCTGCTCCCTAGTTATTGGTTCATCACAGATGTTTAACGAATACAGGGTCAACCCAACGGTTGAGTAGAATAACTATGCAACATTAACATATAAAAATAGCAAAGGCAATTACGTAGAACAAGTACTACCACCAACCATCCATCAATATTGTATAGTCGTCCTGGTCCCTAACCGAGGCTCGACCACACCGTCGTCCCGCCAACTCCTGGCCCGGGGGTAAACACAAATGTCGTCCCAACCCGAGACTAAGAATATCTCATAACTCAATGTCGTCCCAGTCCGAGACTGGGGATAATCTCATTGATAAGTGCATATTTTATATACTTTCATCCCCTATATTAGCTCCATTTTATTTGTCATTTAGCACTTATCATAGTGTTTTGAGCTAATATTTGTTATTCTAGTGCATTTGTTTGTCTCCACATGTTTTGTAGGATACTTAAGCTTTTTGGAGCTAAAATACTACAAGATGAACTACTAGAGTGCAATGGCTAAGCAAGACCAAATATTGGGCTATCATGGAGTGTTTGCATGGGTTTTTCATGAAGAAGTTGATGGACTAATGTGTGCAATACAATTGTTGTCAACAAACCAAAGTCAAGCCCAACTTCAAATCCAAGTCAAGGTGGAAAAGATAGGATTCCAAGCTACCTAGGATGCCAAGAATTAAGGTCTTAACCGGGTGATTAATCGCACAATTAATCACCAACATAGGATTCTCCAAGCAATTAAGAGGAGAATTAAGGTAAAGGAGCTGGAAACACACGACCCCGATCGGGGTGGGGTGGCCCCGATCGGGGTTGCATGCCTCTTGGCTTTTACGTTATGCCCTCCTCTCCTATAAATAGGAGAGGTGTTCCAAAGCTTTAGGCATCCAATTTTTACGTCCAAGTTTACTACATTAAGCCTCAAGCATTATAAGTTTTCTCTCATTAGTTTTCATTTCAAGTTTAAGTTGTTTAAGCATTCCTTAGTTAATCTTTCAACAATTTGTATTTCAAGAGATTCTCAAGCATTTGTTATTCAATCCTTTGGTTCTAGTTATTTGTTCTTCCATACAAGTCTTCCTTATTAAGGTATTTCTTATTACAAGTTTACAATTTACATCATTGCTTTAGTTATCACATAGTTTTTATAATTGTTACTTTAGCTTTGTTCTTTTCATATGTTATATCACCCAATTAATATAATTCATATAACCATGTTTAATATTCTTTACAACTTAGTTTGCATTTTATATCTTAGTATGAGTAGCTAAATTCTCTAGTCTAAAGGCTAGGGGAGCCATGCAAAATCAAACATATAATATGATTAAATAAATTTTATAATAATTTTGATCAATTGCTTCCATCACATGCTTGCTTTGTTACGCTTAATCTTTGATTATCGGCCGTAGTCGTAGATTAAAACTTGTTTATTCGTTCTAAAGTCAAGAGGCACGGAATTGAATTAGACTAAGCATGTATGGTAGGACGACCTAGTCATGGACGAGAGTTTTTCTAGGACTCGGTCTATGGTTGATACTAATGCCGTAAGGTGGGTATCTTTAAGCCTAAGTAATTGACAAGATTATTAGTACCAAGTTTATCATGTTCATATGTTTACCTTTGCATGAGTGACCCGACCCCTTTAGACTATCTTTTATCATATTATTTACATTGCAATTTTCATTAATCATCGAACCAAACAAACTAAAACCAAATCGTAATCGACCTTGATAAAAATCCACCCATAGCAATTCACGACGTAATTCCCGTTTCCTTGTGTTCGACCCCTATTACTACATTAACTTGTGTCTAGGGAAATTATTTTTGCATAGGTACGCGATAAGCCTATCACTCATAACAATATTATGTCCCACAATATAAACACAAATGTCGTCCTAGTCCGAGACTGGGGATAATCAATAAAATAACATGCCAATATGAATATTCCCATCCAATAATAAACAACCAACTATAATTTTGTTGACATAATAAACAACAAACAGTAATTCAACAATAATAATTTACGCATCCATTAATCCATTCGATTCCACAAAAGACGAGTTGAGTAGTTATCCTACCTGGCAAGGAATATCCAATTACGCAATCCGAGCTAATCAACTAGTATCACTTTTCAACAAAACCGTCACCTAGCAATTATAATAATTATAATTACTAACTAATTAATTATGTAACATAATTAAACTAATTATAAATTAATTATATGAATTATATTACTTCGTAAAGTATTAATTTAGAAACCCAACTCAAATCCCAACTCATAACTAAAACTAGTTTATAAAACTTACGCATAAACTAACTGTAATACCCGGTATTTTAATATGATATTATATTAGGCCGAGTTACCAGCTGGGTCGTGTAGTGTATTTGTGACTCGGGTAAATATGTGACTCGGGTTTTAAATAATCTAACTAGGTTAGGCCCGTATCGTCTTAATAGCACCTATCCTATATGTATAACCCATCTAACCAAACCCTAATCTCCCTATCACCATATTCATTTTAACCATGAGAAAAGAGAGAAAAGAGAGAAGAGGGAGTCGTGTGTGAAGGGAGCCGCGTGAGGAATTGCGAGGCGATTTCTCAGCCTATTCTCATCCTATTTCGTAAGTAGACTATCCTATTACCTCTTTATTCAATTATTAGCATAATTATAGTAGTATTGGGATAATTTTCGTAACCCTAGAATTGGTTTGGGGGTTTTTGATTATAAATTGTATGAGATAAATGAATGGAATAGTTACAGCAATTTACAGATTCGTTGGTCTGTGTTATTTGAGTGTTTTACCTGTCTTAAAGCCGTGGGATGCAAAAAGTTAAAGAAGAGACTCATGTTTATTCCAAGCCTAGTTTATGCCTGTGAAAATTGGTAGCATTGCACCGTGTAGTTTTTCCTGAAGAAATTATTTGTGAACGTCTATCTAAAAAGTCCGCAAATCAGTAGAGGCTGAAAGATTACTTCTAAAACATAATTTAGATATTGAATTGGTGCTGGGTCTTTTTCATATATTTAACTTAAAGAGTTTAGATGAGCTAGGCGTTGGTTTTACTTAAGAATCATTTGTCAAACTCGTTTTATGAATCAATACTTTTTATGCGACGGTTTCTTTCAGTTTTTGGAAATCAGTCTGAAAACCCTTGATAAGTTTGGAAATTGAGAAAAACACGTTAGATATTAATTGTAGCTAAGACTCATGGGGTTCCAATTCAATTGGCCTTGCATCAATTCGAATTTTCTGTAATTAGTTATTCATTTTATACCGAGTCTGCCATGAGCAGGAAAATCAGGAAAAGTCGTGTTTATTCTTTAAATTGATATTCCTATTAAGTTATGATGAGTCTAGGTCATGTGCATGATTAATTGACTGAGTAGATGGTAATTATACATAATTATGTTATGTAGGTGATGGATAAGTGAAAGATCATAAGTGATTGCTTGTGTGTGCTTGGATTGCGAAAAGGTAGGGAAATACACTTGACTTATTATCGTTGATGTTGAATTGTGTTGACTTGTTTGTGTTTCGTATGACCAAACTGTGAACGTTGACTTGCTTCGTGGCTGTTGATTTACGTTATGATTCATATATTGGAAGGTGATTGACTGAATTGATCGTATTGAGTATGTTATCACAACATTTGGTAACCGGCATGATTTTATGATTGATCAGTTCAAAGATATATATATTGTGTTGCATTAATTTCTTTTGAGCATTCATATGCATTGGAGATGGAGGATGTTGTGGTGATGTGGTGTGGTGAAGATGATGTTGTGATAAGGCCCGGGCGGGTTCTGCAGACTTTCCCTGGTGTCCTCACCATGTGCGGTGCGATCGGCTACGGTCGATATATAGTCTACCGGATCGGTATGGTGGGTGTTCCGGTTATGAGATATGAGTTGAGATGGAGATGGAGGTGACGGAGGAGCATGCATATCTTATTTTGTTGTTTCATTGTATTCCCTACTCAACCTCGTGGTTGACCCTGTGTATTCGTGAACACCGTGACGATCCAAATATTGGGAGCGGGCTTGACAGGGTTTATGAGATAGGCTGGGAGCTTGATGGGCGTGAGACACTGGATCAGAAGACTTAGTAGCTAGATCATCATTTAGAAGACTTTCACTTTAATTTATGTTAGTTCCTTGTAATTTGATGTAAAAGAGGTTTTTTAATAATTAAGTTAAAGTAATTATATATTTTGCCTTGGAGTTTAATTTGTTATTCACTACCTCGGGAAACCGAGATGGTAACAGTCCGGTTTATTAGGGAATGTCTTGCTAAAGACACCTTCATAAATCGGGGTGTTACAAAGTGGTATCAGAGCGAACGATCCTCAGGCCTAAACCAATGAACCCAATGAACGTAGGATGTGTCTAAATAAAATGAACCCCTGGGAATAAACTGTTAGGAGCTCACAGTGCGGTTAAGAAGGCGCCCTTAATACGTGCTCTTTTGCCCTCTCAGTTTTGAACCAGGTAACCCGAGAGAAAATTGAGTGAATGGGGTAGTTAGAAGGAAAACCTTGGATAATCTAGTTGATGTATACCTTGAGACCCATATATTCTAACCATTCTGCAGGACAACGTCACGGTAAGTATTTTGTATGAATGATGACGTGATCATATGATGTTGTGGAGATGAGAAATAAATTTTCGTGTTCAGATTGATAATCAATGAAGTGTTGGATTGTGGTAATCGTGAGCGTGAAAATAATTGCGAATTGATGATATTTATCTGGATGGATGTGAATGACGTGTTGATAGTGCTATTATGTCTAGTGATATGCGGTTATGTGATCCCGAAGCCATGCTAGCTTAGTATAGTATTATGATAGTAATCAGAAACACTATTGAATTGCTTGTTTCTAGTCATAGCAATCGTGATTTAGATGTAAGGAGTAGATCGAGATGCGAAGGGATTCTAAGGGATAGATGTTTACGTAAGTACAAAGTGTGAGATTTAAGTTGGGATGGGTTAGTATACATAGTATGTTCATAAGAGCTTGTAACATAGTAAAGAATGACCTAGTGCTGAAACTCGTTTTGTTTGATTTTACTCTTTAATTGACCTTACTTCCATTTCTTTTCTGTTTATTGCCTATGGATGAACATTTTATGAGAGATAGCCTCGTGAGTTAGTGTTCATTTGGCATTGGTTTCATGCTTATAGGATATATGTATTAGGAGTAATAAATATTTTAGTGGGCTGTGGTCAGGAAGTTCCTGTGCAGTGATGTTTCGACCAACGATTTTGTAAAAATCCTCATTTAAATTGTATTAATAATTTTTGCATAATTCCAACTCCATCGTTCAGAAGATTCGCATATGTTTTCAAATTGATAAGCCACGAAAATTCTTGATATTTCTATATTAAATGGTAAGTTTTGTAAACTGACCCAAGTTTCGGACCAATTGCTGTCACATACTTGTTTGGACCAACTGAGTTTTAGAATCCTTTAAAAATTGAATTCTTGAGCTTTGGACCTCATTCTTTTTCTCATGAATTATTAACTCTCTGTATGTTATAAAAAGTAATATAACTCAAATTTTCGTTGAACGGTTATTTATTCGTGATTTTTTTGGAAGTTACAACGTGAATCATAACTTTTAAAATGTGAATGCTATGTTGAGTTTTCATGCAGTTGTTCGATTATTTCATGAGCGTTATTAATGTGAAATTATAGTGTCCTTATATGATGATAGTAGCACACATATTCATTGGTTATGTATCTTAACTAGTGATAAAAAAAATTAAAGTTTAGTTTATAACATTGTTGGCATGATAGTATGAGTGAAATTGAATAGCTTAATTTGATTCTTAATCGAGGGTGAAATATTTTATACGAGTCCAGTTGTTTGCATATTTTATGCTTGGCATGTTATAATATCTCTGGTGTGTTCATCATATTTGTAAGTGGTCGGATATATATAAATATAAAACTATATTGTCATATCTTGGTAAAGTTGGTGGCGTTAAATGTTAACTTGATTGTTCTAATATACTCGCATGAATATTTATAATAATTATGTTCAAATGTTTACACATGGATGATAGTAATGAGTATGTCTAAATGTTCACACATGTAGGATGTCATCTGAGTTCTAATGTCTTTTATGTGAGTCTGTGTGCCTATAGTTATACTTATTACTTTCATTGCATTAATTTATTTCAGTTGAACCTAAACTTATGATATGATAATAAAATAGTGTTGTTGCTCCTTATTGGATATGTTCATAGTTGTATTGTCATGAAATGCTAAGGTGATTGTTGCAATTGTCACGATATTTGAAATATAGTTTGATATAGTTACGATATAGTTACGATATTTGAAATATATTCTCGAACCGTCGCTATGAATTATAATGAGATAACCCTTTGATGATTCACATGTTATGCGTATGTTTAAATGATAGTCGTTATAGTTACGTTTAATTGAGCCGCGAGTTGCCTATTTGTTCAAACCGTGCAAACCAGAGAACTTGTTCACCTTGCTAATCTTTTGTCATAGATAATGTTTTACAAGTTATATGATGGTATATGTACATGTTTAAGTTGTTTATGCGATATCTTTTATTTTGCTGAAAATGAATTATACTGAGTTGATGGATACAATTGAATGGTATGGTTGTTAAAATGTTAAACATATGTGTGATATGGAAGTAATTTTGTTGTTATTGTGAATCATATAACCATTAATACTCAATTGTAATTTCAGTTGTTTGACTTTTACATTATTAAGTTAATTACTCATGACGCTTACGATGGTTCCGTAAGGAGTTTAACTAGGAATTTTATAATGTGCCTCCGATCTAAACTAATAATCTTCTTATATTGACTATATGGTTAGACTTTTGTCTAGTTCTTATGACGTGATAAATCGTTTTAAAATTTAACATGTGATTGAGTTGGTACTTATAATTTTGTGTGACCATGCAACCCGTGATAAATAGATCTGTAATAAAGAGGTAAAATTTTGATTGAACACAGTTAATTTGTAGTTACTTGCTTTACATCATGGTACAAATCGTATGCTTTGCTGAGACGTCACCAGGGAATGTGTACTATCTAAAAGGTCTCCAATTAAACGCTGTAGTCGTGTTAGCCGTGAATATAACTGAGTAAAGAAGTGCAACTAAAATCCTGATGTTGAGGTAATAGTCGTTCATTAGTAAAGATAGGACTGAAATGAATAAGATGAACCTGTAAATTACGAAGTATGAGTCGACATCTAAGCTTGTATTGTTTGAAGGAATTGAGTTAAGTTTATCTGATTTTGAGTCAAATGGATTCTATGGACGGCTCTGTTATAAGATTTATGTTAAGAAAGTTATTCACCGTCCAGTATGAAAGTAAAAGTTTTGAAAATGAAGTTAAATTTTGTCGTGTGAGTATAAATTCGGAATGAGATTTCCAATCAGTGTCTGGTTGTATGGTTTCATGATATTTGCTAGTCTGGGGGAATGAAGCTAGAACGGAGTCACAAATAGTGGGTTAATTTAGTCATGTTGTTCGTTCATGTAGTGAATTAGTGGGTTGTGGTTAGTTATGAATGTCAAAACGGGAAATGTAATGTGGTGATTTAAGTGAGTTGTGTGTTAACATGGTATGTTGATATTAGCATGATATGTAATGAATATTTGTAAAATTGGTGTAGTTAAATACATTTAATCTTTTATGTCATGGTGTTGGGTGCAGTTTAAATATATTTAACACCAAGAATGAAATTTTATGTATGATAGTATTGTATGTTAACTTTCCAATATCGCTGTTTACTCGCTTGACTGACTCGACCAATAAGCTTGTAAAATTTGCCAATCAATGTGCATTCGTCATTCGTCATTCGACCAATATTTCTTGGAAAATATGTTATTTGACATGAACCATATGTGAGGACCTAAGCATCTTCATCTTTGTAACCTGAGTAGTAATGTATAAATTAGATTGACAAGCAGATCCTGTGAATGTTATTGCATGTATTGATTGATATGAAGAGTGTTTAGATTAATACTGAAATGTCTTAAGTTATTCAACATGGCTTTTGCTCCGATCCGTGGCGATGTGCTGTAGCAGCAGTAACTGTAGCTTCCTTGAGAGAGCTTGTATATTGATTGTCTTTAGTAGGGATTAGTTAACTTGAACGTGAGTTGTGAATCTTTTATCCTCTTTCAGTTGTTAACAGTAGTTTGAGAACTTTTGTTATAATAATGAAGGTTACGGGGACGTAACCATGTTTAAGGAGGGTAGGATTGTAAAATCTTTATACTTTCATGTGTGATTTCTCAGTTTGGCTATATTGGTTATGCGTTGTGTGGGTTATGTTGGAGTGTTACATGATGTGTTTCTGTTATGGTTAAACTTCGGGGACGAAGTTTATTTTAAGGAGGGTGGAATGTAATACTGCGTTTAATATTCAATTTGGTGGGTGCCTTACATACTTTTGTATATGCGTTTCATAATACGTTTGCGTTGGTTGGTAGAGAGGGTAAACTTCGGGACGAAGTTTCTTTTAAGGAGGGTAGACTGTAATACCCGGTATTTTAATATGATATTATATTAGGCCGAGTTACCAGTTGGGTCGTGTAGTGTATTTGTGACTCGGGTAATTATGTGACTCGGGTTTTAATTAATCTAACTAGGCTAGGCCCGTATCGTCTTAATAGCACTTATCCTATATGTATAACCCATATAACCAAACCCTAATCTCCCTATCACCATATTCATTTTAACCATGAGAAAAGAGAGAAGAGGGAGCCGTGTGTGAAGGGGGCCGCGTGAGGAATTGCGAGGCGATTTCTCAGCCTATTCTCATCCTATTTCGTAAGTAGACTATCCTATTACCTCTTTATTCAATTATTAGCATAATTATAGTAGTATTGGGATAATTTTCGTAACCCTAGAATTGGTTTGGGGGTTTTTGATTATAAATTGTATGAGATAAATGAATGGAATAGTTACAGCAATTTACAGATTCGTTGGTCTGTGTTATTTGAGTGTTTTACCTGTCTTAAAGCCGTGGGATGCAAAAAGTTAAAGAAGAGACTCATGTTTATTCCAAGCGTGAAACTTGGTAGCATTTCACCGTGTAGTTTTTCCTGAAGAAATTATTTGTGAACGTCTATCTAAAAAGTCCGCAAATCAGTAGAGGCTGAAATATTACTTCTAAAACATAATTTAGATATTGAATTGGTGCTGGGTCTTTTTCATATGTTTAACTTAAAGAGTTTAGATGAGTTAGGCGTTGTTTTTACTTAAGAATCATTTGTCAAACTCGTTTTATGAATCAATACTTTTTATGCGACGGTTTCTGTCAGTTTTTGGAAATCAGTCTGAAAACCCTTGATAAGTTTGAAAATTGAGAAAAACGCATTACATATAAATTGTAGCTAAGACTCATGGGGTTCCAATTCAATTGGCCTTGCATCAATTCGATTTTTCTGTAATTAGTTATTCATTTTATACCGAGTCTGCCATGAGCAGGAAAATCAGGAAAAGTCGTGTTTGTTATTTAAATTGATATTCCTATTAAGTTATGATGAGTCTAGGGTATGTGCATGATTAATTGACTGAGTAGATGGTAATTATACATAATTATGTTATGTAGGTGATGGATAAGTGAAAGATCATAAGTGATTGCTTGTGTGTGCTTGGATTGCGAAAAGGTAGGGAAATACACTTGACTTATTATCGTTGATGTTGAATTGTGTTGACTTGTTTGTGTTTCGTATGACCAAACTGTGAACGTTGACTTGCTTCGTGGCTGTTGATTTACGTTATGATTCATATACTGGAAGGTGATTGACTGAATTGATCGTATTGAGTATGTTATCACAACATTTGGTAACCGGCATGATTTTATGATTGATCAGTTCAAAGATATATATATTGTGTTGCATTAATTTCTTTTGAGCATTCATATGCATTGGAGATGGAGGATGTTGTGGTGATGTGGTGTAGTGAAGATGATGTTGTGATAAGGCCCCGGACGGGTTCTGCAGACTTGCCCTGGTGTCCTCAACAAGTCGGATCGGCTACGGTCGATATATAGTCTACCGGGATCGGTATGGTCGGTGTTCCGGGTTATGAGATATGAGTTGAGATGGAGATGGAGGTGACGGAGGAGCATGCATATTATATTTTGTTGTTTCATTGTATTCCCTACTCAACCTCGTGGTTGACCCCGTGTATTCGTGAACACCCGTGACGATCCAAATATTGGGAGCGGGCTTGACGGTTTATGAGATAGGATGGGAGCTTGATGGGCGTGAGACACTGGATCAGAAGACTTAGTAGCTAGATCATCATTTAGAAGACTTTCACTTTCATTTATGTTAGTTCCTTGTAATTTGATGTAAAAGAGGTTTTGTAATAATTAAGTTAAAGTAATTATATATTTTGCCTTGGAGTTTAATTTGTTATTCACTACCTCGGGAAACCGAGATGGTAACAGTCCGGTTTATTAGGGAATGTCTTGCTAAAGGCTCCTTCATAAATCGGGGTGTTACACTAACCCATAAACTAACTCTCCCATACATGACTTAACACTTGAGACACACACACACACCTAACAACCCTTTATGGCAGCCCAGTGACCCCACCACCATCGTGGCCACCACCCCTCCTTACCCAGCTACAGTGGTCATCAGACCTAACCCGCATCAGCGTCACCCTACATGGGTGCCCTAAATTGCTAACATAAATACAAGCTAAAACGACAATAACTAACGCCATTACGGTCACGCCACCACTGAACACCACCTAGTCAGCCACCTCACTCACACCAGCTAAGGCACCACCAGTTCTGACTTGCACCCATAACAACCCCAATCACGGTTTCCACGCAGATTTAACACCAACAACATTCAAACCTGACGCAACGTATACAAAAGACACGGTCTTAACCACTATTCATGACCACCACCAGCCACCAACTGCAACTCTTCCTGCCACCCTAGCCACGGCAGTAACCGGCATGACACAACCATTCACGACCAACCCCATCGTGCCCTAACACTTCACCCACGACATCAACAACAAAGCAAATCAAAAATCTGACAACCACCGCATGAAACCCCAGCAACAACCACCCACTACCGCCCAAGGTGGTCGACACACCGCCCTGAGCCACCCCAACCCAGGTTTGGGGTCCCAAACAAACATGGCATAAGTCAAAACCCGTGTTCAATGCACGCAAAAAACTACCCAAAATTCTGCCTGAAACCCCATTCACCCGTGGTTCCTGATGGTCAATGGTGGTCAGCAAAGTCTCACAGTGGTCCATGGCAAGGGTCACGACAATAGCAAGTTCGGTGGTGGTTCAATTTACGAGTTATAGCAATTATAAGATAAGTATGTTAGTTGTGAGGCGGTTTTATAAAACTTACCTTGAGGCAAATAAAAGACGATAAATTCCTTTGATTTTCTCCTCTCTCTCTCTCTCTCTCTCTCTCTCTCTCTCTCTATTAAGAATTATTTTCAGATTTGATGAATAATTAAGATTATTGTTGAGGTTTACCATCTATTTATATTGGTAGGTTAAGGTTATAAAGAAACCAATTAGGAAATTGTATCAAAATTGTAGGTTGATAAAGATGAGAAAGGAGAAATACAGTCCGCTTTGCAGCTGTTGGAGAAGTCAAAGAAGCATAGCACAAAAGGATGGTTATCCAAAAAAGGCAGTCAACTCTTCGTAAGTTACTATAATTATTTAATTTAACTCATTTTTTCAATCATGATTATTTAGTAGATGGTATCTAATCTTTCGCTTTTTAATGATATAGGGTAAGATCATCTCAAAGAAAACTCAGCTTCAGAGTGAAGGGGTCGAGAACATCGATGATAATGAGATTATATTGAAGAACATGGAGGATTTGATGAGAAAGGTAGAGTATTTGGCGCAGGAAATGCAGCACCACACATTTGGACTCACCACCGGCGCTCGACTGGTAACGTCACTTCTACTCCTCATACTCCGGGTTCTGTTGGTAGAGTCGCAAAAGAGAATTCCCGACTTAAGCACGTCGAGGCCGAACAATCTCAAAGGATTGCGGCAATATAGGAGTTCTTGAGCCAACAAGGTTTTACTACTCAAACTTGTAATCTCGGAGATGTATTTCAAGGTAGAAGAAATGACTTTGATGATGATGGAGGCGACAATGCTAGGCCTACTTCTACTCCTTTAACCTCATTCACTCCCGTGCATTGATTAGTAGCTATTAGTTGGTTTATGGACCTGTTTAGCTTAGTTTGTTGAACATTTATTTAGTTTAAGTTTGTTGAACACGTAACTTATGTAAACCTTTTATTTTAACTTAATATGAAAACGTTGTTTGGAAATCTCGTCTTGAACGAGTTGTGAATTTGTCAAATGCTGGGATTTTATGTGTGTTTGCAAGAAACCAGATGTAATTTCTTTCTAAGCAATTGGGGGATCTATGAAATGCTGAAAACCCCCTGGAAATTTTTTTCCTGCGACGGAATTTCCGTCGCAGATGTTGACTATTGGCTTGACTAAAGGAGATACGTGGCTGAAGGAACACTGATTTGCGACGGAAATTCCGTCGCAGATCTTGACTTTTTTTTTACTTTTGCGACGGACTTTCCGTCGCAGCCTTTGAGTTTCTTGTTGACTTTGCAGCCACGTGGCTGCATGAACAGTGTATTGAGACAGAATTCTCGTCGCAGATCTTGACTTTCTTATTGACCTTAGAGGCTACGTGGCCTCTATGAACAGTGAACTGCGACGGAAATTCCGTCGCAAGACGAACTTTTGCGACGGATTCCTGCGACGCCTTTATCCGTCGCAGGAATTCATTTGCTACGGAATTCAGTCGTAATGTTTTATTTTGCGACGATTTTATGCGACGGGCTAATTTCGTCGTAAATACTATATTTGCGACGGGAACTCGTTATTTGCGACGGATTAATCTGTCGCTATGGAACCTCTTCTTTGTAGTGGATGAGCAAATCGATGGTAAGGGAACCCTAGTCAGTCTCTGTTGGTTATTAGCGTGTCGGTTGTGGTTGTTGATTGTTGTTGCCGTTGCCGTGGTTATTGTTGTTGTTGTTGTTGTTGTGGTAGTCATTGTGGTGATACAGCTGCTTGTGACTGATTGTTTGTGGTTCTCGAGGTGCGTCCTCGGCTGAGTGGAGTCACTTACGGGAGTGGCTTCACGCCCTAGTTTCGCCCTCCGTGGAACCCGCTATGGGAGGGGATGTGCACATTAATGGGACATGGTTATCGCTTAGTATGATGAGCGGGGATTTGGTGGGTATGGTTGCGGTCCCCCACTCGCAGGGCTGGTCCAGTGGACAGTCGGTGACGGAGATTGATTGGAGTGGGAGTGATTGTGTGTGTGTTTGGTTGTGTTTGTTTTATATGACAGTTGCTGGTTGTGTCTCACCTCAGTACTGATCTTGTGTGGTTGTCTTGTTTTTCTTGTGTGTCTGCCATGATCCCTTATGGTGAGCAGTCCGTCTTAGCAGGTGCTGTCTTCGATGCTAGCTGGAGTCCGGGTTGGGATGAGTCCTCGCGATAATGTTAGAAGTAGTTCTCTAGCTTTGACGAGTAATACCTTTGGTTAATAGTTTAGATGTAACACTTGTAACATAACTGTAATTGTTCTTTTATCGACTTTTGATGATTACTTACCTCGGGCAACCGGGATGGTGATGCCCTTATATGCTAGCGAAGGTCTTCTTAAGGCTTCTTGGTATATGGGGGTGTCAAAAAGTGGTAACAGAGCGACGATTTTGGAACCTGTAACAAATGAATCTAATGAACGTAGTGAGTCTAGTAAAATGAACCTGGTGTATGTATAATGGGAGCCCTAGCTGATGCTAGATTTTGGATAAGTAGGCGCCCTCATTTCAAAATTCTGGCCCCATTGTGCTTAAGCCAGTCACTGGGTATGGGAAAGTGGAGTCGGCATATATGTGTTCAATGTGTAGGGTTGTTATGCTAGTAGTGATTGCGGTTGACTCTCTGTTGATTTTAACGTAGGCATAATAATTGCGTTAGAATCATGTATGGTGAAGTTTTAGTAGAGTTAGTATGTGTATGTGATGATAATGAGGAACGTGAAAGGTTTTATACGATAGAAGTATGTGAAAAGAGCATGAATGTGTGCTGTGATAAGGAATGTTGTAATGTCTGTGTTGTTTCGGGTTGTTAGTAGTGATAGTTCTATACGGGTTTATAATTCTTACAGTAGTGATAATAATGATAGTTAAAGAATTGTCGAATTATTATGAGAATTATCAAAATAGTAGTGGCTACATGTAATGTATGAATGGTTGAAAGTTTCCGCATGTAACGTACTTTATTTGGGTAGATTAATTCGTTTGTGTTGAAGCATGAATATGTTGCTAATGCACTTGGATGACACATGGAAATTTATCGTTAGATATGTGTTTCGAGTAATGTGAATATAAGTTTGTTAGCGATGTGGTAAAACAAGTTTAGACACAATATAATGAATTTATTGCATACGTGAATGACTCAGTAGTGGGTAAACCATGTTGTGTGAGTTTCGCTATAGCATAAGGTGTTATGAATCTTAGTTGATGAAACCGTACGATAATATTTAAGTAGTAATAGAATAATGTGAATGAGTCTGATAACTAGTGGCGACTTCCGAACTTAGTTTGGGAATCGACACGTGATATTGTTTTGCAGGAACATTCAGTTAATCTCGAAATCCTGACCGTGTACCCAACCTTACATGACCGAGTGTGAGCGCCTACTAGACCGAGTAAACCTCACTCGATCTAGTTCGGAAGCTATGATGTCGAGGAAGTAGGAATTTCTTACGAATACTCGATCAAATAGCGCCTACTCGATCGAGTAGAGGGCACTCAATCGAGTATCCGAGACACTTGATCGAGTAAGCTACAGTATCGGAATTTTCACGGGTTCATAAACCCCTTTTCTTCTTCATTCTTCTTATTTCTTTCTCATATCTCGCAAACCCTAACCTGCATATCCCCCTCAAATTCTTGAATCCTTGTGCTTGTGGTGATTTATTTGGTGATTTTATTTGTTTTTACTTGTCCTTTCACTTCTTATTTGATTAAGGTATGAATCTCTTCCCTATTTTAATGCTTTTCATTAATTAGGAACAATTAGAATGGTAGAAAAATCTGAAATTTTGATTTGTATGGAAGAAAATTAGCTTGTGATTGTTGTAGTATAATCTAGATGCTTTCCTTTTATGATTATTGTTGCTTATCATACGAAACTCAAGTAGAAATTGCATATATTTGGGGCCGAATTTTCTAGGGTTTGAAAAATTAAATTGATTTTTGGTTGTCTTTTACATGTTGAAGGATGAAAATTGAGTAATGTATGTTGTATATGTCATGTTGGGAGTTGATTTTTGCGATTTTCACCTCAAAATTTGTCTTAAAACTCCGTCTTAAAAGTGCCTTAACCTGAAATTCGTCTCATATAATTGGATATTTGAGTA
Source organism: Silene latifolia (assembly GCF_048544455.1). Taxonomy (NCBI): domain Eukaryota; kingdom Viridiplantae; phylum Streptophyta; class Magnoliopsida; order Caryophyllales; family Caryophyllaceae; genus Silene; species Silene latifolia. The sequence continues at coordinate 402,645,380 of NC_133538.1, forward strand.
GTATAAGAATGTAATTTGAAGATTTGAGTCCTAAAACTTATAATAGCTGAGTTAATTTATGCTAATCATGCCAAATTTTCACAGCTGCAAAGACCGTGTGAACCTTGAAAATTGGAATTTTTACTTGGAAATTGGGAATTGTTGGTGATAGTGTGTACTTAGATGAATCTTTCACGATTTAATATGTGTACTTTGCATGTTATGGTGAATATGTGTTGGTATATTTACGTGGTATGTTGAAACAGATGCCGAGACTAAACTTAGGGACCAGACAAAGCAAGAGGGGTAGGGCTTCTCAGCCCGAAGTTGGGGAGGGTAGTGGACCAGTAGTCCCAGTGGTACCTGAGTACCCATCAGTCGTGTTCATAGACTTTAACCAACGAGAGAGGTTTGTTGCTTTACAGTCTCGCAAGATGAGGCCGACCCGTTGTGTTGACACGACTATCTTAGAGGACCTGGCTATTGAGATGGATGTCCGTCACATATTTGAGACTTTGGGGTTCACACGGTTATACCGTTTACGAAAACATTCCTATGCTTTCCTGACTCTTGAGTTCATGAGCTCGTTTAAATACGAGCCGGTTGAGCAGACTGTGCAGTTCCGTCTTATGAACACCAGTTTTATGCTAACCATGGACCTGTTTGCTTCCCACCTTGGTTTGGCTAAGCCTCCCAAGGATGCTCTCCGTGACATACCATTTGAGTGCAGGGTTTGCCGCTTTATGCCCTGCATTACCGGGAAATCTGCTCCCACCGCTAGTAACATGTTGATCAACGATGTGCAACATGTTACCTTGAGGATCTTTCTTCGTGCCGTGTCGTGTCTCCTTTACGAGAGGTCTGATATGAGTAAGTTAAACTCCCACAAGTTGTTGCTTCTGATGGCTTATCTTAACCCTGAGCGGACGGAGAGAGTGGTCTTTAATGCTCGCGCTATAGTTTGTGCCAGTCTGGCTTTGATGGCCTCCTTTAGTACTAGGATCTTGAGTTGTGGTGCTATTGCTACCTGGTTAGCTGAAAAGCTAACTTCTTTTGAGGCTTCCTCCGAGTACGTTCCCTTAGCCACCCCGGTGCCTACCATGGATAGAGATTATTTCCTCGACCTGAAATGGTTGAGAATATTGGCGGATGATAGCCTAGCATGGAGGGTGTGGGGCATGAGGTGGATGAGGATACCGGCTCCTGAGCATCTCCCACCGACTGAGCCCCTAGCTGCGACTGTGGTAGCTGCCGACTCTGATAAGGAGGAGGATGAGGATGCACCTCCGGCGAGACAGACGTATTTTATTGACCAGACGATCCTGCACGTTATGCCCGAGCCGAGGAAGGGGGAGAATGTGAGAGCTGCGGAGGATAGACCTAGGATAGGGAGGGGACCACGTCGCGTGAGAGAGAGGATGGCTGAGACCCAGCCACAGCCGGCAGCACCACCACAGCACCCATTTCCTTGTTACCCTTACCTTGATACCTCGGCGACGCATTACAGCTATCTGGCAGAGAGAGTGTCCTCTACCTTGACGCTCCGGAACATGCATGAGATGGCATATCTCAGGGTATTGGGACCTCGGGACCGCATCTAGTTTGGTGGAGGGGAGTTGGGGACTACAACGGGGTTTTCCACTCTTACGGGGTGGACGCGTCCACATAGGGAGCACCTCAGTCTTACCCTTACGGCGGTTTGACCCCATGGTACGTGAGTCCAGAGGTTGGAGCTGGGGATGATGCGGGACTTAGGACTTCAGGAGCTGGCACCTTAGGTGGTGGTGGAGATGAGGATTATGTCATGGATGAGCAGCAGCAGTGATACTCCTTTCTTTTTCTTTTGATTATGGATGTTGGTTATGTTGGATATTAGTTGTTCCATTTCGTACCTTTTTATGTTCGGTTTGTATTGGTGGCCATCAGGCCGTATTTGCTTTCCTAGACTTGTTTGCAGGATTTATGGTCGGGTCATCATCCGGCTCGCGGTTATGCGATTGTGTATATATATACTTTGTGTGACGTTAGAAAAGTTTTCGAGTAGCATTTGACCTGTGGCCACTCGACCGAGTGCCCCTCACTCGATCGAGTAGCTGCAGGTATTGTAGCTAAAAGAGTAATCTGATTATGGGATACTCGATCGAGTATCTTAGCTACTCGATCGAGTAAGGCCAGCTCGACCGATTGCCTAACCCACTCGATCCAGTAGCACTGTTACAGGAACTTTTTCGAAAATAAAATTGTTTGAATGTTTCTATTTTTGCATTTTTGGGTACTTCTAATGGTTATTGAAGGTTAGTAACATGTTTGGGTTGAATTATTAGTTATGCTTGGGTCCATGCTCGACTTATAAATGATGTTTTGTGGGAATAGATGTGACATAAAGGTTTCTTTTATTGCTTTCACTAGCAAGCCTAACTTATTTATTATCGAAAAGACTTGTTACTTATTGCGCAGAATTTCTATAACTACATTTTGTGCAATTGATATGTGCATGTCTTTTATGATTCTTGATAATTATTCTCGTAAGGTAGCAGATGTATATATATATATATAGGACTTTGTTCGTTGTGATTAGTGAGTAATGTCGACAAGGTGCTTTAAGTATACGAAAATTGTTTGATGGTGAACTTCGAGGACGAAGTTCCTTTTAGAGGGGAAGAGTAATGTCGCAAAATAAAAAGACCGATATTATAATAATTTTGTTGCATGTTTGTAATGTTTTCTATTATCCCGGTTATATTGCTAGCATGAAGTTGTAACTGTTTTGATCATTTGATGAGTAATCTGTATGGTTAAGTAAAAGTTGAGTAATTTACAACGACAAGATAGTCATATAAAAGATAAGTATGTCGAGAACGGTAATAAAATGTTCGAATCACGTAGCGTAATAGGATCGTTGTGTGACATGTTTGATGTTGGTAGTTGCGTGCAAGTGAAAGTATAATCTCGTAGTTGCGTAGCTAAATGCTTGGAGTAATAGTATAGTCGTTGGTCGTGTTGGTACATGTTGTGAGTTGGTAATTCAAGTTGTGGGTTGTAAGAGTTAGTGTATGTGGTGTGTCGGGCATGATGATGGTGACGTAGTGGGGTTATGCTTCTAGAGAATAGTGACCTGTGTCGGGAGAACAGTGGTGTCGACCTTGGTTCCTTGTCTTATGAGTGGGGGAGGATGAGTTGAACTTCGGGGACGAAGTTCTTTTTAAGAGGGGAAGACTGTAATACCCGTCCTTTTAGGGACTCGTTGACCAACGTTGACCGACCTTTGGGGGCAGGCAATAGCCCTTTGTGATGCGTGCCGGAGTTACCTGGTGCCTTGATTACCTTTAGAAGTGAGTGGTACTCGATAGAGTAGAGGCTACTCGATCGAGTAGCTTGGGTACTCGGTCGATTAGGGGCCACTCGATCGAGTAAATGGGTTACTCGATCGAGTAACGTCTTTTCAGCGAGGGTGTATAATCGTGTTTTGTTAAAACCGCAAATCATTTCCGCCTCCTTCCTTCAGATCTATAGGTCGCCTCCTTCCCTTCCCTTCACCAAATACCTTCCATGGGAGCCTTTGAGGATGTTAGTGCCTTGGGGATGCGTTGCTTGAGTGGGGTAGCGGTCTTAACGGCGTTGTGAGATGCGTAGGTACGTCGTCGTCATCGTCATCGTCTTTGTCTTTGTTGTTCCTTGTAGGGTTGTATTGGTAATAATAGGCTTGTGTACTGTCTGTATAGGGATTGCTTGCTTGGTTGATGTCGTATGGTTGATCGAGGAATTGCTGCTTTTGGTTAAAGGTAGGTTCGCTTACTCAGTCTCTGTTGGTTATTAGCGTGTCGGTTGTGGTAGTTGATTTTTTTTGTCGTTGTTGTTGTTGTTGTTGTTGTTGTTGTTGTTGTTGTTGTGGTTGTCATTGTGGTGATACAGTTGCTTGTGACTGATTGTTTGTGGTTTTCGAGGTGCGTCCTCGGCTGAGTGGAGTCACTTGCGGGAGTGGCTTCACGCCCTAGTTTCGCCCTCCTTAGAACCCGCCACGGGAGAGGATGTGCACATTAATGGGATAGGGTTATCGCTCAGTATGATGAGCGGGGATTTGGTGGGTACGGCTGCGGTCCTCCACTGGCAGGACTGGTCCAGTGGACAGTCGGTGACGGAGATTGATTGGAGTGGGTGTGATTGTGTGTGTGTTTGGTTGTGTTTGTTTTATGTGACAGTTGATTGTTGTGTCTCACCTCAGTACTGATCTTGTGTGGTTTTCTTGTTTGTCTTGTGTGTCTGCTGTGATCCCTTATGGTGAGCAGTCCGTCTTAGCAGGTGCTGTCTTGGATGCTAGCTGGAGTCCGAGTTGGGATGAGTCCTCGCCATAATGTCAGAAGTAGTTCTCTAGCTTTGACGAGTTATACCTTTGTTTAATAGTTTAGATGTAACACTTGTAACATAACTGTAATTGTTCTTTTATCGACTTTTGATGATTTCTTACCTCGGGCAACCGGGATGGTGATGCCCTTATATGCTAGGGAAGGTCTTCTTAAGGCTCCTTGGTATATGGGGGTGTCACAGGGGTGGACAATTCCTATCGCACTATTCCCTTCATACAACTACAGTTCATCATGACCCAATAGATGCCAATTTGCCTCCATTTACGGCAAATGTAGGTCAAAAATCAAAGCCATTCAGAAACTGTATCGACTTGGGCAAACAGTCTTTAGTCAAAAGAATCAACTCAAAAGAATACTATAGCAGCTGTAACATTCCGTTTGATGTTATGGGTATTTTGATATTGGATTGGCTCTGGATGATATATTACGGAGCTAGTTTGTAGTGTATGGAGTTAGTGTTGAGAGAGATATAATGGAGTTGATACGATATCGTGAGCCATGTTGCGGAGGTAGAAATAGTTAGCGGAGTTGGTGTTACGAGTTCATGTTTGGGTTGGAGTTTTGTTTAGAGTTCTTAGTCACGTTGTTGTGTCTTGATCGAGTTAGTATGTTTGTTTTTGTGTATGGGTTGAACTTCGGGGACGAAGTTCTTTTTAAGGAGGGAAGACTGTAATACTCCGTATTTATGAGTCTCTGGGTACTCTATCGAGTAGGCCTTACTCTGTCGAGTAAGGGTGAGTTGCGTTTTAAAATAGTTTCTGACCTGTTGGGTACTCGATCGAGTAACTAGGATACTCGATCTAGTAAGGGGGCACTCGATCGAGTAGCCGGTTTACAGGGAGTTAGTTCTCGGGTTTTGTTAATTATGCGATTAAAGTATTTAAGCTTTTCCGTCATTGTTCTTAAACACTTTTCAAAACCTAAATTACTGTCAAGAGAGAAAGCAAATTACGTTCTTCACTTTAATCGCATTGTTAGCAAATCCCGGAGTTTGGAAGGTCGGATTTCACCGTTCGTTATACCGTTGAAATCCTTGCGTCGAGGGTAAGACCTATGTACCATTTGTATAGTATTTCCTTTAAGTTGTTTAAACCCTAATATGGGGATTTGGGGGTTATGTGTAGATTGTGATTTGGGAGTGTTATATGTTTGTATGATAGGAGGAGGTTTTGTAGAAGAGGCTTTTTGATACAGCTGTAGAGACCGTCTGATTGTTGTGCTTTCCAGGTAGGATTTCCTACTCAGTATTAGTCCCATAATGAGATGATTGTTGATGTGTTGAGATTTATTGTTTGATTAATATCGTAATTGTATTATGACGGTTGTGATTGTGATTGTTTGTCTATGGTTCTTGAGATGCGTTCTCGGCTGAGTGGAGTCACTTGCGGGAGTGGCTTCATGCCCTAGTTTCGCCCTTCGTGGAACCCGCCACGGAATAGGATGTGCACATTAATGGACAGGGTTATCGCTCAATATGAGGAGCGGGGATTAGGTGGGTACGGCTGCGGTCCCCATCGGGTGGGTCGGGTCCAAAGGGACGGTCGGTGATTAAGATTGATGGGACTGGTGTGATTGTGTGTGTGTGTGTGTGTGACGGTGTAAGCTGTCTGTTTGTCTTATTGTTGATATATATATATATAAGTGGTGTGATTAGTACTGACCCCGGTTATTGTTTTGTAAAACCTGCGGTGATCCATTCGGGGATGGTGAGCAAGAATGAGCGAGTTTGAGTTGAGTGCTCGGGATAGCTGGGATGTGCCACCGTCTGACGATAGAAGTCTTCCGCTCTAGCTTCGTAGTTTTATAAACTTTACTTTTAGTTGATTATACAGTTGGTTTGAGGACTTGTACCCGTATTTTGGGATTTGGCTTCAGTTGTACTTTTCACTAAAGTTATATCATTTAAAGTTGTTTCGTTATTGTCTTATGAATATCATGCCTCGGGTAACCGAGATGGTGGCATCTTTATACCTGAGTGGTCCTGATAAGGCACTTGGAGTATGGAGGTGTTACAGCAGCTCTTGCCACGATCACGCTATATATGAATTTCCATAACTCTATAAGCGGTCACTGCCCGACAGAGTGTCCCATATAGTCTGTGTATGTGATCGACTAGTCATCTCTTATGACTCTATGGCGCTTGAACTTGCCATCAATCGCATCACACTCTAGTCACTTGGAGACGTCACCTCATATAAGTAACTAGGGGCGAATACTATGTTAATCCAGTTCACTTTAATAGGGTTCAATATTGTCTCAACAACCTATTTGGATATAACAAAGTAATAAAAGAGTTTATAATTAAACTCTAACGACGAATGTATTATCACATATGTAAAATTGATACAATATCAATTACTACATAATCTACTAGTTTTAAACCCGTGAAATTCACGGGTCTGCTTTTGAAATTTTAGATCAACATAGTTAATCATAACATAATTAAGATATAACGTTTAATTTATTTCGAATTATTAACCAAATGATCACTCTTAAATCTTACCTCCTCTCATTCATCATATTCTTTAAATTTGCTTTTGGTGGGAATTTTTAGAACCTTACATGCATGTGATTTTATAGAATACTTTTGTTATTTTAAACATTTATTTAGGCCCCACAAAAAAAAGAAACGTAAAGAAATCTTTTAAACATACAAAAAAAAATGTAAAGAACCTAATTTCCATGATTTTAGCATTTTATCATGATGATGGAAGGAGCAATAACTATTTCAATTGATAATAAAATCAAAAGATACACTACACACGTGGATGTAAATCCAAAAACAAAACCAAGCTCTTAATATGACTACGGAACTCAATGAGCAATAACAAATCCAAAAACTCATAGAGCATGAATTTATTTCAAGGAAATGGAAAATTAAAAAGATAATTGCCATGTTAATTCCTAGAATTTGTAACGCCCCGAAAAGTAAGGCAGCTCATAATAACTCTTTTATTAACAATAGATAGCAGCGGAATTACAAGGGCGTCACCGTCGTATTCCCCCTTCGGAAAAATACAAGGCTAAACAATTAAAATAAATAAACTATTAAAGCTTAAAACTATTTACAACTTATACTTATTATCTTCTATAATGTCAAATCCTCACACTTGACCTTCCCTGATACTTGTACCTGAAAAAGAGTGAAAATAACGGAATCAGCCAACCACAGGCTGAGTATGACTCCAGTTCTCTCCACCGGCCTTATGTAATTATTATATTCATAAATTCTCCTTTTTTTTACCATATTACCCAATACAATACTTACCAGAATACAAATATTACATGTCAGGGACCAACCCGATATCCCAAAAACATTATATGACTACCATACCAACAAGATATATATTCATATGACACTAATGTCGGTATACCATTACTGAAGAGATATAGACATTACAGAGTAAAACTCCCAGCGGGTCTAAGACCCACCTCCATGTACACAAGGTAATAATTATTTCCCATGGGCCAACGCCCCTCAGTTTATATATTGAGCCAACGCTCGTAGGGCCAATGCCCCTCGGTTTATATATATGGAACCAACGCTCCTGGAGCTACTACCCCTGGGGCCAACGCCTTATTCATTCGGTTATTTGTTTCCTCAATTAGATCATTAGATTAGATTATTCTATACTTCTTTCTTCCGTTTTTTTTTCCTCAATTAGATCATTAGATTAAATTATTTTTTTCTTTTTTTTTTCTTTTTTTTTCAGTTACTCTAATAGACTGCCACATCAGACTCTACTTAAAATCTGAGATGCCATGTCAGCGGGATTGGCAGCTGCATTAGAGAAATATATGATAATCCATATTTAATATTGTATATAATTGTGCATCTCAATTCAATTGAAATGACATGACTTATCATGTTCAGCCTATGAAAAGGCTTTGGTTAGTAAGTTTTAGCAACGTTTGCACTTTACCTAACCTTACTATATACTATTTCCCATTCCTATGTATAATCTTGTATTATAATCTCCTTTTGAGTACGTGTCTAGATCTAATCTGGACATAGGCTCTCTTGCCTTGGAATAACTCCCACTGTCCTTACAATGTGTAGGGATAGGACCTTCGGTTATTGGAACGAACTACCATAGTTCCTCCAATTCATAAAACCAAATCTTAATATCATCCCTTCCTTCTTGCATATCTCATTATTGCAAGTGTACTCAATTTTCATTGTATATATCTCATTGTTCAACTGCCTAGGACTTTTATAGCAGATCTACTTCTTAAATAATCATAGCCAAAATGGTTCTCTAACCATCCTTATATGTTTGGAATATTGTTTTTGTGTAACTCTTTGCACATAGATCCAATATTTGTTTCTAAACATTTATCCTCTTGAATCTATCACTATAGATTTGGATACTAAAGATGCCTTATACCTCTTCCAAGTCTCCCAATCCCTCCTTCGCAGAGGAGAGCATTGGTCCATCATTCTCAATGAATAATATGTTATCTACATATGAGACATAGAAGACGTATCATTAGTGCTTCTTGAGTACTAATAAATAGACTATTTGGCTATATATTGACTTTCACAAATATTTGATTTTAATTTCTCGTCATACTCTAAGTATACGAAGTAAAAGAATAGTGATACATCTTAGCATAATAAATTAATCCAGCAGCGGAAGCAAATGGATTCAATTTTTCCATGTTCAATACTTTTGAAGTTGTCAAGATTCTCATTAACATAAGAATATTAACTTTATGCTAATATCCATCGAACCGGATATCTTGGAGATGTATTATTCTTCTCCTAAGTCTTTCATCACTCACAGTGATCAATATGTCATTCACATATAATACTAATAATGCCAATGTACTCCCACTAAACTTCATGTATAAGCAAAACAACTCGACAAATCGAGAAAATTTTATTACATGACTAAAATATTCCATTCAACTCCTTGACTTCTAGTTAAGATTTCTTCTTAAGTTTGTATCCTACCTTAGGAGAGTTGAGATTTACAAAACTCATGCAAGATGATTTTAAAATCCAACAGTCAAATAATATTATGAAATCCGAATTTAACGAAAAGTTGCAATTGGTGTAAACCTCTTACCACCAATCAACCAAGTTATTGAAACATCTTAATGTTTACGTTCAGTTCGGACTTTTGCGGAGTTGAAACTAGATAAAACATATTAATAAGTTACAGGTTTGTTACTTTCAAAAATAACATGACTCCTGTCCACTTAAGTTTCGAAGAAATAATTACTGATTTTGACCAAGAAGGAACATCTTCTTATGTCTTATCTTAAGTTTGTGGCTATTGAACATTTTCTCCCACTCTGTCTAAGAAATAATCCTCTTTTCTTTAATAGACAGCATCACGAGCCACAAGCCCTTTATTCTCGTGATCATGTAGGAAGAGAGAGCACATGTTTATTATCGAAACAAGCTACAATTTAGGTACCATGCCTAACCATATTTCATATGAAAAGTAGATGATTGCTTTAACCATGTTTTGTTTTAGTGGAAAATTTAAATGCCAGACAAATTTTATAACATGAACTACCTCTAACTATATTGTAAAGATTCAATCATATCGTAATGAAAGTGAATTTATGATACCATATCACACTCTTTTTGGTGCAGATAAAAGTCTTCACTTTATTGTTCCCCATTTTAACAAAGTACTAATACTTTGGTTTTATAATCTGTAGGTTTTGATACTTTTTAAACATTCATTGAACTTATTCAAAGAATTTCTCTTCTTACCTCATTAAGTGGATACCAAGTATCTACTTAGTTCGTTGGTAAAAGAGATGAAGAAGTAATAATTTTTTCTGATTGAAATTGTATTCGACCATACACTTCAAAGTGTAAATAGGGCGAATATCTTGCTCTATTCATAATCCCTTTCAAGAAAAAGACATGAATTATCTTGCTTTGAATACAAGATTGGCACACACCAAAAGATTCCCTATCAAATGGTTTGGGAGACTAGTCAAAACTAGTTTCTAAATGCGATTTTCAATCGAAAATTGAGAAATCATTGGGGTCACCAACTTGAGTCATGTATATGTGACATTTATTTCTAGTTTGAATATAATTACCTTGATTTGTATGGTCTCACCATAAAATTAATCGTGGTATGTAAGGGAACAACGCTTGTTTTAATTGCATAATAGAGAAACCCTTTGCGTTTTATACAAAAACTTGAATTATATTCTTATTTAGACTTATTGTACATCATGACAATTATTGAGGTACATTTCTAAACATAAAACTAAAATGAGTACACTACAACATTCTTGCTAGTCGTCACACGATAATACCAAATATGATGATGAAATCCACATATTTGTATCAAATACTCATGATGTGGTAATTAGCAAGAATGCAAGGTCAATGTCATAGATGTTCAGGAAGGAATATGTTGGAGTCACACGACCAACTTCCTAGATCTTTACTTATTTGAGGTTTGTCTCTATTTTAGTGTCTAACACTTTCTCTTTCGAGCCTAATTCTATTCTTAACAATTAAGATAGGTACTTACTTCTTATTGCTCCCACTGACTTCAAGAATTTCTACTTGATGAAGACTTCTCTTCATTTAAATTCCTAGTTAATCCTTTACAAGGGTTAACTCTATTGTGGTATTTGGTTAATCAACATTTCTAACAAATCAATTAACCGATTTAACATTGTCATGTTCTTAACTACTTAAGTGCTTGATGACAAGTGTTTAGGTTAAGCAATAAGACTTTTGAATCGTGGATGCATAGAAGATATTGTTAAAACATATTTTGACTAGTCATTACTTCTATTCATACTTCTTCACAAGAAATCATACATAGGCATGTTAGGAATTTAAGATGCTAATCTTATATGACATAGGACAACTCCTATGGAGTTTTATGGAATAGAACGATTCCTATGGATCTAGTCCATGCCTTATTTAAACGGTTCAATTTAGGCTTTTAGAAAGAAGACTCTATTTGTCTTTAGCTATAGTGGTCTAATGGAGACATAAGTAAAAATCAAAATGACATCGTATATGTCAAGGAGCAAAGATATAGAACAAATTTAAACATTGAAATAGTGGGAAAACTAACATTCATCGTAATATATGAAAAACTTTTAGCAAGTTTTAGCATTTATATAGTGACCTCTACCCAACTATAATAAATGATTCCGAGATCCATATTTAAACAAATATGGGCACGGGGAAACCGATACATCCCATACTTATGTAAATTTGGTGAATTAACTCTGTCATTGATTCTACTTTAGAACTCTCGGTTGATGAATTTCATAAAACCCATCTTATAGCCCCGGAACATAAGACTAGTCATAATATCCCGTTGAGACCACCCAGATTCCGTGTGTAATAACGTTTTATTACCCCACTTACCCAATGAAAAATGAAAGCACCTCGGGAAAACCGAACCTACCCCAAATGTCACGGGGGTTCATGGGTCCTACTATTTGGTAAGGCTAATCTCAATTTTAAATTTAGTGAGAGGTCATGTCAATTTATTATCTATCTCGTTTAGTGAACTAAATTGGTGAAATATCGATAATTGTAATTGACACGGTCGATGACTCGATAAGAAAAGATATGCATGTAAAGTTATGGCGATTTGGCATGCATGCAAACATATAAAATAGAACATGTAAAGAAAATCAATTTCCTAGTATGGCCTTTCCTAAAATAGAAAATCTAATAATCTATTACATATTCGGAAACCAACTCCTTTGGTCCCTTGAACTTCATGTGACACGCCTCCCAAGGAAACACCGTCTTGATCGGAACTCCTCTCCGAATGGCTCCGTCTTTAGGAAATTCCGGAATTACAAATAATAAAATACATAGCATATCCTATTATACGTTTCTAATAAAAATTTAAATCTATTAAATTACAAAATGGTGATGCGAAATCACATTAAAATTACAACTGAATCGATATTCCCTCACATTACGGGCAATACCAATTAAAAACTGTGGCCATACTAAGACAAATTACATGATTTAAAATTTCATAAATGTAAAAGACATACATATATATATGCAGCATTATATATGTATTCAATATGCAAAAATGAATGTGCCAAATCGCCTTACTAGATTATATCGTATATCGCTTTGGTTTTATGGAAATGCGTGACTTTTAACTCATTAAAATCACCAAAATAATACTTAAATCAAATTTAAGCCCAAGTTAATTACCCTAACTGTCTTAGGACTCAAATATTAGTCTACACTAGGATTTGACAGTAATCTAACTTGGTATAACATTATTGCTCATTATAATTTTATTACTCTTAACAATTAAGAAATAATTCCCAATAAATCATACAAATTTGGAAAAATTAGAAATCAAAATTTTTTATATTCTGGAATATGACCAAGATCCAAAAAATTCAATAAAAATTTCTCAGAAAGTATTTTTAATTTATTTCATGAATAAATAGAATAAATCATGATTTTTACAACTTAATTCCAAATTAATCACAAAAGTTATGAAAAATTCAAAATCAAAATTTTGAACATACTATAATAATTTCTAGATCCTGGAAAAATATAAATCCAACCCAAACAATTTTGAATTTAATTTTATGACTAATAAAGTTGACTTTTATCGATTTTATCACATAAAAATCAATAAACAAACAAAATTAATTTTTCCATTGCATATCTAATGTTCTAAATATGTGTGCAACTTTGGGAAAAAATTTCATGCCATAAATTTCCTTTTAGCTATTTTTAGCTTATATAATCTCGATTTATTCTATTTTAACCATTAAAATCATAAATCATGAAAAATTAATCACATTAACCTCAAATTTTACATACAATAAGTAAAATATGCATCTGAGATCATATTAAAATTTCGTGGCCAGAAACATCATACAACTATTTTTAGTTATTAAATAACCATTTTACTCACTAAAATGTTATTATTATCCAATAAATTATAAAAGTGGTCAATAAAATTCCATAAATCATCTAAATAGACCTAAAATAGTTTAGGACTAGAATGTATATATGCATTGAAAAATTTCGTGCATATACTATATAAACACAAATTTTCCGGTTTTTATATTAGTCATCTAATAACTCGTAAAAAAAACTCAAAAAACGATTTGCATGCAACAATAAAGCTCTGATACCAGTTGTTAAGTTCATACACCTAATTAGACTCCTCTAATTAGTTTCTAATTTAGTCATTAAATTAGAAGATGAAGATCTAGTTGCATGCAAACACTAATAAACAAAATAAGGATAAACCAATTTCCTTAATTACAATGAGGAGGGGATGAAAAAGGGCACAAGTAAGGTCTCCTACCTTCACTTTTTCTTGAGCTATATCACAAAAGGATGATCCTCCTAAACCTCAAGTGTAGAGGTCCTCCAAAGATTGCACCCAAGACTCTTACTCAAACACTAGTATAAATATTAACTAGATATTGTATACTAGTGACCTTAAATTTAATCTAATATTAATCTAACTACTACCATAGTAATGTTGTGATTTTATTAGAATATTATCACAAATTTTGAACATAAAAACCATTTTTTTATGAGAGAGGAAAAGAGAGTTTTTATAAGAATAAGAATGAAAAGAAAATGAGAACCCTCTCTCATTGTGATGGGTGGGACGGTTTGCATGAGCTAGGAAAGAACAACTTTTTCTTCTCAAGGTTCCTTTTTATCTGAACAAGAAGGCTAGGTCAAGGCCTAGAAATAAAATATGTTCTTAGTGTCATAATTGTGTCTTAAGCTTCTTAGACACATTTGTCCACAACACTAGTATTCCCTCTCAATTTTTCGGTCCATTTCACATTATCTTTCACAATTTGTCAATTGTCAAATAAAGTGTGTCATGTGACATATGACATGTTATTAGACAATGTATGCATATTTAGCAAATTAAAAATCATTACATAATCAATTAATTACACTTAACAATTTAAGTAGTAATTAACAATTGTATGTATATAAAATGGGTCATTTTGAATTTAGTTAATATAATCTACAACAATTTGTAATTATAGCTAACTAATTATTCTTATCTCCAATGTTTCATAAACATTAATCAATTTAGTAATATAACATTTTAATTACTAAATTGAATTTTATTTAATCATATTACAATAAGATATAAAACTCTCTCTTATAAATAAAATTTATTTAATTTAAGGAATTAATTAATCTGTATCGATATACAATTAATTAACTTTACAGTTTGGGAATCGTCCTTTAGGTGTGACCTTAAGGGATCAACTGATCACCACCGTCAAACGACAGTAATGTCAAACTCTAGTTAGCCAATCATTACCGATAAATGTTGATCAGTTGACTATATAATTGAATCATCCCTTACGTATTCTTATTATGAGATTTGATTATATGATCGCACTATTGTTGAGGACACATACTCCAACACAAACATGGTTCAAAATATGGTAAAACAATTTTATTGCAACTTATTATAAAGCTTACGTTTCCAAAAATCAAAAGACGTGTTGTGATCTTTAAAAATCACGATTAAATAACCGTTCAACTACTTTTTGAGTTTTCATACTTTCTAGAAAATACAAAGAGTTTTCAAAATATGAGAAAAAGAATCAAGTCTAAAGCTTAAAAGATCAATTTATATTAAATTTTACAAATCGGTAGGTCTAACCAGAAATTTAGCAGCAGATTTATATAAACTTGGGCAACTTCTAAAAATCACAATTAAATATCAAAATAAGATCTTGTAACGTGGTTATCAATTTCAAAAACGTATACGAGTCTTTTAAACAGTGGAGTTGGAATTAGGCAAAAATTTTAAGTACAAATTAAATGAGAAATTTTACAAAGCCGTTTGTCGAAAAATTAACAGTACAGGAACATTTTGACCACTTTCCACTAAAATATTTATTACTCTTAAACCGTAAATCATTTAGGTATGAAACCAGCGGCATATGAAAGCTAACACACAGATCTACCACTGTAATATCCCATATTTTGATAATAATTTATGTAATTTAATAATTAGCTAAAGGCATTTCTAATAATAATTACAAGTAAGACGTTAATTAAATAATAAATTAAAGATTCAATTCGGGAATTGGGCTTAGCTAATAGTACACTATTGGGCCGTATGATATAATTAGGGGACGGGTTTTATAAGCTTAATAATTAAGTAATCGGATTTTATATCGGGAATAAATAATAATATAATATGGAAATAATAATATGTAAATGTAATAATAACTATATCAATAATAATAATAAAGTTATGGCAATAATAAATTAGTAAATATTATATGAGGAAATCCCATTTATGGTAAGATTAACATATGTAATAATTAATAATAATATAATGATAAATATTATAATAATAATTCCTATACTAATTAGAATAAGGTAAGTTAGATAGTTTCCTAATTGACCTCGCATTCTCTATATTCCTACACTATAAATACCCTACTATATCTGAGAAATAAATCACAAATTAAAGAGGAGGAGCTTTAGGAGATGGAAAGAAGAAGAATTAACAAAACCAATTAATCGCCTCAAGGTAATATTTCAGACCGTCTTATGTATATACTTTAGCATATTATAACTCGATAACTAGACCACCATAGGACTCGGGATTTAGACCTAGAGCAACCTTGGACTGCCGAGATTAATACCTGACCATTATTGACCGTCGTTGACTAGGGTTGGGGTGGTTTTGAGGTGGCTAAAGATGGCTGGTCAGGAGGGGTGCTGCGGGTTTGACCGTGGGTTTTGGATGGGTAGTTGAACCCTTATTTTGACCCGTCGTGACCTGGGAAAGGGTTGGTTGTGATGGTGGACGATGGGCGGTCTGGGTGGTGGTGTTAGGGTGGTCGGAAGTCGTGGTTTGTGGTGATGGTGGTCGGATTTCGCGAAAACAGGGGAGGGATTGCACTTGTTGTTGCTGTCGGTGTGGGTGGTGGTCGTGGTTGTTGCAATGGGTCAAGGTGATGTAGGACCACCCCTGGAACCACCGTTTGTGATGACGGTGGTGGCCAGAGGTGGTATGGTGTTGGCGTCGGGTTGGTTAATAACACGGGTTGAAGGGAGTTGTTGTTGGGTTAGGTTGGTTGGGTTGCTAGGGCATATTTTAGAGCGCCATATGTGGTGGCTCACGCTGATGTTGGTGGTGGCATTCTACGGGCCTATTGCCAGGGCTCGTGGCTGACAGGTGGTTGCAGGCGTTGTGTCGTGTGATTGTATGGGGGTGTTGATGGATGCGGGGTGAGTTTGTCTACACGTGAAGATATGGCATACACGCTATTACATTATAATATGGGTGAGGGACACGAGTTTAAAGTGCTAGTCGGGTTATTTGGGTGTTGACACGAGTTTTGAGAAGTCGGGATTTAAATATAATAACTCCGTCTTTATCGTATAATTGTTTATAATTAGTTTAATTATTTAACACGGGTTGAACATGGGTTTAGTTTGTATAGCTTGATACGGGTTTTGACCAATATTTAAGACGAGTTTTACGTAATAATTTACACGAGAACATATTTAATATAATTAAATTATAATTGATTAAAATAATGAATAATGAATAATGAATATTATTTATAATTGAATTGAATTATAATATTTTGATTAGGTGACGGTTGTGAAGAATTATAGTCGGATCGGATTGCTTTATTTATTTGGATAACTTGAGCTGCTTTATTCGGAATTGCTTGCCAGGTAGGAATTTCCTACTCAACTCGGTTTTATTGTTAAGTGAATGGATGTTTAAATGTGACGGTTGATGAGATTAAGATTTACAATTATGATTTATTATTGGAATAGAGTATTTGAGTATGTTAAATTGTTGGTTGAGCAGTAAGACGGGATTGTCATTGTGTATTGGATTGTTGGAGAGTTGATTGTTTAGGTTAGCATAACACGGATGGTGTTACTGCCAGTTGTGCATAGCGAGCAATCGTTACTGCCAGATGAGCATAGTAAGTAATTACTACTGCCAGTGATAGTTGTGCATAGTAAGTAATTACTACTGCCAGTTGAGCATGGTACGCAAGTACTACTGCCAGGTGAGCATAGCACGGTGTTAAGGGGGTTGTGCTACAGCCAGAGACGTAAGTGTATTGTATGGATGAAGCGATGAGAATTTGAAGGATGTTTATTTTGGTTGGATTATTATTATTGTTGTTGTTTAGTTTATTCCTACTCAACCATTGGTTGACGTGTTTGCTTGTGTGTCAAAATAAAATTGATGCCTGCTTTAATTTATGACATCCTGTGGTGAACCATTTAATATTTCCTGTTAAGTGGGGAGCAGATTTAAATAGCAGGTTTTGAGTTAGCTGGATATGGGGAGCTTGGGCATGTGAGCTTTCGGACCTGCAGAAGTTTAGATCACAAATGTAGTTATATCACCTATTTAATTTTCGCTGCGAGTTGTAAATATTTTATATTAAGTTTTAGTTGATTAAATTTGTAATAAACATGTAATCGTTAAAGTTTTAATTTAAAGTACTTTGGTTTGTTGTACTTTGTTATTCACTACCTCGGGAAACCGAGATGGTAACAGTCCTATTTATTTGGGAATGTCTAGTTAAAGGCTCCCGAATAAATGGGGTGTTACAAAGTGGTATCAGAGCAAAACGATCCTCAGGCCTAACTAATGAATAATAATGAACTTAGGATGTGTCTAAATAAAATGAACCCCGGGTAGAAACTGTTAGGAGCCCCTCTTAGTGCGGTTAAGAAGGATCCCTTAATTCGTACCATGGCCCTCTCAGTTTTGAACCGGGAACCCTGAGAGAATACTTGAGAGTGTGGGGTAATTTAAAACGATATTTTTTTATTTTGTCTTGAAAGTTCTTGTTGCCTTGTGTACATGTTGTTTTCATTGATGATTGCGGTTACGGGGACGTAACTTTGTCTTTACAGTGAGGAGATGTGACATGATTTCTTTTAAGTATTGTTATGAGCATGTTGATAGGGGAAAAGTATGTTGACATGTATGTGGGAGGTGTGAGTATGATTAATATGTAAGTGTTAAAGGAATTGCATGAATTGTGAAGAATGCGATTTTGGTTGATTTCTCGAAATTTTATTGTTGATTGTTTTGGCTGCCATTTACTGGCTGTTTCAAATCCTTGTACGGAAATTTTATGTGTAATAACTTCGTGAGTTAGTTTTCATATGCCACTAGCCTCATGTTCAAATAATATAGGGTTTAGGAGAAATAAATATTTTAGTGGACAGTAGTCGAAATATTCCTGTACAGTAATGTTTTCGCGCCATGTTTTTGTAAAATTTATCATTTAAAAACTACATAATTATTTGTTATAATTCCAACTCCACTGATTAATAGACTCATGTATGTTTTCAAAATGATGAGCCATGTCACAATTGAAATTTTTGACAATTAATAGTGATTTTTAGAAGTTGACCTAAGTTTCTGACAAGTTGCTGTAAAATTTCTATTTCGACCAAACAATTTGTAAAATGCATTATAAATTGACTTTTTGAGTTTTTGACTTGATTCATTCTCTCATGCATTGTTAACTCACAGTATTTTCAAAAAATTAAAGGTTCTCAAGAACTAATTGTGTTATTAGTTATTTATGATTTTTAGAAGTGGTGACAAGTTTCCTTGGTCTTGAATAATTTTTTTTTTTTTTTTTTTTTTTTTGGCAGCTGTAAAAAGAGTCTTACCTAACTATCCATAGCCTTACATGCGAGACTATGGGCAACATGGTTAAAACGCCTAGGAACATAACTTAAAGCTAAACAATGGAAAGAAGAAAAACAATCACTAATCTCCTCTAAGACAGCCTTTAGAAGATGATGTCGTCGCTCCATTCCTGCAACCTGCAAAATCAGTGATAAACAATAGGATGAAATCTCCAAGTGACGCAATCCCCTTTCACGAGCCCATAGGAGCACCAAGAGCACACCAAGACCTTCGGCTTGCAAAGCAGATTCCGCCTTAATTTTCCTTTCCATGAATGAAAATTTTGTTTCTTGATATTTTTGAATTGTGTGAAGTAGGTTACCATGTCTAGTGATATGCGGGATGTGTTGCACTAAGCCTATATACATGTTTAGAATAATTGCATCCATGTTTAAGTTAGATATCATTATTAAGAAAAGATTATTTAATTAAATAGTGATGCGTATCTTTCATTATAGATTATTATTTATTTGGCAATGTATTCGCCAATAGTTAAGTAAGAAGTTGAAATACAGTTTAGTTCGAAATCTAAAATGGTGTGACTTGCTGTTAAATCAAAGATTTTGTTATTCATTTAATCATTACTTGGAGTTGTATTTGAAATAATAGTTGACTTGTGTTACGGTGTGCATTCTTGATTTTGTGGCATTTCAACAAGGATTTGTTTTTTCCTATTGTTTGTTATTTCGAACTTCGAGGACGAAGTTTCTTTTTAGGGGGAAGGAATGTAATACTACGAAAGTTTTAAGTTATTGTTGGGATACCTTGTGATAAGATTGGTGTGATTGATTATCGAAAATGGTTAATTAGGTTGAATGGTGTGTAGTTATAAGTGTTGTGATAGTAGTTGTGGGCGAACTTCGGGACGAAGTTCATTTTAAGGGGGTAAGACTGTAATATCCCATATTTTGATAATAATTTATGTAATTTAATAATTAGTTAAAGGCATTTCTAATAATAATTACAAGTAAGACGTTAATTAAATAATAAATTAAAGATTCAATTCGGGAATTGGGCTTAGCTAATAGTACAGTATTGGGCCGTATGATATAATTAGGGGACGGGTTTTATAGGCTTAATAATTAAGTAATCGGATTTTATATCGGGAATAAATAATAATATAATATGGAAATAATAATATGTAAATGTAATAATAACTATATCAATAATAATAATAAAGTTATGGCAATAATAAATTAGTAAATATTGTATGAGGAAATCCCATTTATGGTAAGATTAACATATGTAATAATTAATAATAATATAATGATAAATATTATAATAATAATTCCTATACTAATTAGAATAAGGTAAGTTAGATAGTTTCCTAATTGACCTCGCATTCTCTATATTCCTACACTATAAATACCCTACTATATCTGAGAAATAAATCACAAATTAAAGAGGAGGAGCTTTAGGAGATGGAAAGAAGAAGAATTAACAAAACCAATTAATCGCCTCAAGGTAATATTTCGGAACCGTCTTATGTATATACTTTAGCATATTATAACTCGATAACTAGACCACCATAGGACTCGGGATTTAGACCTAGAGCAACCTTGGACTGCCGAGATTAATACCTGACCATTATTGACCGTCGTTGACTAGGGTTGGGGTGGTTTTGAGGCGGCTAAAGATGGCTGGTCGGGGGGTGTCATGGGTTTGACCGTGGGTTTTGGATGGGTAGTTGAACCCTTATTTTGACCCGTCGTGACCTGGGAAAGGGTTGGTTGTGATGGTGGACGATGGGCGGTCTGGGCGGTGGTGTTAGGGTGGTCGGAAGTCGTGGTTTGTGGTGGTGGTGGTCGGATTTCGCGAAAACAGGGGAGGGATTGCACTTGTTGTTGCTGTCGGTGTGGGTGGTGGTCGTGGTTGTTGCAGTGGGTCAAGGGGATGTAGGACCACCCCTGGAACCACCGTTGGTCAGTGGTGATGACGGTGGTGGCCAGAGGTGGTATGGTGTTGGCGTCGGGTTGGTTAATTACACGGGTTGAAGGGAGTTGTTGTTGGGTTAGGTTGGTTGGGTTGCTAGGGCATATTTTAGAGCGCCATATGTGATGGCTCACGCTGATGTTGGTGGTGGCATTCTACGGGCCTATTGCCAGGGCTGGTGGCTGACAGGTGGTTGCAGGCGTTGTGTCGTGTGATTGTATGGGGGTGTTGATGGATGCGGGGTGAGTTTGTCTACACGTGAAGATATGGCATACACGCTATTACATTATAATATGGGTGAGGGACACGAGTTTAAAGTGCTAGTCGGGTTATTTGGCTGTTGACACGAGTTTTGAGAAGTCGGGATTTAAATATAATAACTCCGTCTTTATCGTATAATTGTTTATAATTAGTTTAATTATTTAACACGGGTTGAACATGGGTTTAGTTTGTATAGCTTGATACGGGTTTTGACCCATATTTAAGACGAGTTTTCCGTAATAATTTACACGAGAACATAATTAATATAATTAAATTATAATTGATTAAAATAATGAATAATGAATAATGAATATTATTTATAATTGAATTGAATTATAATATTTTGATTAGGTGACGGTTGTGAAGAATTATAGTCGGATCGGATTGCTTTATTTATTTGGATTACTTGGGCCGCTTTATTCGGAATTGCTTGCCAGGTAGGAATTTCCTACTCAACTCGGTTTTATTGTTAAGTGAATGGATGTTTAAATGTGACGGTTGATGAGATTAAGATTAACAATTATGATTTCTTATTGGAATAGAGTATTTGAGTATGTTAAATTGTTGGTTGAGCAGTAAGACGGGATTGTCATTGTGTATTGGATTGTTGGAGAGTTGATTATTTAGTTGAGCATAACACGGAGGGTGTTACTGCCAGTTGTGCATAGCGAGCAATCGTTACTGCCAGATGAGCATAGTAAGTAATTACTACTGCCAGTGATAGTTGTGCATAGTAAGTAATTACTACTGCCAGGTGAGCATGGTACGCAAGTACTACTGCCAGGTGAGCATAGCATGGTGTTAAGGGGGTTGTGCTACTGCCAGAGACGTAAGTGTATTGTATGGATGAAGCGATGAGAATTTGAAGGATGTTTATTTTGGTTGGATTATTATTATTATTATTATTATTATTATTATTATTATTATTATTGTTTAGTTTATTCCTACTCAACCATTGGTTGACGTGTTTGCTTGTGTGTCAAAATAAAATTGATGCCTGCTTTAATTGATGACATCCTGTGGTGAACCATTTAATATTTCCGGTTAAATGGGGAGCAGATTTAAATAGCAGGTTTTGAGTTAGCTGGATATGGGGAGCTTGGGCATGTGAGCTTTCGGACCTGCAGAAGTTTAGATCACAAATGTAGTTATATCACCTATTTAATTTTCGCTGCGAGTTGTAAATATTTTATATTAAGTTTTAGTTGATTAAATTTGTAATAAACATGTAATCGTTAAAGTTTTAATTTAAAGTACTTTGGTTTGTTGTACTTTGTTATTCACTACCTCGGGAAACCGAGATGGTAACAGTCCTATTTATTTGGGAATGTCTAGCTAAAGGCTCTCGAATAAATGGGGTGTTACAACCACATATTAAAATTTTGTCCAGAGATGATAAATAGGCAAGAAATGACAGTCAAAACAAATAAGGGTAAAATCTGAGAATTTAATCAAGCTTACATTCTTCACAATAACGTAATTATATTACACATCGACTTAATATTTATGCTCTAGCAATTATTTTAGCAATTATTATCATATTCTACTCTCCTTAAAATTAAAATTACATCCCCGTAACCTTGGTCATCAACGAAGATACTACACCGCGTATTGGCTTAATAAAATTCTAACATCTTAAAAGAAAATCTAGATATCCTAACATGGTTCAGGGATAACAGTTTCCGCATATCACTAGACATGCAATTCTAATGCACATATTAATAACATCCAATCATTCATATCTCACACTTTATGCCCATATACAAATCCAATTTTTAAAATATCTCATAAGGCAATTCACACAATAATCCAATCACAAAATCAACATCATCCTCCATTTCAATTTACTTACCTTTCAATTTCTCATCCTACAATAAAATTGGTAAAATTCCTGCCGTAAAGCATCCAGAAACCCATATTTAAGCAACATTCTTTTAATTACCCATCTCTCGTTATCCTTCCCCAAGGTATCCTGTTCAAAACCTAGAGGGTCATGGTACGAATTAAGGACGTCTACTTAACCGTACTAAGAGGGGCACCTAATAGTTTCTACCCGGGGTTCATTTTATTAGACACATCCTACATTCATTATTGGTCATTGGTTTAGGCCTGAGAATCGTTCGCTCTGATACCACTTTGTAACACCCCCATTTATTCAGGGGCCTTTAGCTAGGCCTCTGAAGTAAATAGGATTGTTACCATCTCGGTTGCCCGAGGTAGTGAATAACAAAGTACAACAAACCAAAGTACTTTAGATTAAAATTTAGCGAATAAAAGTTTTATTACAATTTAACCAACACAAAATAACTTAATATAAAATTTATTACAACTCGCAGCGGAAATTAAATAAACTGAGATATTAAAACTATGTGATCTAGACTTCTAAGTAGACTGGCCAAAATCCTCTCGAACCCCATGAGCTCCAAAGTCAGCTAACTCAAGTACCTGTCAGTCAATCTGCTCCCCAATTATTTGTTCATCACAGGTGTTTAACGAATACACAGTCAACCCATCGGTTGAGTAGAATAATTATACAACATTAACATATAAAAATAGCAAATGCAATTACGTAGAACAAGTACTACCACCAACCATCCATCAATACCATATAGTCGTCCCGGTTCCTAACCGAGGCTCCACCATACCGTCGTCCCGCCAACTCCTGGCCCGGGGATAAACACAAATGTCATCCCAGTCCGAGACTACGGATATCTCTTAACTCATTGTCGTCCCAGTCCGAGACTCGGGATAATCTCATAACAATATTATGTCCCACAATATAAACACAAATGTCGTCCCAGTCCGAGACTGGGGATAATCAATAAAATAACATGCCAATATGAATAATCGCATCCAATAATAAACAACTAACTATAATTCCGTCAAGACATAATAAACAACCAACAGTAATTCAACAATAATAATTTACGCATCCATTAATCCATTCAATTCCACAAAAGACGAGTTGAGTAGTTATCTTATCTGGCAAGCAATATCCAATTACGCAATCCGAGCTAATCAACTAGTAGCACTCTTCAATAAAACCGTCACCTAGCAATTATAATAATTATAATTACTAACTAATTAATTATGTAACACAATTAAACTACTTATAAATTAATTATAAAAATTATATTACTACGTAAAGTATTAACTTAGAAACTCGTCTCAAACCCAACTCAAATCCCGACCCATAACTAAAACTAGTTTATAAAACTCACGCATAAACTAACCCATAAACTAACTCACCCATACATGACTTAACACTTGAGACACACACACACACACACCTAACAACCCTTCACGGCAGCCCACTGACCCCACCACCACCGTGGCCACCACCCCTCCTTACCCAGCTACGGTGGTCATCAGACCTAACCCGCATCAGCGCCACCCTACATGGTTGCCCTAAATTGCTAACACAAACACAAGCAACAACAACAACAACTAACGCCATTATGGGAACGCCACCACTAACCACCAACTAGTCAGCCACCTCACTCATCCACCTACTAAGGCACCACCAGTTCTGGCCTGCATCCATAACAACCCCAATCACGGTTTCTACGCAGCTTTAACACCAACAACATTCGAACTCGACGCAACGTATACAAAAGACATGTTTTTAACCAATATTCACGACCACTACCAGCCACCAACTGCAACTCTCCCTGCCACCCTAGCCACGACAGTAACCGACATGACACAACCATTCACGGCCAAACCCTTCGTGCCCTAGCACTTCACCCACGGCATCAACAACAAAGCAACTTCGAAAATCCGGCAACCACCACACGAAACCCCAGCAACAACCACCCACGACTGCCCACGGTGGTTAACTCACCGCCCTGAGCCACCCCAACCCAGGTTTAGGGTCCCAAACTAACACGGTATAGGTCAAAACCCATGTTCAACTCACCCAAAAAAACTACCCAAAAACCCGCCTAAAACCCCCTTTACCCGTGGTCCCTGGTGGTCAACGGTGGTCAGCAAAGTCTCACAGTGGTCCATGGCAAGGCTCACGGCAATAGCAAGTCCGGTGGTGGTTCAATTTACGAGTTATAGCAATTATAAGATGAGTATGTTAGCTGTGAGGCGGTTTTATAAAACTTACTTTGAGGCAAATGAAAGACGACAAATTCATTTGCTTTTCTCCTCCAAGATCTCTCTCTCTCTATATTAAGAATTATTTTCATATTTGATGAATAATAAAGATTATTGTTGAGGTTTACCGTCTATTTATATTGGTAGGTTAAGGTTATAAGGATACCAATTAGGAAATATGTAATAATAATAATAATAATTATTATTATTATTATTATTATTATTATTATTATTATTATTATTATTATTATTATTATTATTGTTATTATTATTGTTATTATTATTGTTATTATTATTATTATTATTATTATTATTATTATTATTATTATTATCATTATTATTATCATTATTATTATTATTATTATTATTATTATTATTATTATTATCATCATTATCATTTCTATTATTACTATTATTATTATCATTATTATCATTATTATCATTATTATCATTATTATTATTATTATTATTATTATTACTATTATTACTACTAATGTTACACGAGTAGTACACGGACCAATGCTTCCCGACTCAGCCATTATTTTATTATTTAATTACCGTCTTATATACAATTATTAATTATAACGCCTTTAATTAACTATTCAATTCACGTAAATTAATTATATGAATTCTACTAAATTACGGGGTATTACAATAGGGAAGTTATCGTGTCTTCACTTAAGTTTAATGTAACCTCACTGTGATGTTTAGACTCGATAAAGTTATTGTAATCTGTCAAGGTGATGGTATCCTTACTTGAAGTTAATGTACCTTCATTGGGAAGTTACTCTTACTTCACTTAGGGTTAACATAACCTGACGACGTTATGGTTGAAGTGAAGGTCACCTCAATCGAGGTTACGGTTACCTCAGTTGAGGTTAAAGCCATCTCAGACATGGGAACGTCACCTGAGTTGAGGTTAACGTCACCTGAGTTGAGGTTAACGTCACTTCAGTTGAGGTTAAGGTAACCTCGAGCTCTGCATTGGAGTTAAGGTTGAGGTTAATGTCACCTCACATTCAGTGTTCATTAATACTTGTTTCACATGATGTCTTGTTTTCAGTTATTGTATAACACTATGTTTGCATATGTCACTGGTTACTCTTTGTATAATGAGATAGACAGTCAGTTAAACTATTCTATTGTGTTGAGTCGTGACGTTATTCACGCATAACTTGGGACAGTCAGTTTAATGGTTCTACTGAGTTGAGTCATGAAGTTGTTCACGCATGGTTTGTACAATCAGTTAAACTCCGCATTTGTTTGTTAGCTAGTTTGAATAGATGACTGTAGTATCAGTTAAATACTATCGGAATGAATTAGTGCCACCTATCGGGAGTTTATTTGGTCTATGTTCGGGGCTAGCCAGAATCATCAGTTAAACGTTCTGGGTCCCGAGTGTCGTTCGGTGTACAGTTAATGCATCGAGAGGTCTAACCAGGTCTTAGGCACATAGGAAGTAATGATACGCTATACATAGTACCGTGGAGTACCAGTTAAAAACTTTACACTTATGGAGGCAGTGGCTATACGCTCCGTCAGCTAGAGTCGTCAGTTAAACGCTTTAGTGGTGTTCACTCTATTCGCTACGCTCAACGCTAGTATTTGTGCCTTATGTTGTTATGGATCATGTGTCACTTGGAGTCTTGTAAGTGTTCATGGTCTAGGGTTTACATATAGTCTAGTTATGCATGATTGCATCCGTCCAATGTTCGTAAAGTGTTGGTAAGTTTGATTACATGTCATGATATATATATATATATATATATATATATATATATATATATATATATATATATATATATATATATATAGGGGTTCTCTTAAGTCCCTCATATCTAAAGAATCCCTAAGTCCTTCTAAGGCCCTTTGGATGAAGGGAATGGAGGGATGAGATTACATCTCAATGGATGGCCACAACTCAATCTACTCTAATTAGCTCCTCATTGCAATTAAGTTTCTCACTAATCCATTCTTCACTCATTATTAGTAACTCCTTCCTCACTAAACATTCATCCCTCACTATTACAAACTCCTCCTCTCTCTCTCTCTACATTCTCTCTCATTCTCCTCTCTCATTTTTCTCTCAATAAACAAAATCAAATCAAACAAAAATAAATCTAAGAAAAAAAAACCTCGCTCCTTCCTCCCTCTGTCTTGCCTGTCGCCCCCACGCAACACAACCGCCCTTCTGCCGCCACCGCCAACTCGCACCCTACCACCACCACTCACCCTCTCGACACACCACAAAGGCACACCTCCTGACACACCACCGTCATTTTCTCTAGCCTTCCAACCACCGTCACACCTCCCCTTTCTCCTTTCTCTATCCATTTTCTGACCGCACAGCCAGCCACAACCGTCCTCCCGTCCTACGACAGCTACAGCAACAACAACCAACAACAACACCGACTTCGACTCCTCCATTCCCACTTCCTTCTCTTTCCAGCAACCACTGGCTCCTGCCGCCTCTACACAACCGCAAATCACCACTGCCACCACCCTCCTTCCTTCTGCCGCCTCGCTCCTCTCTCCCCTCCTCCTTTTTGTCGCGGCTGCCGCCCCTTTTTCTTCTCATTTTGTTTTTATTGTTTTCAAATCTATTTGGTTTTGTTTTATTTTTATTTTATTTTTTTGTTAAAATGGTAGGTGTATGTTTGCTGCGTTGTTATTCTTGTTGTTCATGTTTTAATTTTTTTTTTTAAGATTTGTTTATTTAAAATATTGGCTTATTATTGTTTGTTCTGAGTTATAACCTTGAAATATTAAAGTTATACTATTTAGTACTAAAGTTATACCCTTTAAAAATTAAAGTT
The DNA here is from genome assembly GCF_048544455.1 of Silene latifolia. Classification (NCBI taxonomy): domain Eukaryota; kingdom Viridiplantae; phylum Streptophyta; class Magnoliopsida; order Caryophyllales; family Caryophyllaceae; genus Silene; species Silene latifolia. Next base: position 402,673,523 of record NC_133538.1, read on the forward strand.
ATACTATTTACGACTAAAGTTATACCCTAGAATCATTAAACTTACACTATTTACGACTAAAGTTATACCTTTCAGAAATTAAAGTTATACTATTTACGACTAAAGTTATATACTTGAAACATTAAAGTTACATTTCTTCTCATTCGGTTTTTGTATTTACGACTAAAGTTATACTCTTTTTTCGTTTTTCATATTTACATTAGTTTTTTATAGTTTTTTTGTTTTGTTTTTTGTGTTGGTGTGTTGTGTTATAGATCTGAAAATTAGACAAAAGAATGATCTTGTTTTATATTTTTATATTTCAAATATCGTCTTATTTTATATTTTTCTTTAGATCTATTAGTTTTTTTTTAGTTTAGATTTTTTTAATTATTACAGATTTTGTATTCATTTTGTGTGTTGTTGGTGGTGGTTTTTAGATCTATTAATTTTTCAGATCTAAATTCGTCCTATTATTTGTTTTTCAGTTTTTTAGATCTATTTTATTTTTGAGTAAAGTTATACCTTTAAGCATTAAAGTTGCACTAAATGAAGTATACAAAAAATGCCTATTATGCGCAACTTCAGTGTCATTATGTGCAACTTCAATGGCATTATGTGCAATTCAGTGTCATTATGTGCAACTTCAATGCCCATTATGCACTACTTCAGTGGCATTATGTGCAACTTAAATGACAATATGTTTAACTTCAATCTCGTCTTCTTATTGTGTTAGTTTCAAATCTGAATTTAAATTTGGACTAAAGTTACATGATTTTGGACTAAAGTTACACAATTTTTGACTAAAGTTACACAATTTTGGACTAAAGTTATACAAAAAGGACTAAAGTTACAGTAGGACAAATTATATAAACTTGTCTTAAAATTAAATAAATTCCAAGTATTTTTTTACTAAAGTTTCACAGATTTGGACTAAAGTTACACGATTTTGAACAAAAGTTATACAAAAATGACTAAAAATACAATAGGACTAAATTATATAAACTTGACTTAAATTACAAAAGTAAAAAAATATCCGTCAAAATCACTTTTTAGTATAAAGTTGCATTATTTTAGATTAAAGTTATATTCGTAAAACATAAAAGTTACACTCTAAAAAATACTGAAATGTCGTAAACTTGTCATAAAATTACAAAAAGTCGAAAAATATACTTCAAATTCACTTTTTAATATAAAGTTGCACTATTTTGAATTAAAGTTATACGTGTAAAACAGTGAAGTTATACTCTAAAAACTACTGAAATGTCGTAAACTTGTCTTAAAATTACAAAAAGTCAAAAATTATCCGTCAAAATCACTAGTTGTACTATTTCTGATTAAAGTTATACTCGTAAAACACAAAAGTTGCACTCTAAAAAATACTAAAATGTCGTAAACTTGTCTTAAAATTATAAAAACTCAAAAAAATATACTTCAAATTCATTTTTTAATATAAAGTTGCACGATTTTGGATTAAAGTTATACTCGTAAAACACAAAAGTTACACTTTAAAAAATACTGAAATGTCGTAAACTTGTCTTAAAATTACAAAAAGTCCAAAAAATATACTTCAAATTCACTTTTTAATATAAAGTTGCACTATTTTGAAATAAAATTATACTTGCAAAACACTGAAGCTATACTCTAAAACTACTGAAATGTCGTAAACTTGTCTTAAAATTACAAAAAGTCAAAAAATATCCGTCAAAATCACATTTTTGTATAAATTTGCACTATTTTGGATTAAAGTTATACTCGTAAAACACAAAAGTTTCACTTTAAAAAATACTGAAATGTCGTAAACTTGTCTTAAAATTACAAAAAATCAAAAATTATCCTTCAAAATCACTTTTTAGTATAAAGTTACACAAATTTGGACTAAAGTTATAATTGTAAAACACAAAAGTTGCACTCTAAAAAATACTGAAATGTCGTAAACTTGCCTTGTTTGATATGTGAGAGAACTAGATGAGAGGAAAAGAAGTTGTACAATTAGTGATTAATTAGGATGGGTTAGTGTGGGAGGAGAGAGTGTGTGAGATTAGCCATTAAACACCCTTTTTGTGGGTTGATCTTGCCCATTCATTTTCATCATCCAAGGGCCCTTAATAGAAGTTATGGACTTATAAGTATATAGTGGACTCACCAGATCTCTTATCTCTCTCTCTCTCTCTCTCTCTCTCTCTCTCTCTCTCTCTCTCTATATATATATATATATATATATATATATATATATATATATATATATATGTATATATATATATATATATATATATATATATATATATATATATATATATATGTATATATATATATATGTATATATATATATATATGTATATATAGGATCTCGTGCGAACTTGCAAACTCGTTAATAACCCTTAGATTAAGAAAATCTACGGTCCCCATTTTACACCCTAATTGCTCTTGTTAACACATTTACCTCCAACCTAACCCCAACTTTCTCCCTTATCCCCTCGCATCCCCACTCATCCCATGTTGTCGGCGTCCACAACCTCGCCGGAGCATGCCGCATATGTCGCCGACGCACCAACTCTGCAACCTACGATCTCACACAACATACCGCCACGAACTCATCCTCACATCACCATACACTATTCTAATTACTCGTGCCAAGAGCAGACGCCAGCGTTTACTCCGACAACCGAGGATTGATTGTCAACGGCGGTTAAGGTGAATTTAATTTTCGACGACCGAGGAGTGATTGTGCAACGAGTTCATCTATCTAATTTAGTTTTTGAAATTCCTTGTTATTATGTGTAGATCTTAGATTTCAAAACTGATTTATCATACAATTGTTTTCGTTCCTATTCACTTGGTATTGTCGCTGGTTAATGGGTTAGGGAGTGGTATTGTCGGTGGTTAATGGGTGGGTGTGGTGGTAGGTGGCAGTGGTTGTGGTGGTGGTGACGGCAGCGGTGGTGGTGGGCTTGATGGATCATGGTAGAGCGGTGGATACACAAAATACCAGGCCGGATACACATGGTATTACTGCTAGATACGCAAATCGATTTGTGTATCCAGTAGTATTACCAAGTGTATCTAGTAATAATAACGTGTGTATCTGAGGTAGAATTGCAAGTAAATAATTGTAATAATGTCCTAATCAGAACATTTTGAGTCAGAAAATGTTGTTGACGGTCGAATATCGTCCACTAGTGGGCGGGGCGGCAGTTTAATTGCCAGATTTGTGCTGTCAAAGGCAGTATATTGTGGTGGAATGGAGACAGACGCGGCGAGGAATTAGTTCGTCGTCGTGATCGGCGATAATGGGTGATTAGGATTTCACTTTTAAAGTTCTGGGTGATTGTTGATGGAATGGATACCACATGATATCTCCAAATTCATATTTCTTCCCATGCTTCTTATACTCATCCTCTATATCTTTTTCCTTGCTGAAAGCATAGGTGTTGATTGTAGTAATATGGGTTAAAGTTTAATTGTGCAAATAATGATGCAAGTAGTTCAGAAGAGTTACCTGATTTTAGTGGTAAAAGTAGTTGTTTAGTTGAAGTTACTGATATTGAGAGAAAATGTGGGAACAAATCAAGTAATTTAGGGGAGAATTTTAGGATTAAAAATGAGGGTTTGAAGAAGGTGGTGGAAAATAAGGAAGAGAAGGAATCATGTGTTATTGATGTGAAATGTGAAGAAGATAACGAGGTTTTTGAAGGGGAAAACGTTTGTAGGATTTGTCATCTTAATTCTGAGCAGGAATCGAAATTGAGTTCGTTGAGGGAGAAAAATGATCATATGATGCTTAGATGTGGTTGCAAGGGCGAGCTTAGTGTTGCGCATTCGCATTGCGCTGAGCCTTGGTTCAAAGTGAAGGGAAACTGGTGAATTTCTTTTGTTTATGAGTTTGATAGTTTGTTTCTTATTCTTTATTTGAATACAAATACTTTATTTGAGACGGTTTTAGGAGTGATACGGATCAAAAGCAACTCATGTCTAGTTATTAAGAGCATTAATCAGTGTTTGAGATATGTCTAACACTTCAGACGGTCTTAAGAGAGACTTACTATTATATCCATTGCTTTTCCTTTTTGTGTTTGAAAATTTGCAATTATTCCGTAGTTATAATGTTATCATCTTGGTTTCTTACTATTTAGACACGAAGTATATAAAATAAAAACAAAAACGAGTTAGAGGAGACGGAAATTAGGCCATGTGGTAATGCATAATATATACATTTAAGTATTTCGAAAACAGTTGCAAGGTGCAAACAAAGTTTAATATGGGTGTTCTTGACTTGTTGGAGTCGTGGGAGTGTGAAGTTTTCAAATATGGTCAGAGGTATGGTCAAGGGTTGCTCTAAGGGTGGTCAAATTGGCGGTTTACAGGTGCTGGTCAGACGGGTTTACTGCACTTTTTTGGGCAGTTTGGTTATGGACAGGGTGTTTTCTAAAGATCTTTTAGCAGGGTTAGGTTGTTCATATAAGGCTGAAATTTGGTACAGCTGTAGAGGGTAGTGTAGGAAAAGACGTGGTTGTGTTGGACGTGGTAAAAAGTGGTGTTAACGTGGTGTTTCGAGGGGTTGTACAGGGTTTGGTCGCGGTCTGAAACAAGGAATGTCAAAATCAAGTTTAAACTATGGTGTAATTTATTAATTTCCAAAGTATGTTAGTATTAGTTATGTTAAGTATGAGACTAATATAATGTCATGCATGTAATTCTTATTGTATATGATAAGGGTTCGTGTCACATTTTGATTTTGTATAATGTATAGTGTTATTAGGGTGTTGCCACTCCTGGCTATTTTTGCTACTGATTTGGTGCTTTATCTATGTAAATAATGAGCTCCATTATTAGGTGTCTGACCCGATTTCGAGGTATATTTCCTGGCATATAGCATTCTTTACCAGGTGGTGATGGAGCGGTGTATGCACATAATACCAGTCCGAATACACATAGTACTACTACTGGATACAATAGAGATACCACGCGTATCTAGTAGAAATAACAGGTGTATTTGTGTATTTAAGTACCAATACGTGTACGAAGGTAGAATGCTAACAATTCATGCACTTTAGGAGTTAAGGTTTATACAACAGGAGTTGGATCAATTATTACTAGTGTTGATTTGAATGATGTTGGAGTTGAATTGCTTCTACTCGGAAAGTTAAATTCTTTTCAATTGAATTCTCAGGTACTGTTACAAGATTCCGGACAGCCTTCCCTCCCATCTAACGGCTCCCTTATTATGTTTTGGAATTACTGTTTGTACGCCCATGATGCGCCATAACATGAACCAGCCTGGTAAAAGTCTTCGGGTGATTGGCCTTGGTGGCCTTGGGCATATGGCTGTAATGTTCGGTAAGGCTTTCGGGCTTAAAGTCAGGGTCTTTCGCAAAAGCATGTCGAAGAAAGAAGAAGCCTTGAGTATAGTGCTAACAGTTTTGTTCTTTCATCTGATAAGCATCAAATGAAGGTAAATATTTCCCTGTCCAACTTTACAGTATGTTTGCTCCGACGTTTGTCACTATTACGGTGTGATTAATTAGACCACCCTCGCGTAGAGTATGCTAGTTCCCTAGCTATGTCGGACCATCCTAGCGTTTATGGTCGATCTAAATTGGGGATTTTTTTTCTTTTATTTTTTGAGAATAGGAAAGTTTCATAGTTCGGATACCTCTTGCTCACCTTGTCAGCTTCTCATGTGGTCATGGTTGTAAGGTGGCCGATGCTTCTGAATCCGACTCAACTCTCACAGCTCATCAGACAGCTGAAAAATCCACTATTCGCTTTAAAAATCGTCAATGAAGCAAGCCTGAAACAGGTTTCCTAATTATCAGTATAATGGTGCTATTTACGCCACCATGATCAATATATGTGGGACCTCTAATTGGTTTTATGAGATGAAACAAGTATTGAGGTTATGAAGTATTATTCATGTGGACTGTCAATACATACGGTTACCTGAATTTGACTTTTTTAATTCGATAGCAGAACGCAATACCCTTATTTAAAGTTAAATAGTTAATGCTAAAAAAGTAGAAGCATGAAAATATTTGTCATCTGGTACTAGACGAATCTTACGGATGGGCACTATGTCAAATTAGCAGTCCAGGTTTAGTATTACAGGTTTTGCAGGATAAGAACCACCACTTTGTTGGCCTGATAGAGAAAGTTATTAAATTCTAGTGACAACAATTGACTTCGAGATTGTTTATTAGTATTGGTTGGTGTTGGGCTGGTTGCAGTTGTGTGGAATGCAGTAATGGTCTTAACGGCATAAGTGGTGGGCTTGGTGGAGCGGTAGATACACAAAATATTAGCCCGGATACATATGGTATTAGCACGGGATACACGGGATACATGTGTGTCCCGTAATAATACAAAATGTATCGTCGGCATTGAGTGATGTTTCAGTAGTTTGTCAGAGGTTGTGTATGGTGGGTTTGGGGTCTTCTGTGGGGCAATTAGTTGTGCTGGTGTGCACAAGAATGTAGGACCATCTGGTGTGACTATTGTTATTGTTAGCAACGATTTTACCGGCTTGTGCAGGTTAATACTCCAATTATGCTCGATTATAAGGTCCACGCTGAGACCAAATTGCTTTACAATACACCTCCGTACTATGGTATCTACATGTACGGTCTGGTTTTCGATGATTTGCTGCAGCAGGGTGGACTGGCACATGTTGAAAAGAACAACATTGGCAAAGCTTAGTTACTGTATGATGATATTGATAACAGTCAGGGATTTTTCCGCTGACTTGTCGAAAAGCCGGTCATGTCACTCATGAATGTGCCTTTACTCTTGCCAACTCGAACCTGGAACCCGAGTTTATCAAGCTGGCTACTAAGGAGAAGATGGTGGCTCTTAAAGGGCATAGGTCTGTCAGCGGAATGAGGGCCTCTATCTACAATGTTATGCCTATTTCTCGTGTTTAGAAGTTGGTTGCGTTTATGAAGGATTTCCAGTCTCGTCATGGTTAATTATATCCATAATTCGACTATCTCGTCTTCCTGTTGTTTTTTTGTTTCTGTTCTGAATTTGTGTTATGGATTGTTAGTTTTTGTTACTGTTTTTTTAATGAGTATTGTAGATTAGCCTGAATGGTTAGTTGAATAATTTTTTTCTTGTATGTCTTTTTATCTTAGCAACCTTGATTCGGAATTGATGTAAGGTTTTGCTGCGGCTATGGTTTGTTTTGGTAATTGCAACTAGTATCCTAGATAAGTACTCCGTATTTGTTTTGTTTAACGCGCGTTTTGTTACTTTCGAATGTTTGTCTTTCTTCGTTACATTGGTAATGGCAATGTCAGTGGCTAGTTCTTGTTAATGGCGACCACTATCCTACTGTGTCTTGTCTTAGTCATTAATTGTTACTTTTAAATGCGTGTCTTTATTCACTGCAACAGTAGTGGCAATTTTAATGGCTAGTTTTTCATTAGTAGCAGATAGTGATGGTCTAATACACAAACTAGTACCAATGCTTCTTGGATTGTGCTAAATTATATAGGAAGCCTAACCCCCTCCTTGTCTTATACCCAAAAAATCCGATTCTTTGAAATTGCCATATTTTTTAAGATTTGTGAGGAGTATTTTAATTAAACGGGGAAATCTCTAAGAATCGGAGATACTATATCGAAGCTAGCTAGATACACTTCTTTAAGTTTCTATATTCATATCTTTAGCTATCTAAATACACTTCTTTAATTGCTAGATACATAGCTCTAACTAGTTAGATACACTCTTTTAAATTGCTAGATACGTACCTCTAACTAACAAGATACACCCGTTTTTGAAGAACAATTTGGTTGAACACATGGATTACGTCTCAAGGCTCAAACTAAGATTAAATGTATTTTCATTTGATGCATTTTTACCTTTATTTTTAAAATATTCCTCATAAAAAATATAAAAGCAAGCTAGATACACTATTTTACCTTTCTAGATTCACATCTCTAGCAAGCTAAATACATTCTCTTAGATAGCTAGATACACTCATTTAGCTTGCTGGATATACTCATTTATCTTGCTAGAATGCTAGATGCATTCTAATCCAACATTAAATTAAACTCTTTTCCGTCCTAAATTTAGGATACCCGTCCCCCTCGTTTAATCCCGTTAATTTGCTAGATACAAACCTAGCATGCTAGATACACTCATTTAAGTTTCTAGATATATTTGTAGCTAACTAGATACGTTTATTTAAGTTTCTAGATACATACCTCTAGCTAGGTAGGTACACTTCTTTAAGTTGCTAGATACCCTCATTTAAATTACTAGATACATACCTCTAGTTAGCTAGGTACACTCCTTTAAATTGCTAGATACATACCTCTAATTAGCTAGATACACTCCTGTAAATTGCTAGATACATATCTCTACCTAGCTAGATACAATCTTTTAAGTTACTAGATACACATTTCTTGCCCCTTTTTTTCCGGGACTCCAATCGAGCGAAAGATTTGTTATCACTCGACTTTAAGATATAATGGATGAATAAAGCCAACACTATAATTCTCGAACCAATCTCTAACGTGAAGGTCTTCAGACATCGGAGTAAGGCAGTTGTTGCACATTTCGGCACACATTTAGAGTGGAAAACATTTAGATTAGATAGTAAGCTCGTACAACCTGGAAAACTACATAACTTTAATTTAAGCATTACAGTCATGTCGGTGCCGATGTCGGTGCTGATGCAACCACATTCATTTATTTATTCACCTACATCAGCAGTGAAGAAACTAGTGAACAAAGATGTTTAATCACCTACATCAATTAACAACATCCTTCAAGAAAGAATGAGATAAATTACAATAACAACAGATTATGGAGTACAATGTTCAATTTTGTTACTAATCTAAAGTATCTGATTACAATCTCATAATTTTTGGCACAAACAAGTTCTCCCAGAAGATGACGAGAATGACAGTTTGACAGTTTCAGTAGGCGTGACCAAAATTTGAAGGTGGGTAAATAGCTGAAGCTATTTTGGATCTGAGGCTGAACTTCTGAGCAATTGGTGGTCGAACATCATCCACCATGGCTAATCTCTCCAGAAACGGAATTAATAACAGTAATTCTTGATCTGAACGATCGTCGAACCAACTCTCAATCGAAGAAACAGGTTCAGAAGATATAGATGGCGAAGCGGGACTTAGATGCGAGACTTGCTCAATTAATAGCAATACTCGTCCTGGATGTATTTCCATTCAAAACAAACACACACTATTACGAGCCAGAAGCATTGCCCCTATCTCCGAGCTCGCACCCCTGCATTCCTCTAGTCGGCGCCTCACCAACAGTCCTTCAACCACTGTCGAGCAGCCCAGCGTCAGTGTCTCGGACAGCAGCAACACTATCACTCAATCCACCTGCAAATTTAAGACTGGACTCATATCCCCAGTCGTACCACGCCTCTTTCAACTGATCACAATTCAGTGCAGCCATGAGAGTTTAGCAGTATCTACCATCAAAATCACAATTTTTTTTTTGACAAAATACGATCTCAAATCAATTAGTAAACCCTAATATTTCGAATTCCAATTGTTTATTAAAACCTAATTTTTCCTAAATACTATTAATTAAAGAAGGAAATAGAAGTCGGAATTAAAGCTTACCTTTTCTGAATTCTGATAATGGAGGTGTAACAATGGAGTTAGTGTAGAGGAAACTCGAGACAGATAGCACCACGTCCGACGGTCGTATGGAAGCTCCGACAGGTTGTGGCAGTGGTGGTAGTAGATGAGGAAGGGAGAATTCGGGTGTGGTGGTAATGGCGGATAAGAATGAGAAAAGAAGTCAGGGAGTTGAGTTTGGTGTTGGAGTAAGGGAATTATGCGCGTATTTTATTGATTTATGGCAGTTCGTATGGTACATTGGTTCGCAAGGATCCCGCCCCTATATATATATATATATATATATATATATATATATATATATATATATATATATATATATAGAGAGAGAGAGAGAGAGAGAGAGAGAGAAATAGGATCCTGTACGAACTAATAGTTCGGTGCGAACTTACGAACTGAATAAAGACCACCAGATAAAACAACTTAACGAATGAGATCAACTATTTGTTCCTTACACGCACAAAGCCAAACCCCTAAATCACTCCCCCCATATTCTCTCTCCTCCATCTCTTACCAGCTGCCATTCACCTATGCCGCCTTCCAACAATATCGCCGGCGGCCACCGCCATCGGCGGCTATTACCCACACTTTCATTTTGTCTCCCATTATAGTTCATCCTCCCATCACCATACACTGTTATCTAATTCCGCCTGCAACGACCAGACGACGACGACTACTCCGACAATCACGAACAGATCTAACCACATTCGTCAGTTTATTTAACTCCTCTGGCGGAGTAGTTTCCTCACCATGTACTTTACCCTTGTGCTCGTCGACGCTCCTTTTTCGGAATCCCTTATTTTTGCCGTGACGGTCGTCGTGGGCTCGTTAGACCACCATTTCACCGCTGCTACAGGGCTAAGGGGAGAGGACGACATGATGATAATGTTGTAGGTTATTGGGCCTTTTGCGACGATGTTGTATTTATAAGGTGGTGGTTGGAAATAGGGGCTTTGTTTGGAAGTTCTATTTTCCAATTGTCCCACATTGGTGAGGAAAAGAGTGTTTCACATGTTTATATATGACCACACTCCTTACCATATCACTAGTGGGTCATGGGAGGCTTTTGTGGAAGCTTTGCGAGGTGCTTAATTCAGCTTGCACACGCGCGAGCGCGTGCCCGTGCCCGAGCCCGGCCCGGCCCGGATCCGGATTCGGGATTCGGGATTTGGGATTTGGGATTTGGGATTTGGGATTTGGCAATCGCCTGCGGCGGGCTGTGCCTATCTTTTTGGGCCGGAGCCGAGTTATGAATTGGGCTGTTTTTGGTTGTTAGCTGTGTTGAATAAGTCAGTCAACCTGACTGTTAGTGGGGAGAGTCTTTCTCCCACTAACTCGGATTTGAGGCACAGTTTCAGGAGTCGGTTTTTGGCTCCTGTTTTTCTATAAATTCGAGTCTTCAGCTTCTAAAAAATATACAACAATCATACTCTCTTCTCCGTTCTCTCTTCTCTTCTTCTCACAATATTTCTGGGTAAAGATAAAATCGTTCCAAGTTTCTCCAGTCTCGAGTGGGTGTTTCTGGAAGGCAGCAGTAGTGTAATCCTTGGGGAACTACCGGTCATCTGCTGATCGCCACCACGGTCGTACCGGAAATAGTTTTCAAGGCAGTGGTTCTCGTCCACTTCACTACTAATCTCGTTCGGTATTTCTAATCTCTTTTACATTGTTACTGCCCTACCAGAATAACAGTGGTTGGGTTGTAGTGGGGTGGCGTCTAAGGTTTATGTGTTAGTGAGCTGGGGGCGTAGTGGAGTAGTGCGAACAATATTGTGTTGTTTTAGGTTTGTCGGAGTTTCTGAGTTGTTGTGGTCAATTGTGGGGCGATGGTAGTTGGTGGGATGTGGGTGGTAAGTGGTATTGGGCGGTGACTGTGGTGGTTGGCGGTGGGCTATGAGTAATCAGGTTGTTGTATTGGATAAACGAAATATGGTTCGAGGTACACAAATTAACATTTCAGATAGACACATTAATTTGTGTATCTGGAGCACTAGTTTGTGAACTTGGGAGTAACAACTTGTGTATTGAGTAGTTCTTATGGTGATCAAACTGCCTTAAAAATAGTACCGATTTGTGTAATCAATCAGAAATTTGGATCTCAGTTGTAATTCTCTATAAATAGGTGATTAAACTGCCTCAAAAATAGTTAAAGAAATGGATATAAAAAGGTTGATGTTATGTTTTGTCATCTTCATCCGCTTTATATCTTGCCATCTCGAAGAGCCCTTGAGAATTAAGAAACTATGATAATTTTACACAATAATGTACCATTCCAATGGTGGAATTAAGGAAACTGATCCTCGAAATCACAGTGACTTTATTAGCTCAAACACTAAACCCTTCCTGTTCTATTTTAGGATAGATACACTCTTTTAAATTACTAGATACATTTTTTTAACTAGTAATGATAACCTCCTTTAAATTACGTAATTGCTAAATCTTAGACACATTTTACTCAATCCCACACAAAAAATTCAACTTTTTCCAACTTTGCCCTTCTCATTTCATACACACAAAAAAAAATAAACCTAACCCAAACCTTAGCACTGACCACTCCCACCCCCACCAGCGTGGTCAGGCGTCGGCGCCATCGACCTGCGACAATCACTTCTCCACCACTAGTTATTGAAGCCCTACGTCGCCAACTTCTTTCTCTGCACCAGTTTATGTCAAATTGGGTGGGAAGTTTAGGAGTTGAAAAGCCAATTGAAGAATGTGATCCTCATCAATTAAGACAATTGAACATCGGCATCGTCATCTGCTTGAAGCACCATCGCATTTTTGACGATTCATTGTCCATTTTCAGACATATCTGTGCAGTGGAGCGGGTGGTCGTCGCCAGTCGGTGAGGCACGACCATGGTGGGTTGGCGTGGGTGAGGGGGTGGTTGGCTGGTGGCGCGCTTGGTGGGGCAGTTTCATGGACCTCTTGAATCTCTCTCTAAGTTTGGTTTTTCTGGGTAAGAATTGAAAGGGGCAAAGTTGGAAAAAGTCAAAAAAGTGTGTAGGATTTAGTAAAATGTTGTGTAGGAAATAGCACGTCCCTTAAATTATTATATACATACATTTAATTAGCTAGATACACTCGTTTAAATTTCTATATACATACTTTTAACTTGCTAGATACACTTTTTTAAGTTACTAGATACATATTTGTAAGTTGTTATATACGCTTTTAAATTACTAAATAGATACCTTTAACTAGCTATATACACTCCTTTAAATTCCTATATACATATTTTTAACTTGCTAGATAGACTTTTTAAAGTTACTAGATACATACTTGTAAGTTGCTAGATACTCTTTTAAATTATTATATACATACATTTAATTAGCTAGATACACTCGTTTAAATTTCTATATACATACTTTTTTAAGTTGCTAGATACACTTTTTTAAGTTACTAGATACATACTTGTAAGTTGCTATATACTCTTTTAAATTACTAAATAGATACCTTTAACTAGCTATATACACTCCTTTAAATTCCTAAATACATATTTTAAGTTGCTAGATACACTTTTTTAAATTACTAGATACATACTTGTAAGTTGCTAGATACTCTTTTAAATTATTATATACATACATTTAATTAGCTAGATACACTCGTTTAAATTTCTATATACATACTTTTAAGTTGCTAGATACACTTTTTTAAGTTACTAGATACATACTTGTAAGTTGCTATATACTCTTTTAAATTACTAAATAGATACCTTTAACTAGCTATATACACTCCTTTAAATTCCTAAATAAATATTTTAAGTTGCTAGATACACTTTTTTAAATTACTAGATACATACTTGTAAGTTGCTAGATACTCTTTTAAATTAGTATATACATGCATTTAATTTGCTATACACTCGTTTAATTTCTATATACATACTTTTAACTTGCTAGATACATTTTTTTTAAGTTGCTACATACTTAAAAGTTGTTATATACTCTTTTAAATTACTAAATAGATACCTTTAACTAGCTATATGCACTCCTTTAAATTTCTACATACATATTTTTAATTTGCTAGATACACTTTTTTAAATTCCTTTACTTGAACTAGGATTATGCATTGAGATAAACAGAAACCTGTTTGAGTGGTAAAATATTGGTGCTAATCTGTTTCTAGAGTATCAAACCAGACCGCATAACCTCCGTGACTTGCCTTACGAAAATGAAACTCTGCTCACGATGTAGCCACATGGACAAATGGTTAATGGTGGAGCCACAATATCTTGCTCAGGCTGTTTTAGTGAAAATATCAAAGTTTTTTTTTTTTTTTTGACAGCAACAAATAGTATAGCTTACAACAGAGCTTTCTGAGCAAGATTATGAGCTATCCTATTCACTCCCCTAGGACAATAGCTAAGAGAGCAACATTGAAAATGAGACGCAATAGACTTAAAATCCTGGATAATGCAAGTAATAGACGCAATAGGCTTTTCCGCTCCGGCCACCTGCATAACCAAAACAAGGCAATCCGTAACCAATCTAACATGAAGATACCCTTCATCCAACGCCCATTTTAGCGCCTTGATAGCAGCCCGACCTTCAGCTTGCAGGGCAGAAGAGGCAAACGAGCGAGCATGCGCAGTATTCCTTAAGGTCCCATCACCATCCAACAAGCACCACCCCATGCCAGAACTTCTATCATCCCTCCAAGCAGCATCACACTTAACAGTGCAAACATTTTCGCACACGGGTCCACCAACAATCCAATAGGGAAATGAGTTTCTAATTCTCTTTGCTAGTTCAAAATCAGAAGAGAAGTCCAACAATGGCGCTTGAAGGAGACAAGCATCCTTATTGCACACAACTTCATTCATACACTGAATGTCTCCAAGAATAGAACTGAGGGCACCCATAGGCCAAGGGCGACGATTCCTGAAGACCATATCATTCCTACAACACAAAATTCTCCAAAGGGTAGCGACAAGGGGAAAAAGGAGGGAGGTAGGATCTGGGCCACATAAGAAATACTTGACCCAGTTTATGACCCAAATCCTAACATCAATATCCACCCCCCAGTGATTCTAATTCCTAAAGGGCAGCCAAACCAAAGAGCTTTTGCAAAGCAACAATCTCTGAAGAGGTGAGAAATAGATTCCACGCAAGAAGGTAAGCCATCGCAGAGAGTACAAGAGGAGCACGAACTCATCTTGCGTTTGAGAAATTCAGAACCCACGGGAAGGGCATTAGCCATAAATTTCCATAAAAACACCCTTAGTTTGTTAGAAATAGGCAACTTCCAAAGCTTTGATTTGCAGAAAGCCACAATGGTTGGAGACATTCTAGAGCGATCAGCACTCGTGGCGTCCATCGATAAGGCCTTAGCAAAGATAGTAACCCGACTTGACAGTATAGACACCATGTTTAGAAAATTTCCAATAGAAGGAGTCATCCGAAGGATGACACGGAATATAAGTTGCGAGGATTTTCCTTGTAACTTCCTCACCCGGATCGAAACCAAGAGAGGAAAGATCCCATTTTCTGTGATTATCGTAAAGGTCACCTCCCAAGAGCGTGGAGTCAGTAGGAACATCCAGAGAATCCCCACAAATATCATGAAGACTATAACCCTCTATCCATTTACTCTTCCAAGCATTAAGACGAGACGAAGATCCAATTGACCAGGCAATATTGTTGTAGATAAGATCGGAACCCCAGACAAGGCTTTTGAGAGCCCATGACGACGCATAGGGAGCCTTCCAGCAATTCTGGAAAAAGATATCATCTTGGATACAAAGCTTAGGACCAATCACCATACTAATAAGACTTCCCGGATCACATAAGATTCTCCAAGCAGATTTTGCAAGGAGGGCTTGATTAAAGCAACCAATATTGCAAAGACCAAGGCCCCCTTCTCCCACAGACCTACTAAGAAAGTCTTTACTACACCAATGTATAGACTTATTAGTTCTAGTTCCACTCCACCAAAAATGCACCATCAAAGACTGAAGCTTTGATGTTACACTTACCGGTATGCGAAATACCGATAGAGAGAAAAGGGATAGTGAAGAGAGAACAGAACGAATAAGAGTCAGTTTACCGACCGAAGAAAGGAGAATATTATTCCAGGAGGAGAGCCTTCGCTTAGTTTTTTCGACAAGAAATTTAAAAAGCTCCCTCTTAGAAGACCCAAAACTCGTTGGTAAGCCAAGATAGTTACCAAGATCATGCTTAGGAGTAAATTTAAAGTCAGTCAAGCATTTTTTGACCACCATGAGTGAGCAATTTGGACTGAAAAGAATAGAGGACTTATCTTTGTTAAGGCATTGTCCATAAGCAGCACAATATTCATTGATAAGGTTCATAAGAAAGTCCATATCTCCATAGTCACCACGTAAGAAGAAGAGTGAATCATCTGCAAACAGTAAGTGGGAGATTTCCGGACCATTCTTACATATCTTAATACCCTTAATGAGATTAGAATCCTGGGCATAGAGAATCATTTGGGATAGTACTTCCGTACACAGCACGAAAATATAAGGGGATAAAGGATCACCTTGCCTAATCCCACAGCAAGGTTCAACATTTTCCATAGGAGCACCATTAATTAGGATTTCATAGGAAACAGTTTCAATAGTACTCATAATGAGATGAATCATAGAGTCTGGCAAATTCAAGTAAGAAAGCACCCCTCTAATGAAATTCCAGTTCAGTCTGTCATAAGCTTTACTCATATCAGCCTTTAAAGCCATCATACTCTTCTTACCATAGCTCCTATGGTTGATGACGTGAAGAATTTCTTAGGCAACAACAATATTATCCGCAATACTTCTATTTGGAACAAAGGCATTTTGAAATGGACTAACCAGATCATCCATAACCCATTTTAACCTGTTAGCAATACACTTTGTGACAATTTTCATAATAACATTGCAGAGGCTAATCGGCCGAAAATCCCCAACTCTCTCAGGACAATCATTTTTTGGAATAAGGACAATAAAGGTTTTATTAAAGTCCTTAAGGACAGTACCCGAATTGAGAATATTGAGAGCTCCACGAATAACATCATCCTTAACAATAGCCCAATACTTCTGGTAAAAGGCCGCAGGAATCCCATCAGGACCCGGAGATTTTAGGGGTCCCAATTGAAAAGCAGCTTGGCGAACTTCATTTTTCGATTATAAACGGCCCAACTTGGCTCTCTCCTCCATACCCACTTTACGCTTAAGATTATCAAATAAATAACCGTAATTATTTATGTAATCTTCAAAACACTCAGGCTCAGCATCAGACTTAAAGATATTAGAGAAGTAAGTATTGAACAAGCCACCAATCTCCTTCATATCAAAAGTCCATTCATTAGACTCCTTCTTAATACCCAAAATAAGATTAGCACCATATCGTCCTTTAATCTAATTGAAAAAATATTTGGTGCACGTGTCACCCTCACAATTCCATTTCAATTTTGCACGTTGACGCCAATAAGTGCCCGCGGTAATAGAGAATTCCATAAGCTTTTTATGACATGACTCATAGTTAATAGTGTCACCACCATTCTCAATATCCAGAAGATAGGACTCCAGGTCTTGATCGAATGCACTCCACTTAAGACCCCATTCATCTTTTTTGTTACAAGCCCAGACTCTGAAAGCGTTGTTTATGCGACGTAATTTTGATAAAAGAACATGAGAAGCATCACCATTATCTGTCCTTCCTCAGTTATCTTTAACCAGGCCACTACATTCGGCATGGTCAAAACACCAAGTCTCAAGTCTGTAACTTTTCTTCTTGGTATGGAGAATCATATTTGTATCAAGGATAATGGGTGCATGATCCGAAATTTGAATAGGCAGGTGTTTAATAAAAGTATTAGGGAATAGAGAGAGCCAATCATTAGAAGCAAAACCCTTATCAAGTCTTTCATAAATTCGATAAGGATTATCCCTATTATTACACCAAGTGAATCTAGGTCCCTTGAAGGGAATATCCATCGACAATGTAAATTCTTCCAAAGAGGAAAATAAGTTTGCCCCTCTAATTAATTTATCACTACCACCTAACTTATCAGACGAGAATTCAACTTGGTTGAAGTCACCAAACAACAAGAAAGGTTTGTCGAAGGAGTTAAGATGGCAAGTGAAAGATTCCCATACAGCGCCCCGCTTTGAATGATCAGGTTCACCATAAACGCAACACAAATACCACAAACTACCTTTACATTGATTAACCAAGAGGATGATAAGATTGCGGCTGGAAAAGACACATTCTATTTTACAACTACTTTTCCATCCAACCCACAAATTTCCCCTTTAGACCATCAAAGATCATACCCGGCGACTCGAGAAAACCCATAGGGCGCAAAAGAACATCAACTGATCGTACATCACACTTAGTTTCAGAAAGGAAGACAAAGTCTAAATTATTATGCAACGACCTACAAATTGCTCTAATTTTAGGGATTCAAGGGGCAAGCGGATCATTAAGACCCCTACAATTCCAGGCCAACCCTTTCATGAAGACAAGTAGAGTTGAGACCACCGCATCCAGGCCACCCAACAGCAGAGCCCAACCTCGACGTCACCCTACCAAGTACATCTCATACGGAAACCCTTCAACCATAAAACAGACACCAGCAAGACCACCACCTCCGGGTCAAAAAAACCAACCGAATCACCCAAGACTAGCCGCACACAACGCAAGAAAAACCCCATCATCCAGACTCCTCAATCCGAAAAGACTAACAAAGACCCAACAAACACCAGAAGATCCCAGTAAACGGCAGGAGCCATTTACACCAAACCTGCTACACAAAACTACCTCAGACAACTCGACAACACAAATGGCACAAAACCATCAAAGACCCACCAAAAGACACCAAGATGGATCAAACCACTACAAAGCAACCCAAATCACCAAGGGACACCTCCCAGGACCACCGCCAAACTAACAAACAAACAGACTTAACGGTAACAAACCAGGTTGAAACCAAATTAAAAAAAAAACAGAGGGCACAACAGGTGGGGGAAATGGGGGGGATCACCGTGTCGGACCAAAAAAAACCACTAAGGACAAAGCAGCGCAGACGGATGAGCACAACAGGTGGGGGAAATGGGGGGATCACCGTGTCGGACCCAAAAGGCCGCCACTAAGGACAAAACAGCGCATACGGATGAGATAACTCATCGACAAAAACCTGAAACTTAAGGCAAGGCAAACAACCCAGGAGTGGGGGGAATGGGGGGATCACCCCTTGATTGAAAGCGAACAACGGCGGTGACAGGACAAGGTACCGACGGGACTGGAACGACTAGAAGGGAACAACACCCAAACAGTCGAAACAATAGAGCACACAAAACCAACACCGAGACTAAAAGACAGCTTCAACCATGAAGCGGACAACGGAACAAGAACCCGGCACCATGAGAGGCAGCAGCAGGCCGGACCGAAGGACCAAGCAGGCGGGTCACAAATCAAATCAGAGGAGGAGAGATTCAGGGGTACCGGAAATAAAGGGGAAACACCGAACACCGGAGATGGGATAGAACAGGCACATCTCAGGCGACGGAGCAGCGACGAGGTGGCGACGACGGCAGCACATCGAAAGCGAAGGAGAAAGGGTAGAAAAGGTTTAAAGGGTATGAGATATTTCGAATCGCCGGGGATAGGCAAAAGGACGGACCCATCCCCGGCGATTGGGTACGGGAAGACGGAGGGCGGCCGGCTTGGGTGGTGGAGACGGCGGAGCAGTGAGACAAAGTTAGGGTTTGCTTTTATTAATTTTTGAAGGAGAGCAGCTCACGGGAGGCTTTGTTCAATCTAGGATAATGGTATTTAAGCACCTTTATAATGGAGAACCTTGAAAAAAAAAAAAATTATCAAAGTTATTGCATGCCTTAATCATTAGGTTTTCCAACTTATTTCTGCAAAAATGGGTTTAGATACTCAATAAATTTTGATTTCGGGTGTCCTGTAAACCGATGTGGTTGAACAAATTCAAGATATAGGCAGTATTGATCAGTCAGTTTCCGAGGTGAATAGTCAGGACTATTATATTTCAGCAGTTCAGCTACACTACAACAGCGCCTAACTCGTCTCCTCCTTTACTCAATCTCGTCGCGAGCTCATCATTCGACTACCATGGCAGCCAGAAAACCCGACAATGAAGTAACATCAGAGCTATCATTGTTCAATTCGCCCATCCTTACCAGTTATCTAGTGGAGTTATTGTCGCTAGCGCTTTGTGTGAGAGCAGACTATCTTAAAGAAATGGAATTAGACAAAGGTTGGGTCTGTGTATGTCATTACTACCCTCCCTGTCCACAACCAGGATTGACATTTAGGAAATGCTAAACACACTGATTCATCATTCCTCACGATACTTCTACAAGATCAAATCGGCAGTCTCCAAGTTCTTTATGATAATCAATGGGTTGATGTTCAGCCTTCCAAGGGTATACCATGGTTAATTAGCTGAATTGAATCGGTTTAACTAATAACTCATTGTGAGTCTAATACTTCTTCGACAGGCAGGCTCACTAATTACTGTTTTATACCATCCTTTCTATCCTTTCCAAACCAAAAATAACATACATCTCCTACAGTTGATAATCATTTTACTAACATAAAATTCCCAATTTATTGATGGCATAAACAGTTTCCATCTGAAACACCACAAAGCGCGTATTATAGCGACTAGCTTTTGCATAACCAAGATAGCATCTCGACCATTTGACAGATTCGTGTCTGATCAAAGTGCCCAGCGTCAGAGGCAGTATCTCGGACCACCACAACAGCACCAACATTTGACTCACCTACAAAATCATAAATCTCCAAACACCACCATTGTTATCCATCTCGGAATCGCAACCAGAGTCTAGAAGTCACAGAGAACCATCGCACTAGTCACTGTCGCCGGCGAATACTCCGGTGACTAAAGACGAAATGCTGGCCATTTTGTCACTTTCACGTTGTCTACGTCTCTGCCATTTCTTCGAGTAACACCGACATACATCTGACACCAATCACTATTGCCTTTCAATTAACAATCATCAAAAACTTCAAATGAGAAATCCTAATTACCGATTTGCGCCGATCAATCGAATTCATCAACATTTATGATATCAAATCCTAATCGATTGATGACAACTGATGTTTCATCCTTCACATACCTTTATCACCCTCCTTTCCTACCATTAAATCGATCAACCCGCCTCAACAAAACCACAAACTTCTTCAACTTTGACAATCGATCAGAAGAAGAAAAGCAAGTCGTTGGTGTCAGAGTTTCGTCTGCGTGATCGGCGTCGGAATCACGTCAAGTAGGTCACCGTCGGAGGGTGGTGGTCTGGGCAGGTGAAGGGAGGGTAGTGGGTGGTGGAAGAGGGCAGTCGCGTGATAAGGGAATAAGAGCATACACATTGAAGAGTATGTCATCTTCCTCTTATTTCCTCTCTTTCCTTCTATATTTTTGACACCTCATTTCCCACTATCTCCATCCTCCTCCTAAGTTTTATTCTATTTTTTTCCCACATCAAAGAGAATCCTCTTATTTATCCTCTCTTAAATTTTTAATGACCAAAAAATAAAAAATAAACAAATTATATGCCATATGGTGGAAATGCATGACTAATTGGCACAAGGCTTAGATTGTACTTCCTCTAAAAATAGAGGAAGTCTTCCTCTTCCTCTTTCAAAGAGGATGTCTAAATTGATCTCACATTGAAGAGGACATCCTCTTAGATGAGAGAATCCCACATTGAAGAGGACATCCTCTTCGATGAGAGAAGATGCTAAGAGGATGCATCATCCTCTTCAATGTGGATGCTCTAATAATGTCATCGGGGTTTGTTTGTAAAAGTAAGAAAGCTTTTAATGTGAGGGGGGTCACGTGTTTTATGGATTTAAGGTAGTTCGTACGGCCCGTACTTTAGTTCGCACTTTTTGACCATATATATATATATATATATATATATATATATATATATATATATATATATATATATATATATATATATATATATATATATATATATATATATATATATATATATATATATATATATATATATATATATATATATATATATATATATATATATATATATATATATATATAGGATCTGTGAGTTTGATTCTTATGGTGAGTTTGTGCTCACAAATCTCAACTATTAGTTCAAGGAAAATCAACGGCTAATCTGATCAAGTCAACAAATAAAAGGTTCATAATAAACACTCTACGGTCTTCACCTTCCCACCTTCATCAAATCCAACCTCCATCGTCGTCACAAAAACTGAGCAATAACAGCGTTGACGCCTCCATCAACGGCGACGTTTGCGGGGTAAAGATGAGTTTTATATTTTCATTCACTCGTTCTCTTCAGAAATCACTAACACCAGCGTTTAATCAGGTCAACCCGATTTGACCTGAGTCGATGCAAATTACTTCTACTTCTCACACATCTGGGTTCGACGATTGATGATGGTGCTCGGTGTCGTCGGATCTGTGCTCGAACTTGAAGAAGGGAAGAGAGTAGTTACCATGGCGGAAGCTCGACCTCGGTGTGGTCTTGTGGTGAACTGCTGCGATTTCCGAGCTCGGCAATCAGAGGTAAATAAATTTCGGCAATTTGAATTAATTGCACTGTCCTGCTGACATTTAAATTGATTGCAGGTTAATAACCCATGGCCAAATATCGACGCCCACAGTGGAGTATTGCTAAACCATTATTTGCAATGTTATGGTGAATAGTGAATTGGGGATTCAAAGTGTATGTCCACGAAAGACAAAGGAAATGGATATTACTGTGTTAGGCTTCTTGTTGTCAATTTTGCATAGGCCATTAAGATTGATGAGTGAGGAAGCACTGTGTGACAGAATTGGTGACATTACTGACATAGGATCCAGGAAGTGCGAATTGGTAAATTGATGGATTTGGTCTTTAATTACTTGTTCTTGTCCTATTTGACCCGTCTTGATCCGCTTCTTGATGGTCTACTCTACACTAGTAGGTTGTTTGAAGATAAACTAGTTTATGTAAGGGTAATTTGATAACTTATACCATGAATAACCCAGTTTTTCAAATATTATACCTAACATAACTTTCCTTAAAACATTATACCATAAATAAAATTTTCTGCTATACTTGATACCAAATCAGGATTCCGGTGAGAAAAAAAGTCTACTGACCGTTTTGCCCTTATAATAGACATGTCTATTCATTTACCCTCCTTCACTTGTCATTATCCCATTTCACCTTTTCACCTTTGTATCTAAAAACTCTAAAATTAAAAAAATCCCCAAATTAATCGCATCCCCAAATTAATCGCATCAATAATCCAGATAATCAATTACAAACAAGCAATCGAGTTCACCTTGCACTTCTGCCATCATTCCTACCCAATTATACAGGTATGTGAATCGTTTTCCCTAAATTTCTTTTCAAAATTTACTGTTTGATTGACGTTTTTTTACTATAAGTTTCATAAAGTCGACTAATTTATGTTTTTAGTTGTGGTTTTCTTACCTTTCATATCCAGTAGTATTGTTGGTTTTTAGTAGTGTAAATTGGTTAGGGTTTATTACGTTTGTAGGAAGATTTAGTTTTAATTTTTGTTGCCTTAAATTCCTGCTATATAATGTGTTTGTAGGATGGAGAAGCCTGTGATAGTTAATGTTCAAATGTTCTATGGGGGTAGTTTTAAATCCAGTAATGGGAAAACTGAATATGTTGGAGGTGGTATGCAGTTAATGTCTGGTATTGGTATTAAGCAGTTAACATATGGATTTATTGTTAAAGCTGCTTATAGTGTGATTGGTGAGGATGATGTACCATTTGTGTGGTATAAGAAACATGGGAGAAACTTAAGTAATGGCAGGACCCTAATAAAGAAATGGGAGGAAGTAAGTGAGGTAATCAAATCAATAGATAAGAACAATGGCATTGATCTATATGTGACCACAAAAGAGGTGCCTTTAGATGTGGTCCACACTAAACCTTTAACAACAAAGAATGCATCTATACCCAAAAGTTCTGAAAATTATGGGCCAACCAAAAGAAGTCCAGAAAAAAAAAAGCCCATTATTGATGGTCCATTGAGAAGAAGCCCACGAAAGCTACACATTAACAACCAGCCGTCAATATTAAAAGCTCATACTGACTTTGCCTTTACTCCATTACCACTAGCTGTTGATTATTCCCACAGCAAACCCCCACAACAAAATCCTACTCAAAGAATTCCAAAACTACCTGTGAAGAGGGCTAATAAAGGGAAGGAGAAAGTTGTTATTGAGGATTTTGATGTTGTTGGAGAGGAAACTGAGAGGCAGGATGGATCTGGAATAGGAGAGCCTATTATTGTGAAAGAGGGTGTAGTAAATAAAGTGAAAGAACCTGCTAAAAAGCCTGTTGTGCAGAAGAAAGGCAAGGGCATAGCTGTTGGTAAGGACAAAGGAGAAACTGTTACTAAGGAGAAGTTTGAAGTTGAGAAGAAGGGGAAGACTCACAAGGGAAAAGGTCAGAACAAGTCCAAAAAGACAAAGAGGAAGGTCATAAGGGTAGATCCAAAACTGTTGAGAAAGATCTAGATTGGGAAGAGCACTTTGAAGTTAGTGATGATGATGATGACTTGTCTGATTTAGAAGAAGAAGTGAAGTTTGGTATTGGTGAAGAAGAGCTGCATGAGGAGGAATTATTTGAAGCGAGAAGATGATTCTATATTGGACACAGAGAGAGAAGGGTTTAAAATTTGATGACAATGTACAAAGGGGATGATGAAGAGGGTGGCAACTCAGATGAGTTAAGAAGTCTTCAAGGCAGTGATGATGAAATTGACAGCAGGCCTACTTTTAACCCTGACATTGATTTCAAAAGAAAGGTGACACTTTCTGCTGGATTGAAATTTCCAGATGCAGATGTTCTAAGAAAAGCACTTGTCCATCACGCAATTGAAAATAGGTATGACTTCTACTACTTGCATAGTGCTAGAGATAGAATAAGTACTTATTGCAGATATAGGTGTAAGTGTGAGTTGGATAAGGTGAGGTGCAAGATTGTAGGGTGTAAGTGTCCAAAAAAATCCTGGTGTCCTTTCAAGATATATGCTACTAAACAAAAAGAGGACACATTCTGGGAAATAACAACAATGAATTTGAGGCATACATGTGAATTCACTGGGTATACAAGGAAAGTGACATCTGAATACCTAGCAGAAAGGTATCTTGAAGACTGGAGGGAGAACCCAACTTGGAAGTTATCTGTTTTTCAAAAGCGTGTATTCAGGGAGTTGGGTATTGAAGTCAAGTATGGAGTATGTTGGCTAGCAAGGGCAAGAGCCAAATTGATGATCTTTGGTGATGGGGCTGATCAGTATGCTAGGGTATGGGATTATGTGGCTGCTTTGTTGAAGTATAATCCTGGTTCAACTGCAATAGTTATGGTGGATAACATTGAGAGGCCCCCTCCAATTTTTCAGAGGATGTACATATGTTTTAAGGCTGTGAAAGATGGTTTCTTAGCTGGATGCAGACCATTAGTTGGTGTGGATGGGTTTCACTTGAAGGGGGCATACCCAGGTATGTGCTTGGTAGCAGTTGGTAAGGATGGGAACAACAATATTTATCCCATTGCCTGGGCTGTTGTGGAGGTAGAAAATGGTTCAACTTGGTCTTGGTTCCTAAAGTTACTAGTTGAAGACGTGGGGAAGGAAGAAGGTGAAGGCCTCACCTTTATGTCAGATAGACAGAAGGTACAACTACAACATATCCTCTTTTTATTGTGTTTTAAATAAGATTTTTATCTGTTTTGCATAGTTACTAACACTTGCATTTATATAGGGATTGGTGGATGCACTGAAATTGGTAACCCCTAAAGCTGAAGTGAGATATTGTGTAAGGCATATCTGGGCAAACTTCAAGTTGCAATTTACAAAAGCCAACTCTACAAAGATACATTCTGAGTGCAAAGAAGGTGTACAACAAAGGCTGAATTTACTAGACACATGGAAGGTATGAAGCTACTTTCAGGAGCTGCACATGCATACTTGGCTGCAATCCCACCTCAAACCTGGTCCAGACATGCTTTCACCCCTAATTG
This sequence comes from Silene latifolia, assembly GCF_048544455.1. Taxonomy (NCBI): domain Eukaryota; kingdom Viridiplantae; phylum Streptophyta; class Magnoliopsida; order Caryophyllales; family Caryophyllaceae; genus Silene; species Silene latifolia. The sequence goes on from NC_133538.1 coordinate 402,699,152, forward strand.
TAAGTCAAACTTATTGTTGAACAACATTTGTGAGACCTTCAATGCTGTTTTGAAAGATGCAAGGGACAAACCAATTTTAACTCATATGGAGTGGATGAGAAGATATGTAATGAAGAGGCATTCTGAGAAAATAGAGGGTTGCAAAAGTTAGGAGGGTACTCACATGCCTTATGTGGAGAAGTACATGAAGTGGGCTGAGGAAGAGGCAAGGTTAGGAACAGTATTAGAAGGATTGAATTATGAGTATGAGGTTGACTATAGAGGGGAACAACATGTTTGTAAAGTTGAGAGATAAGACTTGCACCGCTACCATTGGCGGTTGATGAGCCTCCTTGCCCACATGCAATAGCTTGCATAGTGAAGAATAGAGGGAATCCAATAATTTATGTGGACGAGGCTTATTCAAAAGTCACTTATTTGAGGGCTTATGGCCACTCCATCTCCCCTATGCCTGGTGTGAAGCAATGGGACAGAGTTGGCCTTGATGAGCCAGTGCCACCTCCTTATAGAAAACTGCCTGGAAGACCAAATCAAAAAAAGAGGAGGAAGGAAGCTGGAGAAGGAACAAGCCAGGTTGTTAAGAGGCCAAGGAGACAAAGGGCATGTGGTAACTGTGGTGTACTTGGTCATAACACAAAGACTTGCAAGAATCCAACAATGAGCAAGGAAAATAATCAAACTCAACAACAACATGACCAACAACCTAGGGTTGCCAGAGCCAAAAGTAAATCTGAATGGTCTAAGAAGACAAGAGAAAATATTGCAAGAAGGAAAGCACAAAAGGAAATGATATCTGCCATGGCTGCGTCAATAATCCAAGAAAGCCAAGCTAGTGTTAATGTCCTAGATTTATGACAAGTTAGCCACTTTGTTTGGACAAGTTTTTATGTTTTATGTTAGGTTATGGAACAATTTATCAGTTTTTGAAGTTAATGTAATGGAAGGCATTGACATTTCAGTTTGTTGTGGACAAGTTTATGAGTTTAACAGCTCAAATCGATATTTCAGTTTCAGTTTCAATCAATGTTTTGTTCAATCAGTTTCAGTTAATCGCTATTGTTGCATCAAGAAGTTTAGTAATTCAAATGTAATGGGACATTGAAATTGGCTCATAAATTGAAAATTAGATTAATACTTGAATAACCATTCAAGGAATACATACCATTGAAAATTGGCTCATAAATTGAGCTACTGAAGGTACATACAACATCGCCTAAACAACACCGCCTAAACAACACCGCCTAAACAACACTTAATAACTACTACTAAAATAAGTGACAACAACAACCAAAAGGCAAAATAAGAAGATCTTGTAAACATTGGTTCTTATCAACTTTCTGTTGGACAAAGCATGATTGTCAACCCACTTCCCATTCACCTTCAACATCTCAATCTCATCCCTCAAATTCTTCATTTGTTCCTTCATATGTGTAGTCTCCGTTTTTAAGATATTATTCTCAAGCTGCAATATTTTCTTCTCCATTATCAATTGGTTGATAACATTTTTCTACCACTCATTTTGAGATTCATCATACCAGCTGAAATAACGACAACCACGAAAATCAGTTACCGTATTATAGAATTTGCAACCCCAAAATCGTCTACCGGGGTTGTCTTGCGTCCAAGATGTTACAAGAGCCAAAGGAACACCACATCCACACCTTCGTACCCTTCTCGAAGACTCTGACCCAACACTTTGAGTTGACATATCTGCAAATATGAAATTTTCCCCAAATTGATATAAACCCTAATTAATTTTTCCCCAAATTAATATAAACTTTTACAATAAATCAATCTAAAATAAGAATAAAAGAACATAGAGTGAAAAATTAACCTTAATAAGTGGTGGTGATGAGAAGACCAGATTGAAGGAGATTGAATTTGGGAGATTGAATTGTAGCACTGTGATGAGAAGATTGAAGGAGAAAATACATTGTGTTTCTAAGTAAAGAGAAGAGGTTATATAAACTAACTGAAGGGTAAAATTGGAATAAAATAGAACATTTTACATTCAAAAGTTGAATTATGCCGGAGTCCGACTTTTTTTTCTCACCGGAATCCTGATTTGGTATCAAGTATAGCAGAAAATTTTATTTATGGTATAATGTTTTAAAGAAAGTTATGTTAGGTAAAATATTTGAAAAACTGGGTTATTCATGGTATAAGTTATCAAATTACCCTTTATGTAATTAAGAGTTTATGGATCCTATGAAATACTCAAGGGGGTGAATTAAGTATCTACCACTTTTTCGACTTTGATCGAATCTGGATTTGTATGATATTTATACTTTGAATTTATCGATTTAATTCAAGTAATACAAATATCACACAATATTAAAAACAATAAAATAAGCGATAAATAAACTTGCACAACGGATTTTTGAAGTGGTTCAGCTTCACACCCCGAAGCCTACGTCCACTATTCTCGATTAATTATTTTAGTACCTTTCCATGGATTACAAAATAATCAACCCCTTTTACAACTAACTATAGTTGTAATAATGAGTATCGCTAGACAGTCGACTTTCTCTCGTTATAAAGAAAGTAATAAGAGTATCTCAAAGATTGTTCACACAATTGAACGAATAAGAGATAAATCTATGACCACTATTTTCCAGAACGATAGTTAACAATTGTTGACTTGAGTAACACGACTTTCCAAAAAGAAAATAAATCTTGCAATTAAAAGCTCTTTAAAACAAAGACAAAGTTACGCTCAAAAATTAGAGATTTGGAAAAGTGAATTTTAATGTGTGTCAATACCCATATTTATACTAATAAAGAGTAATGTATGAGGTCAACCAAACTTCTTATTTGACACCAATTTTTCCGTATAAAATTATTAGCCATGAAGAATATTAGTGGTTTAGTAAACCACAATTTCTATCACACAGCCAAGCATGTACGTAGCATTAGCATATTAGAATTGGAGTGACTATCAACCATGTAACAAACATACTTGTTACACGTGAAAGTCAACTATCAAACAAGCACATTTAATCCAATTTAATATGTGTGTACAAGACGAGTCATACGTGAAAGCAAAGACAATTTGTTACATACACAACCAATTATATATAAAATAAGATATTACTATCCTAGTTAATCACATATTGTTACAGCTCATAAGTTGTTACCAATTGGGATTATCTTTTAAGATATAGTAAACTTATTTAATCTTTGAAAATATAATTGACTCTAAATAGAAAAATGTTTTTATTATTTAAAAACAAATCAAATTTTATTTTATAAAATCCAAATTAGCAATTGTAAAATATAAAATAAATTTTCTCTCGAAAATGTCGTGTTACGTAGTCATCCATGTTATAGTACAATCGACTATAACTTAGAGTATGAGTGTGTCAAGTTATAATCGTTACAATTATAACTTAAGACGAACTCAAAACAATTATTAAATATCGCATAGGAGAGACGAACTAACTACTGACTAATCTTCCTTGAAAATTCTTCAGTTGTAAGTTCCTTTCATCATCTTGATCACGAACTCAAACCGCTTCATCAAATCATCATTTTTGCAATGTCGTAACCTCATTAATCTATAAGACTTAACAAACAATTACGTGCAAACTTATAAAACAATTATAATACACTTATCATCATCGAAACATAAAACGTAACTAGGGCACGGTCCAACAATTTCCCCCTTTTGATGATGGCAAGTCTCCTAGATTTGTTTCTACGGTTTAGTTCCCCCTCAACCCAAAAACAATCATAATTGTAAATACATTAAAGTAACGGTTTGATACGCGACCTAAGCTATAGCACCTAAGGACCTTAAGAGACGTATGATCTTGACAAGGAGCAAGCTTAGGCAAATAACGCTATCAAGTCCATTTACTTTCCCCCTCTTGACATCATCGAAAAGACGAGAAAAAGACATAAAATGACTAGAATAATATAAACCGAAGCTAGGTATATAACCAAGTCAAAAGCACACAAAACAAAAGAAATTAAGTTCCTAAAATAGAAACTATGACATCGTCTATGACAACTACTAAGCAAAAATTAACAATATATTTAAGTCATAACCATTGAAAAATACGTAGTAGTATGATTAAGATGGTGGTTTAGTTTGGTGGTTTGAAAATGGTGCGGAATTCGGGGCTAGTAAGTTGGTCCAAGCAAGAGTTAACTAATTAGTGTTCAAATTAAGTCGTCTCTCAAATATACCACCTTCGACATTCGACACGACCTTCTCTATTGCCTTTTGCAACCCATGATCCTCAACGATAACCGCTCCATCATCGTCATACAACCCTTTAGCACAACCAGTAATGGAACCCAAATACTTCCTTTGGAACGGAAATACCGTCCTCACAAACTCCTTTACACTGGTTAACATATAACCGTGCGCTTGTAGTTCATTACTAATAACAGCCAACAACGATACTTGTGCCTGAACCTCCGACCCGATAAAATTCAGCACTGACTGACGCTTTACCATCCATTCCCGGTTCAAGGGAAACTGAAGCACTCATAACCACACCTGGGTTCGGGCAACTAGATAGACTCATATTAGCAAAGTTGGAATTCACATCAGCCAAAACAGAATACTACTCTCCAACCTCGAATCAACTCGCTACATAAATGCAACTATTCGGGAATCAAGAACACCCGATTCACCGACTGTACTTGCACAACCATTCGGGAATCAATACATTTCGTGTTTTTTTTTTAATCTGAGCTGGTCCGTGAAGATCAAGACCCAACAAACTGAGAATCCGATCACACATCCTATCTTTTGATTTCATACCATAACTCGCGACACCAACCACACCTTTAACCTCTGAAATTCGAGAAATCCATATCACCATATCGACCGTAGTCGATTCCTTGAAATTAGTAACGTAACAATCTCATATACACACCCACATTCAATGTACCCGCAGCAACATTTTCAAGTTTCAACAACACTTCGGTGTAAACTCATCCGCTAATACCGCACTAGAATTGTCAGTCGCGTCATCAAAACATCGTTTCTAGACAAAGTTTTCATTTTCACCAAAACCGCTCCAATCAGCGCCTGGAACTATCTCTAAACCCCCAATCGGAACCTAACATTCCGTCGCAAACTCCTCACAAAATATCGACACTCTCTGACCATTCACAACAGCCCACAACACTCCATATTTGAGTACCACTCTCCTGCACAACCGCATCCAAACACTCCACCTTATCTCCTCCGGTTTCTTCAACATCAACCTCAATTACTTTACCCAAAATCGGTTTCCGTTTTCAGTTTTCACTCTTGCTTGATTGACCGGTTTAATGAACGGATTTGGTAAGTTTTTTTTTTGGTAGATTGTGTAATTGATAGGTTGGTTAGTAGTTGGTATGGTCGGACGGGAATCAGAGGACTACAGGTTGACGATTTGGGTTGGGTTTGGGTTTGGATTGGCGAGTTCGTTTTGCAGGTAAAGACATGGTGAAATAATGGGAAGTGTTTACAGGGAAGATGAATGTATTTGGCAAAGTGATGGGTTAGCGATGAATTAATTCATTGGCATAGGAATAGAAAAGAGGTGTGTGTGTTTTATCAGGGAAATTAATGTAGTAGGAGTAAGGTAAATGTAGGAGTTGGTGGTTGAGTTGTACGGATGAAAGAAAGAGTAGTAAAAGTACTGGTACTTTGGTAGTAGTAATAATTGACAACTCATAATTTCATCTCATAAGACAAAATTTATAAAGTTAATCAATTCTTATTTGGGTAGGTGTAATATTTGTGAGTTTCGGTGAAACATGGATATGTTGGGAAAAATTGGTTACGACATAATATAATGTAATTAATTTGCAATGTAATTAACATATCAATCAATCTCAAAATATAATATGCACTTCATCAAAGTTAATATTTAGCAATGTAAATACGGACACAGTCATACAATCTCGTCTTAACTAGTCAGTCATATAAGGAAAATAAATATTTTTAACGGTTTTAGGTGCCACCGATTAAACCAATTTCCAATCGTAACGTCTCAAAATGTTCTCTAGCTAAATGCTTAGTCAAAATATCGATCCACTGTTTCTCATTACTACAAAACTCAAGTCTTATATTCTCCCTTTTTTAACATGGTCTCATAAGAAATTAATGTCTGATTTCAATTTTTGAAAACGGGTAGGATTCAAGGTATTATATAGAAAATTGAAACAATCGATAATGTTCTTCGTCGTTACACACTAAAACAAAAATTAAATTCTTATAGTGAGAGCACATACCAAGAAATCTTGAGCATCGTAGATAATTGTATGATTTGATTCATACGTTGTACCAATGATTGTAAGTTGCATAAAAATCTCCTTTGTTCCCCCTGAATTCGATCTTTGGGTTATAGCGGAGTCTTCCATAACCTCAGACTCCAGTTTTTGTGTATTGCGGTGAGATTATAGTTCATATACTATATAACTTCAACACTCTTCCCCTTTTTATCATCAAAGGTAATCGTAACTCCATCAAAAGGATTTAGTGAAAGAAACTAACTAATATCACTTGTTATATGTCTAGAGCAACCATTGTCGAGGTACCACTGATTGCTTTCTTTCACCATAAACTGCAAGAAAATTAGATTCGATTTTTTGATACCCAAGCTAAGTTGGGTCCTTTGACGTTAGTCACCCTAAAAATCTCATCTTTTCTAATCCAAACCTGTCTCACAATTTTCCTTTTGACGGGTGAACTAGATCGACTAGTATTGGTGTATCTAGATCTCGCTTGGTTAACACTAGATCGGGTAGGATAGTTAGATTTAGCATTGGAAGTAGCAGTATGATTTTTCCTTTGATAATCACGGTTTATTGGATTTTTAAATCCACCGTCACAATTCCATCTAAACTCATTATTTCTAGTTTCTTCATGTTCCTTCTCTTCTAACAAATCCTCTTCATTAAAGCCCGATTCTCTGACAAATTTAATCCCTTCATTTAGATCAATTTTACGCTTGACACATGAATTTAGGATATGACCGGTTTTACCGCAGTAAGTACATATTAAATATTCTGGTAAATCCACATATTTCCTTTTCCTAAAATCACGATCAGAAGGGCTAGACTTGCATTTTTCATGGTCTCTACGACTATAGCATTCATGTCCTAATCCCATTTTCATATTATTATCTGATTGCTGAGACATGAAATTAAGAACTTTAGTGCTACCTTTCCATTTGTCATAAACCATTCTAGCATGTCTAAGTAAATCTTTTAAAGACTCTATTTCTTTTTGACATTCTTTATGGTCATCTTCTGACTCTCTAGGGATATTATTTTTTAACAAATTCTCGCGAAAGTCAAGAAACCTTTTGTTTAATATGTATTTTTCAAGAGAATGTTGTTTCTTAATATTCTTTAATTCAGACTTCAAATCATTCAATTGCTGAGTGAGAAAATCGTTTTTCTCTTTTAATTCTGAAGTTATAGCTTCGTGAGCTATAACCTCGGATTTTAAAAGGTTAATTTTCTCTTTTAGATCTGAAGTTATAGCATCATTCGCTATAACCTTGGATTCTAGTAAAGCATTCTTCTCTTTTAGTTCTTTAGTTAAAACATCATGAGCTATAACCTTGGATTCTAGTAAAGCATTCTTCTCTTTTAGTTCTTTAGTTATAACATCATGAACTGTAACCTTAGAATTCAACTTCTTAACCTTTGATTTTAAAACCTGATTTTATTCAGCAATATCAAGAATTTGTTCTTTCAAATCAATTAATTCAAGATTTTGTTCACGACATTGATCAAGAGTTTTCTCAAAATATTCAATGAGTGAATTTTTTTACAATTTCTTGGCTTGTTTCTTAAGACGAATAAAACATACCTCATCGTCTTCTTCTTCTTCTTCAGAGTCAGATTTTCCCATAAGACACACATCAGTCCTTCTTCGACCGTCATCATTATCATCAAGATCTTCATCATCTTCTGAATCCAGATCTCCCCAAAAAGATGCCATCATGACTTGTTTATACTCATTCTTTGTTTTCTCTCGTTTGGCCTTGGACTTTATTTATTTCCATGTGGACAATTTTTTATCATATGATCAACCTCACCACATTTGAAACAACCTTTGTTTGACATAGATACTTTTGAACCACTAGGTTTATCGTCAACAGTTGATTTCTTTTGCTTGTTCTTGAAAATAGCATTTTTAAAACAGATTGCAAAAATTATTGTTTCATCCTCAATGTCAGCATTTTCATCGCTTGAAGTAGCTTTCAGAACTATCCCTTTGCTTTTTCTTGAATCACTTGCACGCTTGTTAAGTGTAAGTTCATGCGCCATAAGTGAACCAAGCAACTCTTGATAAGAGAGGGGGGATAGATCTTTAGCTTCTTCAATCGCGGTAACCTTAGGTTGCCACTTTTCAGTCAAGCTTCTTAAGATTTTCCTGACAATATCCTCGGACTCGAATTTTCTACCAAGATTTTTAAGTTCATTGGTAATATTTGAAAAGCGAGTAGACATGTTATTTATACTTTCATCATCCTCCATAGAGAACAATTCATATTGTTGAATAAGCAAGTCTATTCTATGTTTTCTGACAAGAGATGTTCCTTCATAGGCTAGTTCAAGACTATCCCATATTTCCTTAGCAGATGTACATGAAGAAAACCGATCAAATTCAGTTAGACTTATGCCATTTTGCAAAAGAGTCATAGCTTTTGAATTTTTCTCAGCTTTCTTGTAGTCTGCCTCGGTGTAGTCATCCTCGTTCTTTTCATGGGCAACGCCTTCACTGGAAAGTACCATAATTTTATTAGGACCTTTTTGAATAATTATCCAGCATTCCCAATCATGAACCTTAATGTAATGAGTCATCATATTTTTCCAAAGACCGTAATTTTTTCCATCGAAAACAGGACACTTAAGATATTTGGAATCCATAATAAAAAAGATATTTTAAAATAAATAAAATAACCAACTAACAAAAATAGAAAGACGCCGGATCAGCCTCTTTTGATGTTAGGCAATCAAGAGCACGAGGCTCTGATACCAATTGAAGAGTCTATGGATCCCTATGAAATACTCAAGAGGGGGGGTGAATTGAGTATCTACCACTTTTTCGACTTTGATCGAATCTGGATTTGTATGATATTTATACTTTGAATTTATCGATTTAATTCAAGTAATACAAATATCACACAATATTAAAAACAATAAAATAAGCGATAAATAAACTTGCACAGCGGATTTTTGAAGTGGTTCAACTTCACACCCCGAAGCCTACGTCCACTATTCTCGATTAATTATTTTAGTACCTTTCCACGGATTACAAAATAATCAACCCCTTTTACAACTAACTATAGTTGTAATAATGAGTATCGCTAGACACTCGACTTCCTCTTGTTATAAAGAAAGTAATAAGAGTATCTCAAAGATTGTTCACACAATTGAACGAATAAGAGATAAATCTATGACCACTATTCTCCAGAACGATAGTTAACAATTGTTGACTTGAGTAACACGACTTTCCAAAAAGAAAATAAATCTTGCAATTAAAAGTTCTTTAAAACAAAGACAAAGTTATGCTCACAAATTAGAGATTTGGAAAAGTGAATTTTAATGTGTGTCAATACCCATATTTATACTAATAAAGAGTAATGTATGAGGTCAACCAAACTTCTTGTTTGACATCAATTTTTCCATATAAAATTCTTAGCCACGAAGAATATTAGTGGTTTAGTAAACCACAATTTCTATCACACACTCAAGCATGTACATAGCATTAGCATATTAGAATTGGAGTGACTATCAACCATGTAACAAACATACTTGTTACACGTGAAAGTCAACTATCAAACAAGCACATTTAATCCAATTTAATATGTGTGTACAAGACGAGTCATACGTGAAAGCAAAGACAATTTGTTACCTACACAACCAATTATATATAAAATAAGATATTACTATCCTATTTAATCACATTGTTACAGCTTATAAGTTGTTACCAATTAGGATTATCTTTTAAGATATAGTAAACTTATTTAATCTTTGAAAATATAATTTTGACTCTAAATAGGAAAACGTTTTTATTATTTAAAAACAAATCAAATTTTATTTTATAAAATCCAAATTAGCAATTGTAAAATATAAAATAAATTTTCTCTCGAAAATGTCGTGTTACGTAGTCATCCATGTTATAGTACAATCGATTATAACTTAGAGTATCAGTGTGTCAAGTTATAATCATTACAATTATAACTTGAGACGAACTCAAAACAATTATTAAATATCGCATAGGAGAGACGAACTAACTACTGACTAATCTTCCTTGAAAATTCTTCAGTTGTAAGTTCCTTTCATCATCTTGATCACGAACTCAAACCACTTCATCAAATTATCATTTTTGCAATGTCGTAACCTCGTTAATCTATAAGACTTAACAAACAATTACATGCAAACTTATAAAACAATTATAATACACTTGTTATCATCAAAACATAAAACGTAACTAGGACACGGTCCAACAGTAATGGTCTACTCTACACTAGTACATGACGACTTGAATTGATCACTTACATAGCTTTTAAGCTGATAAGAGTGTTGATGTTTGAAGGCATATACGCAATCAACAAAAGTAGATCCTGCTTCCAGTTAGTGCATTCAAAAAGTTAGTTAGTTTTCTAATTGCAAGTTTTGGAACTGTACAACTATATTTGTGAAGGTGTGGACGTTTTAGGTTTCGCACATTCGCACCAGGCCACTAGCCACCAGCTTCTATTCTTTGTAGTTAAAATAAGAGTAATTTATCAATTATACCCACGCTTAATCCACTTTTTTACATTTACTCCCACGTCAATTTTTTTTTTTAAATTACACCCAAATTAATTGCTCCGTTTATAAATTGCACCCAATATCGGATTCAGGCCTTATTTCCGTCAAATTTGAAAAATTTTGGGTAAAACATTTATTTTAGGACAATTTTGCCCTTCTTTCCTTTATTATTATTATTATTATTATTATTATTATTATTATTATTATTATTATTATTATTATTATTATTATTATTATTATTATTATTATCACCCAAACTCATCATCTTCTCCATCTTCTCATCCCCAAACTTTGTCTCTCCCCCTAAATCAGCCTTACCACCACTTCTGCCTCACGGCCGTGAGAGTCCCGCCGTACAAACCCCTTCATCTCTTCGTCCCAGTTATAGCATTGGGTGCAATTTCCGTATACTTTAGGAAATAGTGATAGATGATTCCGATATTCTTTTCCCATATTCTTTCCTGGTTATGCATATGATCCCTATCATCGGTCGTGTGCAGTCACAGAGGTTGGTTATCCTATGACACCATCTAGGTTTGGCGCCATCGGTCCTTTGATTCATAATCAGTCCAGTAAACAGTAATACACTAAGCCATGACGCTGTCTTTTGTCCTAATCAAGATCTGGGGAATGATACACATTACGCTACATTGTTAAGCCCAATTTCTAAACCTCAGACTATGTTCACTATTATTATATGTAATCAATCAACCTTTTCCCATATTATATGTAATCACATATTGAGTGGAATGTCATTATGTCAATCAACCTTTTCCCATATTCTTTCCTGCTTCCTTCTTCCTATTTCGACCCTTGATAGATGTTGATGGATGAACAATCTCTCAATATTTAAGGTTTAATTTGGATTATGACGGAAATTTTAAGGAATTTTTATGGGGTAAGTATTTGGGGAAGTACTTGGGAGAAATAAGGTGAAAGAGTTGTAAATGGGAAAGTAAGGGAAGAGTCTCAAGAATACAAAGTGTCATATAGGGGGGGGGGGCAAATTCGTCATTTCATAAATTTTCCACCTGAAAACGGCATTAGGTGCAATTTATAAACGGAGCAATTAATTTGGGTGTAATTTAAAAAAAAAATTTGACGTGGGAGTAAATGTAAAAAAGTGAATTAAGCATGGGTGTAATTGATAAATTACTCAAAAAATAATGTGTTATCAATTGATCAACCCATCTTTCTTTAGCTTGTTAGTGACTAGATTGGCCCGGTGTTGTTCCATTGTTAGTCTATTGTTAGCCTTGTGTTATTTCATACTTCCTCCGTTCCATATAATAGTTTACATTTTCTTTATTCATGTATACCAATTATTGTTTTCTTTTGTTCATATCTTTAGTTATAAAGTAACACCACAATAATACAAGAGTAACACTACAATAACACTAGGGTAACACATGTGAAAAACTTGGCAATTTTGTAATAATATAGTAACACCACAATAACACTACATTAATAATAGAGTAACACCAAAATAACAATACAATAAAACTAGAGTAATTCTACAATAACACTAAGCTAACAAAGGTGAGAAATTTGTAATAATACTACAATAACAATACAATAACACTACAATAACACTAAAGTAACATTACAAAAACACTTGTGTTATTTTTGTTCCTCTTGTGTTATTCTATTGTTAATGCGTGTTATTTTACTGTTACTCTAATGTTACCGTTATCCCATTGTTATTCTATTGTCAAATATTGCCAAATTGGCTATTCTAATGATAATATAAGACCGATGTTATTTTAACCATTATTATGACAACGATTAAGCTCATTCGACTAAAATTATATTAGCTTTGCGTTCTATACTCTTGTCAGGATAGAGTGAACTTTACCCGTGAATGTAATAGCAAATAAGTAACAAATGTCTTTTATATATACTTAAATCTTACTAGAGAACACCACAATAACACAATTAGTTTTTAATGTTGACGGTGGTTTGGTTGCCTCATGGTGGAGGTGTGATTAAAAACAGGGTACAACATAATGAGAAAGATAATGAGAAAGTTATAGAGAATTGTGAAAAATTAACGCATTTTATGCACGCCTTGGTATTATTACAGTAACACCAGAGTAACATCACAACAATACTACAGTAACTCCAGAGTAATACCACAATACCACAAGAATAACACCACAATACCATCACATTAACATTACAATAACACCAAAATAACACTACAATAACACCATAATAACACCACAATAACACTACTAATAATAGAATAATACGAGGGTAACAACAAGTTACACACAAGAGTAACACTGGAATAACACGTATTACTCTATTGTTACGTACTCTATGTTATTCTATTGTGACTCTAATGATATTGCGTGTTACTCTATTGTTATTCTAAATATATTCATTGTTCGTTACTCCGATTGTTACCAAAGATCATTACTAGTTATCGTTATTCATGGTTAATAAAATTTGTCTTTGAATAACAACATTGTCTAACAAATGCACTCCTTGCCTATACTCCCATTTAATCGGATTCTTGCATTTCTCAAATATAGAGGGCCCTTAGACCATCCCCAAGCAAAGGTCACGCTAACTAGGTCACGACCCGATTTTACTCTTAATCCCACATTATTAACCTTGACCCATTTTCACCCTCCCAAGCAGAAGGTCGCGACCTAGGTCATCAACCCAATCATTATCCACTTTACAACATTTCCAATCATTTTCCACATTCTCTACCCCACTTTTCTCTCTTTTACTTTTACAATTATTTATCCTAACATTTTATAAATATATTATTTATCTATTATTTATAAATATATTATTTATCTATTATTGTGAATATCATTTTCCACATTATTTATCCTAACACTTTACGAAAAAAAATAATAATTAAATAACGTTATAATTCTGAAAAGTGATTAGACGATCTCATTAACAATTAAAAAAAAATGAAAAACATGATTCAACATATAAAATACCGCATACATAATTAAAAAAAAACATTAAATTAAAAAACATTAAATACTACGAAATTATAAAATGCATTAAAAGCAAATTCTAGTTACGAAAGTTTTCCCAAATATGCTCAATAAGATCATTTTTCAAAGCGTTATGAGTGGCATGATCACGAATCTCGCCATGAATTTCTACGAATCGTTCTTGCGTCGACCTTCTATGACGATGATATTCATACTGGTCATCAGTAGCTGAACTCGGATTATCTTCCTTATATTCTTCGATGATGCTTTCATAGTTAAGATAAGTTTCTCGTTCATCTTCAACTATCATATTATGCATAATAATACAAGCCATGAGAACCTTCCCCATCATATCTGGATCCCAAAGAAGACAAGGGCGTTTGATAAACGCAAATCGAGCTTGTAGGACACCGAAAGCACGCTCCACATCTTTTCGACAACTCTCTTGTCGAGCTGCAAATAACCGATGCTTTTGAATTTGAGGAGCATTAATTGATTTAACAAATGTTGCCCAACCCGGATATATACCATCAGCAAGATAATATCCCATATTATACTCCGTACCATTAACTGTGAAATTAACAGCTGGCGCAGATTCTTCTAACAATTCATTAAATAATGGAGAACGTTGAAGAACGTTAATATCATTGAGCGAACCTGGTGTACCGAAGAAAGCATGCCATATCATTGGAAGAAGGATATTGTGAGATTGATTTTGTTCAACAATTAGGAGAGTATATATAAGAATTAGGTGCAACGGCTATATTTTGATCTAACGGTTATAATTAATCCAACGGCTATATTCGATCCAACGATTATATTCGATCCAACGGCTATATTCGATCCAACGGTTATCATTATTCCAACGGCTATATTTTGATCTAACGGTTATAATTAATTGAAGGTTTTATTTTGAAATATTAAATCCAAATGCTACAATATAATTATTTTGAAATATAATTAAAATAAAAACCAATTAATAAAAACTGAGTAATAAAAACCGATTAACTTGTCTAATTCCGAGTAACTAATTAATAACAACCGAGTAACTTGTCTAATTCCGAGTAACTAATTAATAACAACCGAGTAGCTTGTCTAATTCCGAGTAACCAATTAATAAAACTCGAGTCATTTTCACAGACGATCATATCTTATCTTATCTTCAATCTCTATCTTTTCCACAGACGATATTCTCTTCAATCTCAAAATATCATCATCTTCAATATCATCAATATTCAATATTCTCTTCAAAACAGCCGATCTATCATCAATATTCTCTTCAATATCAAATCTCAACCTTCTGTACACAATTAATCTCCTTCCTACACTATTAAACTCCTCCTTCATACACGATTAATCTGCGTCTCCTTCATACACGATTAATCTCCTCCTTCAATACACGATTAATCTTCTATATTATCGATCTATATTATGTTCTCCTTCTATACATGATTAATCTCCACAGACGATCTTCACAGGCGATCTATACACGATCTTCACAGGCGATCTATGCTGGTATGGACACGATCTCCTTGTTTATCCGTAGATTAATTGTTTTGTGTTGTTAAGATTTAATAAACTGCTGGTTTTGTGCTGTTAAGATCTTGTTGTTCATCCGTAATTGATTTGTATGTTCATCCGTAATTTAATAAACTGCTGATTTAATTGATTTAATAAACTGCTGTTTTAATTGATTTGTATATACACGATCTTGTTGTTTAATAAACTGCTGATTTAATTGATTTGTATGTTCATCCTTAATTTGCGATTAAAATCTGGTTTGTTTGTTCATCTTAAATCTTGTTGTTCTAGTTTGCGAACAAAATCTCGTTTTGTGTTGTACTAGTTTGCGATTAAAATCTCGTTTTTCGCGATTAAAATCTCGTTTTGCGATTAATTTGTATGTTCATCCGTAGATTAATTTTAAGATTCATGATTTTGTTGTTCTTGTTTGCGATTAAATCTGTAGCTCACTTAAAATCGAAGATTCATAATTAAACATAGCATTAAAAACTTAAATTAAAACAGAAATAATTACATTTGGGACATAATTTGTCCATTAGCATATCATTCATTTCTTGATCTTTTGTGTTTAAATTTTGTTTCAAGAGCAATGTGTTTAGCCAAATCATCTCGTTTTCAGTTTTCCGGCCTTGAATTCGTAGTTCTTCGATTTTAAAATCTGCAGCGATTCTTTTTTGTCGAAACTCAACTTGCTCTTTTGTTGATAGTCTATTTCCTTCCATAACTGAGATATCACCCGGACTAAACACCGAGTCGGACTCGGTCATAGGAGCTTTACCCTGCCTTTTCTTCTTCGCTGCCTCCCTTCCTTCGGGTCGTTCGTAACCCTCGACATTTAAACTAGATGGGGTCGGGACATTAACACTAGACGGTGTAGGGACATTGACGCTTGCTGGGCTAGAATCCATTTCCGGCCTTGACCTTTTTGAACCCGACCAACTAATGTTCTCACCAACATCGATTGGATTTTTTTGTAACTTCCATTTTGCATGCCTACTCATGATTGTATTGTAAACATGAAACTCAACAAATTCTTTGTTTCTATTCTCACTACGAAACAATTTTTGAGCTAATTGTATGTCGTCTTCTATGTTAGTACCGCTTGCCGGTGGACGATTAACAACCTTAGAGTAGCAACCAACCCATTTGTTGACTAGAAAATTGAGCCGTTTATAACGATTTCTCATTCCCTCAAGACTCCTAATGCCAATTTCAGCATCATTATGATATTCCTTACGAGTTTGTTCATATAATTCGTAAACCGAATTCCACATTGTGATATATTTTTGGTTTTTGCCCACTATTGAGTGGGTGCTAGATAAAATCCAAGCGGACATAAGAGCTTCGTCCTCTTTATCGGTCCAATTTTTTCCGTCATTTTTAAAATTGGTGTGATTTTTTTTGGATGGTGGTTTTTTGGATTTAGTTGCACAATAAAGAGGGGTTTCCGCTACAAAATCGCTAGTCGAGAGTCGAGACAACAACATCGGATTTCCAAAAATATCAAGTTTTTGGCTTGACTGGCTACCCGATAATAATTCGGTAAAAGATGGAGTACTTTGGTTTAAATCGAAAGTTGAATTGTTTGGAGTAATCATCGGTGCCATAATTTGAAATATCATATTCATTTAAATCCATAACTTTTTTTGGAAAATTTGAGATGTGTTTGTAATTTTTTTGTACTGTGATTAATGTTTTTGTTAGTAAAAAACTTTGGAAAATTTCAAGATGTGGAATTTTTTTTACCGTAAATAATTTTTTTGTGAGTCAAAAAATTTTGACTGTGTAAATTTTGACTGCACAAGTTCTCTTTTTATAGACTTGTTTTAATTTCAAAAATAAAAGTTGATTAATGTGCTTTTATTGTTGGTAGGTTTGGATTTGGAAATTTGAGAAGTAAATGAAGAGTAGAAGTTTAACTGTGAATTGAAGAGAAGCAGTGGAAAGAGCAGTGGAAAGAGCAGTGTAGAATTGAAGAGAAGCAGTGGAGTTGTTGAGTTGAAGCTAGCAGGAGAAGTACAAATAGAGTAGAGTACTTTTTTTTTATTGTTTTATAATTGTTCAACAAATAGGAAAGTGACACATAAGGAGGTCAATTTGACATCTTTTTTGATCAACCTTGGTCACAAATTGACCATTTCTTGTTTTTGGTCACAAATTGACCACCTTTGGTCACACATTAACATTGCTAATTATGTTACTAACCATGACCAAGCAAGGTCATGACCAAGCAATTGACCTTGCTTGGGGATGATCTTAGAAAAAAGGAGGCGAATCCAAATGAACTAGGGAGTAACAAAGTTATTGTTGGACAAATATGCAGCAACAATGAAAAAAGCGAAAAACAGAAGAGATATAACCCGAATCGTAGTGCCGTGGTAACGGAGCCACTGCCTTGAAAACTATATTCCGGTACGACCGTGGTGGCGATCAGCTAGTGCCGGTAGTTCCCCAAGGATAACACTACGGTCTCCAACTCGCCGCCCACTCGAACGTGAGACTTGGAACGAAAATAATTATCATTACCCTGAATTATAAGAAGAGAAGAGAAGAGGAGAGGAGAGTGATTGATTTTCTGTGTGTTTACTGTGACGGTAGGGCTCCTATTTATAGCAAAATAGGAGCAGTTAGAGGAGCGTAAACAGCTTCCTAAAACTGAGCAGTCAAGGGAGGAAGAATCGCACCCACTAACAGTCACTAAGACTGATTAAAAACCGCACAAGCCCAATGAACTTAGACAGTTCAGAAACACACAAAACCAAAAACAAAGGACAAAAGGGGGCCTTTAGCCCGCACCGCAGGTGCTCTACCCAAACCCGAACCCGAGCCCGAGCCCGAGCCGGGCCGAGCAGGCGCGCGCGCGCGTGTGTGTTTGGACCCAAACCCACAGGCCCAATAACCACCACAAAAGCCTCCTTGGTCCAATCTCTTAACCATACAAAGTAGGAAGGATATAAAAACAAGAGAATCTTGTTGTTTCCCACCGATGTGGGACAACAAAACAAGATTTTGCCTTCTTCAATTAGGCATTATGTCCAACAATCCCCCACTAATGGCTAAGAGAAGACAGAAAGAAAGAAAACTGGGTAAAGGAAGGATTGGATACTTAGGTATCAATATCTTTCGATTTGAATTGACACTTTAGTGAAATGAGGAAACAACTTACTTACAGCGAGAGAATATCTTGCGATTTGAATTCCTAGCTGAGCTTCGGTCGATACCCCTCACAACACATATCATACCTTCAGATTAAGATCGTTCCGCGAAAGTGCAACGCGCTCTTTTAGAGATATGCGTTTACCTCGGTACTAATAGATGTGTTCAGAAGACTTCACATAGTCTAATGATCGTTACACCTATATAGGTGACTCAAGTGCTTCTCAATAGCACTTCTCACATGAGTCATTAAGGACCTAAATCCAACCTGGTGTATAATTCATCAAGTGCGTCTCAAAAGCACCACCATAAAGGCTATGAATCATATAACGCCATAGGAATAGAAGCTTTAGACCTAGTCAAGTCTCACTCTTGACCTAAGGACTTAAGCCCCATTCCCCTCGACGTATCAACGACTAGTCTCCTAGCCACCCTTTAGTAAAGGGATCAAAGAAGATTGTTTTCGGACTTCACATAGTCCAAAGCAATCACTCCATTGTCTTGGAGTTGTCTAACTGCAGCGTGCCTTATTCGAATATGTCTCTTTTTCGAATTGTAGACACTATTCTTTGCAACACCAATAGCGACTGCGAGTCACAAAGGTGGGGAGACCGGTGTTAGCCGTCCGCCCCACACCGGTATATCGCCTAAAAGGTTTTTCAACCATTCACCTCTTGTCCCGCCAACTCAAGAGCTATGAACTCAGATTCCATGGTAGAGCGTGCAATACAAGTCTGTTTAGAAGACTTCCACGATATAGCACCTCCACCCATGGTAAAGACATAACCACTAGTAGAACAGATCTCATCATTTCCTGCAACCCAGTTCGCATCACAATATCCCTCTAACACAGCAGGAAATTTACTATAATGCAAACATAAGTCAACTGTTCCTTTTAGGTATTTTAGTAAACGACGAAGAGCATTCCAGTGTTCATTGCTAGGGTTATGTGTATAACGACTCAGTCTACTAACTGCATAAGCAATATCTGGTCGAGTACAGTTCATTAAAAACATCACACTACCTAGGATTTTAGCATACTCTTTTTGGGAAACACTCTTGCCCAAGTTTTTACACAATGCTACACTAGGATCATAGGGTGTTCTAGCAGGCACATCATCAAAGCAGTTAAACTTCCTCAACACTTTTTCAACATAATGAGATTGACTTAGACAGATTCCATTGGGGTTTCGGATGACCTTAACTCCTAGGATAACATCAGCTTCTCCTAAATCCTTCATCTCAAAATGTGATGACAAAAATTCTTTGGTTCTAATTATCACCTCTAAATTATTACCAAGTATTAACATGTCATCAACATAAAGGCATATAAGAACACAATCAGATTCTATTACTTTTGAATAAACACATGAATCAGAATTGTTAACCACATAGCCATTACTTATCAAAGTGTTGTTAAATTTCTCATACCACCGTTTAGGTGCTTGTTTCATCCATAAAGAGATTTGTTCAGGTTTACACACTTTACTCTCTTGACCCTCAATCACAAAACCTTCAAGTTGAGACATATAGATCTCTTCCCTTAGTTCACCATTCAAAAAAGCAACGGTTTTAACATCCATCCGATGTATAACAAGGTTATGAATAGCAGCTAAGGCAATAAGAGTCCTAATAGTCCAAATTTTGGTCACAGGAGAGTAAGTATCAAAATAATCAATACCCTTCTTTTGTGTAAAGCCTCTAACTACAAGTCTAGCTTTGAACCTCTCTATTGTACCGTCAGGTCTCATTTTCTTTTAAAGATCCATTTACTTGTAATGGGTTTACTACCTTTAGGTAAATCAGTCAACTCCCAAGTCCGATTTGACACAATAGAGTCAAGTTCACTTTTAATAGCATCTTTCCAAAAATTAGCATCAATGGATTTCATTGCCTCACTATACGTTTTTGGGTCATCTTCTATTAAAAAGGTCAAAAACAAATTCATCACTAGCACAAACAGAGTATCCATGTTCGACAAAGAAAAGTTGAAACAAAATCAGCTCCAAAGTTCTTTGGACATCTAGGTCTCTTAGTTCTTCTAGGTTCAACAACATGATCAATAGAAGTGCTACTACTAGCATGTGAAGAGATATCAATAGATGTGACAGTACACTAGGAGGTGAATCAACATTCTTCTCGTAATGGAAAAACATGCTCAAAAAACACAAAGATCTCTAGCTTCGGATATAGAACGATCACTTAAAGACATGAATCTATAAGCAGAACTATTTTGAGCATAACCTATAAAAACACAATCATAGGTCTTTGGTCCAACGGTAGGTCTCCTAAAGTCTGGTAAACCCACTTTAGCCAAACACCCCCATACCTTAAGGTAACTCAGGTTAGGAGGATAGCCCTTCCATATTTCGTAGGGTGTCTTGTCAAGTTTCTTATGAGGTACACGGTTAAGAATGTGACAAGCCGATAGAATTGCTTCCCCCCACATATCGTCAGATAGGCCAGAACTTAAAAGCATAGCATTCATCATTTCTTTTAAGGTTCTATTTTTTCGTTCAGCTACACCGTTAGACTGAGGTAAGTAAGGTGGACTAGTCTCATGTATTAAACCGTTAGCGGCACAAAAGTCGGCTAGATAACTAGATTTATACTCACCACCCCTATCAGACCTTACCCTTTTAATTTTTCTGTCGAGTTGATTTTCGACTTCATTTTTAAAGTTTATAAACGATTGTTCGCTTCATCTTTAGTCTTAAGCGGATAGACACCGTGTACCTTGAACAATCGTCTATAAAGGTGACATAATAATTCTTTCCACCTCTACTTGCCACATTTTTGAAGTAAGCTAGGTCGGTGTGAATTAACTCAAGAAGACTCGTATTCCTAGTTGTGACAGGTTTACTAGGTTTCTTTGTGAATTTAGCCTCAACACAGCTAGCACATTTAGAGAATTCTTGACTCGTCAAACTTGGAATTAAACTCATAGTTCTAAGTTTTTTAATATAGTCAACATTCACATGACCTAATCTACCATGCCAAACATCAATAGACTCAAAGAATATAAGCGTAAGTAAAT
This sequence comes from Silene latifolia, assembly GCF_048544455.1. Taxonomy (NCBI): domain Eukaryota; kingdom Viridiplantae; phylum Streptophyta; class Magnoliopsida; order Caryophyllales; family Caryophyllaceae; genus Silene; species Silene latifolia. The sequence goes on from NC_133538.1 coordinate 402,720,611, forward strand.
GCATTATTATTAAAAACCGAATCGTGTTCAATACAAAAAGACCCCCCATAAAGATAACCCTTGCCCACAAATTCCCCATTACGCGACATTACAACCTTGTCGGCCTCAAAAACAAGTTTCAAACAAACTTTGTTCAATAAGGCACCAGACACGAGGTTTCGACGCAATGAGGGTACAAATAAAACATTGGTGAGAGCAAGTGTTTTCCCGAGGTGAGTTTGAGAAAGATCTTGCCTTTGCCTGTGATCATTGCGGATGAAGAATTACCCATGTAGACACATTCCCCATCGCTACTTCCTCGAACTCAAAGAAATAACCCCTTATCAAAGACAGAGGTGTCTAGAAGCACCGGTATCAAGACCCATTCAACAACATTGCCCACCGTTAGCTTAGCTTCCACAACCACAAAGAAGAATGACATCGTCATCACAAAGAACATTAGCTTCAAAGCAGCTTTATTTTCGATACCTCGGTAGGCTTTGTGACCGCTTTCCCACAAACGTAGCAAACAATGGGACCCTTTGGTTTCGAATCTTAGCAACCGGTTTGGTATGCTTCCCTGGACCATTCTTCTTAGCCGACCCTGGTTCTTACCCCGACCAACCTTGGCCTTACCCTTACCCTTGAACTTCTCGATAAGACGGACCACCGGACTCAACCGTTAGCATTAACAAGCAGCGATGTAAGTTTTAACGGGTTGACTAACGGGTTTGTCTTTAAGGCGATTTGCCTCTTCGGTCCTCATGTGTCCTACTAGTTCTTGGAGAGACAGTCCTTTTTCTTATGCTTAAGGTGGTTCCTATAGTCGGACCGGGAGGGAGGGAACTTTTCTAACAGAACATTAGCAACGAAAATGTCATCTAATTTCATACCCTCATTAACAACATCAAAGACAAAGGTTCTCGTAGACATGAACTTGTTCCATGATGGGTTTCCGTCGACCATCCGAAATTCCACCACTTACCCACAACATATTTCTTTTTCCCAAGATCATCACCCCATACTTAGCCTCTAAGCTTTCCCATATCGCTTTAGACGACTTATGAACCATAAACATGTCAAACAGGTGTCGATCATGTTGTTTAGAAGTTGGCATCTAACAAGTTTATTGTCCTTATCAAATTTCTTAATATCCTCTTCGTTTGACTTAACAAAGCAGATTTAGCAGAGGGGGTGTTCTCTACGGTCTCGATGAATAAAGACCCTCTTTAACAGAGCAAAGCGGGTCACTAAACAAAGACATAATCAATTTCCAGTTGTTCGAAAAACATCAACAGTTTCTGTGACCAACGTTTATAATTATGGCCGTCTAATTTTTCCAGTTTAGTCAAATCAGGAAGAGTTTTTGCTAAAACAGACGACATTGTTACAGCAATTAACAACAACAGATATATAGTTTTCAAATTGTTGGAGAAATATGCAGCAACAATGAAAAAAGCGAAAACCAGAAGAGATATAACCCGAATCGTAGTGCCGTGGTAACGGAGCCACTGCCTTGAAAACTATATTCCGGTACGACCGTGGTGGCGATCAGCTAGTGCCGGTAGTTCCCCAAGGATAACACTACAGTCTCCAACTCAGTTTCGCCCACTCGGAACTGTGAGACTTGGAACGAAAATAATTATCATTACCCAGAATTATAAGAAGAGAAGAGAAGAGGAGAGGAAAGTGATTGATTTTCTGTGTGTTTACTGTGACGGTAGGGCTCCTATTTATAGCAAAATAGGAGCAGTTAGAGGAGCGTAAACAGCTTCCTAAAACTGAGCAGTCAAGGACTGAAAGTGGGGAGGAAGAATCGCACCCACTAACAGTCACTAAGACTGATTAAAAACCGCACAAGCCCAATGAACTTAGACAGTTCAGAAACACACAAAACCAAAAACAAAGGACAAAAGGGGGTGCGGGCTCTACCCAAACCCGAGCCCGAGCCGGGCCGGGCCGGCGCGCGCGCGCGTGTGTGTTTGGACCCAAACCCACAGGCCTAATAACCACCACAAAAGCCTCCTTGGTCCAATCTCTTAACCATACAAAGTAGGAAGGATATAAAAACAAGAGAATCTTGTTGTTTCCCACCGATGTGGGACAACAAAACAAGATTTTGCCTTCTTCAATTAGGCATTATGTCCAACAGTACACAAGCAACGAAGTAAGGGAGCAGGTACATTTGAACTACCATCAAGTTAAAAAGGCTAATATCCTAAATATTTATCACCAATGTGAAAGGAATCAAGGATGAATGTATGATGTAGTGCAACATTATTTATTTAGTAACAAAATTTCAGAGCTAATGAATATCCAAGTCTGAATTTTTTTTTTTTTTGCTGCAACATGCTCTTCCAACTCCTCAACCTTGCTTCTCATAACTTCCATTTGATTCTCCTCTTCATCTAGATTCTAGTGCTTACATCAGAGTCGATTTCTAAAAACAAAAGAAAAAGACAGGTCATCGTCTAACCCCATAAATCTAACCACCATATCCTTATCACCGTGTTATGGTGACACAATAACAGCAGCACACGTCCCCAACCAGCTCACCAATCGGCTACCAACCTGCAATTCCGACTTCCGAGTCTACGACACCAATTCCATCTCAATTAGCCACCATCACATGTGCATTCACTAACCGTCGTCGACTGGGTGAACTCAGGTGAAACCCGTCGGCCGTCGTCGTCAATCTCATTTCCAGCAGCAGATAATTGCACCTTCATACACAAGCTACGACTCCAACGCAATTCGCCCAGCTGCCACGGATTTGACTGGAGCTCCAATGTGTTACTCATCATTGATGATGTTAGGATTTATGCCTTGAATTTGTGTCGAAGACAGACGAAATTTAGGTAAGAATTAAAAGCGAAGTTTGGGAAACAATGTCGGGTGAGTAGCTGATTAATTCAGTCTGATACTTAGCAATTTAGCATTGGAAACTTAGTGGGTGTGGGCCCACTAGAGATTTCCTAATTGTTTTGTAAGTGAGTTTCATGCGTGAGTTTTCCGTAGATTAGGAAATTATTTATAATAATTTCCTAATTACTTTTTTCTTAATTAGACTAGATATTTTATCTTGGTGGAATAAATATATAAAGACCCAAGTATTATTCTAGGTTAAATTAAGAGAGAGATTTGAGAGCACAATAAAAAGGGTCGATTTGTGAGGTTCCTTCGGAAGAAGAAAACTTAGTTTGTTCCGGGCTCTATTATTGGTGTTCGTCTGTCTTTGAAGATCGGAGGAGTTTGTTCAAATCTTGGTAGACCTCAAGATTATTTGTCCTTCGTCTTATTAGGATAGTCTCTTTTGTTCCTTTGAGACTACTATATTTGTTGGTAGAATAGGGTATACTTTTGGCTCATATTGAGCGCGTGTGTATCGGTCTACTGTTGTACTATTTTCTCCACAATAGTGAAATTTGATCTCCTCGTAGGATGGACGTAGCCAGTTATTTTACTGGTGAACCACGTTAATCTTTGTGTCAAGTTTATTTACATTCTTTATTTATTGTTCTTATCGCCTTATCAATTAACTATTTGGGTAACGGGACGCCTCCGTTACAACAATTGGCACCAGAGCTAGAGTTCTGATTTGGGATGCGCTCCATTGTAATTGTCTTTTAGGCGTTATTTGGGTTTCTTGATTTTCAGGTGAAAAGATGTCGTCTACGAATGTTTTGAATGTTGAAAAGTTCACTGGGAGAAATAGTTTTGGGCTATGGCAGTTAAAGATGAGAGCTTTGCTTAGACAGCAAGGCGTATGGTCTGTTATCTCAAAGGCAAATTCAAGCAGTAGTTAAATCGATGCGAAAAGAAAGCAAAGACAGATGCAGAGGTGGTCTTGGAGGAGAAGGCTCATTCTTTAATTCTGTTATCTTTTTCTGATGATGTTATGGTTGAGGTTGCCGATGAGGAAACTGCTATAGGTTTGTGGTTGAAGTTGAAATCTTTGTATATGACAAAGACTCTAACCAACAAGTTGCTTCTTAAGCAGCGTTTGTTTGGTCTTCGTATGCAAGAAGGTACGTCTCTCAAGGACCATCTAGACCGTCTTAACTCTATTTTACTTGATTTACGTAATTTAGATGTTAAGGTAGATGATGAGGATGCTGCCTTGATTTTGTTAGTTTCTTTGCCAAATTCGTTTGAGACTTTTGTGGAGTCGTTTGTTGTTGGTAAAGATTCTTTGACCCTAGAGGAAGTAAGGTCATCGCTTCACACTAGGGATTTGCGCCGAGTAGCGTCAGGTGGTGTTGTAGACAGTAGTCCTGTAGGGCTTGTTGTTAATTCGGAGGGTTCTAGTAAGGGTAAAGCCAAGTCTAAGGGTCCTCGTAAGAATGTCCGCAATTCATCGCAAAGAACCAGGTCATTGGAAAAATCGGTGTCCTAAGTTGAAGGAAGTCGGTGTTTCTATTTTTGCACAAAAGGTTGTTAAATACGATTCTGAGGAAGATTATGCTCTCGTTGTTGATGTTGTTCCACGTTCTTCGGATAGTTGGATTTTGGATACGGGATGTGTTTATCATATGTGTCCTTTTAGGGAATGGTTTACTTCTTATGAAGCTTCACATGGGGCTAATGTTGCTATGGGTGACGGGTCTATTTGTGAGGTGCTTGGAGTTGGTACTATTCGGGTTAGGACATGTGATGGTGTTGTTATCTTTCTAGAAGGTGTTAGGCATGTTCCACGTTTGAAGAGAAATCTTGTATCACTTGGAATGTTAGTTGATCGGGCTACGATTTTCAAGGTGAAGGTGGATCGTTGTGCGTTGGTAAGGGTTCTTCATTACTTGAGGGTGTTAAGGAAGGAACTATTTATGTCCTTCAAGGCACTTTGTCTTTGATGTTGAGCATCGTAATCATTCTTCTGTCTCTCTCGAGTCTAAGTTGGGGCATATGCAACTTGGATATGTGAATGATACTTTGAAGCACATCCAGTTTGGGTCACTTGGGTCACTTGGTGATAGTCTGGATAATTCGGGTTTGGATAGCCTTAATGAGAATAGTAGTGTTGACAGTAAGGTGGAGTTTATTCCGGTACAGGTCAAGCTACAGGGTTCTCAAGACAAGCTATCTACTTTTGTCTCTGCACCTCAATGAGGCGGTCTGCGCCCCAAGAGGTGGGGCGGTTTGGGCTCCAGGTGGAGCTGTTTGTGGCTCTTGAAAGAGAGCCGTTTGGGACCTCATAAGGGGTCATTTGGAACTTCGACGGGAGTTTATTCTTTGGAGCTTTTGGGTTGGACTATCTTGTCTAACAATTTGTACCTTTGATGGAGGTAATTTGTGCTCGCTTAGAATATTGTTTTTGTTTTGGTTTCGACTTGAGTTTTGTTGCCTTGGTGTAGGCATTTTCGTGGTGGTCATGACACCTAGTATACTCAAGTGAGACATTTGTTTTGTTCGTGGCGTTTGTGTTCTTTTTGGGACAGTTTGGTACGACGGTACATTTAGCCATGTAGTTTGGAGGAGATTTTGTTTTGGAGTCTTGTGTGTGTTGTTTTGGTACACCGTTCCATCTTAGTGACATTTGATATCTCATATATTTGTGTTGGCGTTTGGTAGCTTTTGCCCTCTTCGGAGTTTGCTGCGTTTGGCCATCCTATTGGTATGAAGATATGTTGCGTACTTAGTACAATTGGTAGTTTTCAGCTTACTACATTGGGTACTTCGTATATTGGTCACATTTGTTGCACACTTGGTTCGTTTGTCCGTTTGTGAGTTGTGTTCAAGTCAGTGGAGACTACCGGGACAGGTAGTGACTTGAGGATCGACACTATTGAAGCTGATTTGGGTTTGGTTCTTCTATGTTGAGTTCGTGTTTGAATAATTCAAGTCAAGGTGGAGATTTGTTAGGATTTATGCCTTGAATTTGTGTCGAAGACAGACTAAATTTAGGTAAGAATTAAAAGCGAAGTTTGGGAAACAATGTCGCGTGAGTAGGCGATTAATTGATCGATACTTAGCAATTTAGCATTGGAAACTTAGTGGGTGTGGGCCCACTAAAGATTTCCTAATTGTTTTGTAAGTGAGTTTCATGCGTGAGTTTTCCGTAGATTAGGAAATTATTTATAGTAATTTCCTAATTACTTTTTTCTTAATTAGACTAGATATTTTATCTTGGTGGAATAAATATATAAAGACCCAAGTATTATTTTAGGTTAAATTAAGAGAGAGATTTGAGAGCACAATAAAAAGGGTCGATTTGTGAGGTTCCTTGTGAAGAAGAAAACTCGGTTTGTTCCTACTCTATTATTGGTGTTAAATCTGTCTTTGAAGATCGGAGGAGTTTGTTCAGATCTTGGTAGGCCTCAAGATTATTTGTCCTTCGTCTTATTGGGATAGTCTCTTTTTTCCTTCGAGACTACTATATTTGTTGGTAGAATAGGGTATACTTTTGCCTCATATTGAGCCAGCGCGTGTGTGGCTCTCTCATTGTTGTACTATTTTCTCCACAATAGTGAAATTTGATCTCCTCGCAGGGTGGACGTAGCCAGTTATTTTACTGGTGAACCACGTTAATCTTTGGGTCAAGTTTATTTACATTCTTTATTTATTGTTCTTATCGCCTTATCAATTAACTATTTGGGTAACGAGACGCCTCCGTTACAACAGATGATGATGGGGACCTTACTAAAAAAAAGCCTGAAATCCACCGTCAATCGTTGCAATTCATGAAAAGCTCAATATTTAAACCAAATGCAACTGAAATACCAAAAATTAAAAAAAAAGTTCACACAAACCGGCAGAAATATGACGCTTAAATAGATACGCCTAAATAAATAGAACACAAATCATTAAACAATAACGAAATCGCACCTCTAACACCAACTCATAAATTTAGATTAAAAAAATCAGCAAAATACAGCAAATTCAAACGAATTCGGGTTGAATCAAAAATGAAAGATCAGATTTGAATAAAAAAAAAAATTACGGAGTACTTGAATTAGAGCGGTGGAAGCAGCGAAGATTATGTAGAATTGTAAAAAAATACTCCGAATCAAAATGCATACTCTAAACCACAAAATCAAAACTTAATACCACCGGAAAATAGTAAAAACAAAATAAAGACAACAAAAAAACCAACGAATATCAAAATTAACAAGGTAAACAACAAAAATAGTACTTGATAAAGGTGAAATAGAGCAAGGAAAGAAGATATAATTACCTTGAATTATGAACTGAGTAGTATTTCAGAGAGAAAACGGAGGAAGAAGATGGAGTAACACTTGAGTAACAGGAAAAAGAAGAGAGAGAAAGAGTGTTTAAAAGTTAGCAGTGATCGCAGGTAAGAAAATGAAAGGAAATTTGTGTAAATTACAAGTTTGCCCTTAATGATGCCATCGTAAAAGACAATTAGAATGTAGTGTGCGAGATTCAATCTGAGCGCCTCATTTAAATCTAATCTAATGGTCCAGATTTATGAGCACAAACTCACCATAAGAAACCAAACTCAGAAGATCCCAACTATATATAAGGCAGGATCCGGTAAGTTTGTCACTTTTCGTGAGTTACCCCCGCATATATATACAATTAATCTAACAAAACTAATTCCTCACAATCAGACGTCACAAAACAAACAACTGCTTATCTCTCTCAATCTACGTACTTTCGTTTCTCTGTTTTCACATTAAACAAAAAACATGGAAAATCAGTCAAAATGTTCCATGATCATCAACAATTTCATCAAATTTTTCCCAGTTTTTTTTTTGTAATTCCATACGATTACAACAAATTCATTCACAGTTTCAAGTATTTCAATTGAAACGATCAGTTTTTCTTTAATTAATAGTCAAATTTCGGAAAACCCTAACGCATCTAATCAAATGAAGGTATGAATATTATTTACGATTTCTTAGCTAATAATCGAATTACTTCAGTGATTTTCTCGTAGCTATTGAAATTAAATACCAATTCTAATCAGATTTCTGTGATTTTCAAGAGATTAATGAATTATGACGATCGAATGATGAATTCTGATGATCAATCTCTTTCTCATCAAAACGGCAATGAATTCAGGTGAAAATATGTGTAATTCAGGTGAACAATCTCGTTTTTCATTATGTTGATTACTTTAGGTATGTTATTCATCATTAATTACAACAAATTCTGATAAGATTTCATTATATCTGGGTAATTTGCAGGTGGAATGACGCTGAAAAGGAATAATTGATGCTCAATTGAATAGTTGACGTCGTGTAATAGAATAACTGATGTTGTATGATAGAATAACTACGTTACTGTAATAAAATAACTTGTTTACTGAGAATAAAGTTCTCTGATATGTGTGGTTATTTTAATGTAGAAACTCAGTTATTGTAATGAAAAACATAGTTATTATATAGTTAACTTAGTTGTTTTCTGAGAATAATGTTCTCTTGTATTTATAGTTATTTTAATGTAGAAACTCAGTTATTGTAATGAATTACTCATGTTATTGTATTGAGCTGAAACTTAAATATAGCCAACTTTCTATCTTTGTTTTGTTTTCATCTTGTTTAATTGAATAACTCGGCATTTTCAATAGAATAATTCATTTTCTTCAATGAAATGATTGAGATTTAGTGAGGGTTGATAACAACAAATCTGATAAGATTTTGAACATCAAAGGCAGTGGGAAGAGATTGATATCCAACAAGAATAAGGCAATTGAAAAGGTGGGCAAACCGAAGAGGTCATGTAATAACTGCACACAAATGGCACACCATGATAAACGAAACTAACCAAATCCATTTGTTGAGGATGCTTTAGAGGAAGAAAAAGAATAGGAAGATGAACCGGGGGGGGGATGGATAAGAAATTGAGTAAAAGAAGAGGAGGAAGATGCGGTGGAATATAAATTTAATAGAAGCAATACTGATTTACATTGCAGTAATTGATGATAGAATAATTACGTTAGAGCAATAGAATACAATAACTGTTGTAACTCTTTAGAATAACAATTCTAACTCTTTACAATAACTACATATCAACCTCTTAATCATAGCCTTTATTTCCGACTTGCTATAATTTTATGACAATATCAGGTAGAAGACAATGATTGATTTTTTTCTTGTGAATAATTACATTAGACTATTACAATAACCATGTTTGTACTTTACTATATTTGTTGAAATAAAACAACTGTTTTTGTACATTGAAAAATTACATTAAACTATTAGAATAACCGTGACTGACCTTTATAATAACTATGACTAAACATTACAATAACCATAATTGAATATTACAATAATTGCTTTTGTTTATTGGAATAACTGACTAATTAAAGCATTACAATACATGGCTGGTTATTGAATGATCTCACAAGCTGAATACAATAACTTGTACGGATTCAAATAACTGGTTATGTGCATCGAAAGAAATTAACAAATTGAATTCAATAGCTGCTCGTATGCATTGAAATAACTGCCTTGATTTAATACAATAACCATATTTAAAAAAACGTTTTATTACACATTCATCAATTCAATATCCACCATTAAATCTAATAATAAAAACACATCACTAATTATTCTAGCTCTTTGGCTGCTGTCAACTTGGTTAACTCTTTTCCCACCAACTTTTCTCGATTTTCAAATATGATCCTCAACCTGCAATATATCTTTCCTGAGATCCTCACGTATTGCAAAAGATATGCTCTTCCATCATTTACATCCGACATCATCATAATACCCAACATATCAAGCCATATAGGGGATTCTGTCTATTTTCCACTTTATCATCGACGGAATGTTCTTCCCCTCATATGTGAGCATGTGATACATCGTAAAAAATCCCGATTCATTATCGTTCAGCTGCTTTGTTTTCCAATGAAAATTAACATCAATAATTTTGAATGTAGAAACGACAATCCCCTTCTTTTGATGTTTTCCTTGTTTCCAAAAAGTCACAGAAGCAATCAACCTATTACATGGACAAACGGAAAAGAAATAGGAATTATATAAAACACAAAATACAACTTCAGAAAATATATAACACTGAAAGAGAACATAGTAGATTATATACCAACACAACGAACAAGAAGTAACTATAAAATACAATAACTGAGTTTGAATAATATAATAACTCGATCAAAGTAATACAATAACTGTTATTAAACAGATTATACACTAACAAAATAAAACAAGATGTACAAGATAAAATAACTGAGTTTGAATAATACAATAACTCGGTTAAAGTAATACAATAATCAAGATGTAACATAACAACAACTGCATTTGTAAGAACATCATATAGAATATCTAACTCAATATATTACAGTAATTGGTTTGCAAAATGACTATACCTGACTTTAAAACACTAACCAAGGAATAACTAAATCATATAGAATAACTAAATCCTTATATTACAATAACTACATCAATATATTACAATAACAAATAATTTCAACAAATACATTATCTTCATTAGAACAAAAACACAACGAAATCACCAAAAAAACAGGAAGAACAACATCAAAATACAATTACGAAACCCTAGAATTATGCGAAAATAATAGAAAATGTAATTTAACAACAAAAATATGACAAATTGAATTACATAATGAAAACGATTAAATAAATTGAAGATTAGACACACAAAATACAAGAAATTCAAATAAAGAAAAATAAGATCAAGTACAAAAATAAACAAAAAAAATAGTATAATAAGAAGAAATGCATTACCTGATTGCACGAAATTGAAGATGCAGACGAAATAGAATTACTGAGCACGAAAACAAGCACGAAATCGCTCTGAAAAAGGAGAGAAATTGAAGATGAAGAACACAAAATAATTAAAATTGATTATCGCAGGATATTTTTTTGTTCCTGCATTTTAGAGAGAGAAGGAGGAGAGAAGAGTGATTTTCTAGTAATGAGGGAGATTGAGAGAAAAGTTAGTATTTATAGTTTGGGTAAGATTTAAGTCCCTTATATTAATTGAGTCCTTAAGTCTTTACTAGAGCCTTTGGATTCGCTAAATAGTCCGTGTAGATTTGGTGGCTTTATAGGGTTATTAGGCGTGAAAAAGAAAAAGGAAATAGGTTGAGCAGGAGAGAGAGTGTGTGTGTCAGTGAAATTCTTATTACCCACTGTATACATACATTAACATGCAGACTTGTTCAACTACCTTCCTCAACACAATACTACACAAACCCCACCAAAACACAATTTTAAAAAACCTCAACTCAGCTATGCATCCTTCCTGGCGATAATTTTTAGCAAATAAATATCCTACTTTCTTCCTTCATCATCTTCCTTCATTACATTAAGAGGACAACGAAGATATACTTCGAACAACAACAAGTAGCCAAACAACAAGACCATATTCCAACATCAACAATGGCTGACTTGCAGATGATACCTTTTATCGATGGTAATTATTGGAAATTTTATTCAATTGTTTTAACAACTTTAAATATTCATTCGGTTTTTTTTTTCAAAAAAATTATGTTAAATATCAACAGTAGCTTAAATATGATAAGTCTATATAATTTAGGTTATTTTAAAGCTCGTTTTTTATTATTTGAACTCTTTAATTTCACGATATAGCTGGTATTTAAAAATGTGGAGAGTAGTGTTTCACGTTTAAACAATGAACTCTATGTCAACATGAGTGTGTTCAACATGAAGTCTATCATGTTCAACGTTAAACAATTACTTTTTTTCTAGTTAAGGTTATAGTTGAAATTACAATTATCCACATTGGATTTTTTTTTTCGTAGATAAAATTACAGTTGTTTGTAATCTTTTAAAATTATACTTTTTGTTATTAATAAGACAGTCAACATAATAATCATAAAGTTACAGTTAACTGACTAGGTGAACAGAAATAAATTGTAACTGTAACAGACAAAAGTGTAGTCCTGACAAACAAAAGTGTAATTTTAACATGAAATAAAAAAGTGCAACTGTAACAGAAAAAAGTGTAATATTGTCGGACAAAAGTGTAATTGCAGACTGAAATTAAAGTGTAACCGTAAAAGTAAATTTTGTAATTTTAACAAACAAAAGTATAATTTCAGGACGAAATAAAGAAGTGTAAAGTGTAATTTCAGAATAAAATAAAAAAGTGTAACTGTAATAGTAAAAAGTACAATTTTAACAAACAAAAGTGTAATTTCAGAACAAAATAAAGAAGTGTAACTTTAATAGTAAAAACTGTAATTTTAACGAACCAAAGTGTAATTTTAGCAAATAAGTGGGTTACTTTTACATGTTATAAAATGTGTAACTATAACCCAAATAAAGTGTACCTCTAAGGGACTGTTGAATACAGTTGTTAATCATTGGATTATTGACAGATAAAATTGAGCACAATGGAAAAAGAAAGCCGAACGAGGAAGAATTTTGCAGGGAAGTTGAAAAAAAGTTTACCCCATATGTTGGGCAGGAATTTCTGGAAATCGAGGAGGCAGTGACATTTTATAAGATTTATGCTATTGCTTGTGGTTTTGATGTGCGGAAATACACGACAAAGAGATGGCGTGGCGGGGAAATAAAATCTAAACTGTTTGTTTGCAACCGAGAGGGATTCACACATAAGGGACAAGTGGAGAGTAGTGGCCGCCAGGATTCAAGTAGGAAACACAAAGTCAGGCGCGTTGGGTGCAAAGCGAGGATTAGGCTATTTATGAGAAATGGTGAATTATTGATTGGACGATTTTACAGTGTCCACAACCATGAGCTCATATCTGCCAGAGACAGAGAGTTTCAAAAGTTGTCATGTAACATAACAGATTATCACAAAATGATAATCCATTATAATTCAAGGGTGAGTATTCTAGGTATTTTTTTTTTTTTTTTTTGCAAAAAGATTATCATTTCATTCAATAGAGAAAGAAATTACAAGAGAATTTTCTAGGTATTTATTACTTTGGCTTAAAAATGACACTGTGTAGGGTTTGCTGAAGTTATCATTTTCCTTCCTAAAATTGCAGTTTTGTTTGTTAGAATTATACTTATTTTGGTTTGTTGAAATTACACTTTTCTTTATTACAATGATTGTTTTAATGCTTAGAGTTACACTTTTAAATATTTCTAAAAGTTGTCATGTAACATAACAGATTATCACAAAATGATAATCCTTTATAATTGTGAATATTCTGGGTATTTATTACTTTGGCTTAAAAATGACACTGTGTAAGGTTTGCTGAAGTTATCCTTTTCCTTCCTAAAATTACAGTTTTGTTTGTTAGAATTATACTCATTTTGGTTTGTTGAAATTACACTTTTCTTTATTACAATTATTGTATTAATGCTTAAAGTTACACTTTTAAATATTTCTAAAAGTATGTCATTATTTAATAGCTGAAGATAGGAGCAACGAAGACTTACAAAATATTGAAGGAACATGTTAATGGGTCACTACTATAATAAATGGCAAAGAGACCATTGGAAATAGGCCTAAGAGACAAACATAGAGATGGTCTCAAGGTCAAAGGTCTCTTAGAGTAAGAGACCATGCAAAAAAAAAAAAAAAAATTGTTTCTTTGAAAAAAAGTTAGAAATCATCTTTTCTAAATAAATGGTTTCTTTGTCCACTGAAAAGAGACCATTAAAGTGAAAAAAATGGTTTCTTACCTCACAATTATAAATCAAACAACAAAGATAGATGGTTTCTTTCCTAAAACCAAGAATTAGAGAAGTGTAGTTTCTTTGATTTTTTTTTATTATTTTTTTTATTGAGCTGCGACAGGTCATTGTTATTTATAAGGCCATAATGAGTTGATTTGGCGTATCGTATACTCGTGTTTCGTTCAACATGGCACACATACTAAAGCTGATTTTAAAAAAAATACATATATATAATAATAAAAAGTGTATTTGTTTTTACAATCACTTAACGCAAACAATATTTTGTGTCATTAATACAAAAAAAAATATGACTAATTTACCCAAAAAAAATCACTTCGGATACCAAAACCAAAGCAGCCAGTGTCACTGAAGTTCCTTCTAAGTAGCTCATAATCCTTGACCTTCAAACCACGTTCAAGGAGCTCCATAGCCTTCTCGCCTGTTACAGTCACGTAGCAGTCGATCTTTCCCTTACGCCTGATGGCTGATACCAAAGGACCTCACAGTGTACCTAGCTGTTGAACACAAATCAATCTACTGTAAGATACTGAAACTGACACCTGCTTCTACCCAAAAATAACGGTTTCAAATCAACTGCTAATGAAACATAATGCAACACTCAATATATATATATATATATATATATATATATATATATATATATATATATATATATATATATATATATATATATATATATATATATATATATATATATATATATATAATAAGATCAACTAAGTCTATGTCTTACATGTGAGTCCATGAGTTCCATTGTCTACCCTTAGATCATGTTATTGAATGACTTAGATTAAAAGTAAAAAGCAACTAATAATATTATTCTAATGGCTAAAACAATTACCTCTCTCATCCTACCACTCATAGGTTATTAGCATGCATGCAGGTTGTCAATCAAAACATCACACACACGTCCTAATGACTTCCCCCCATTTATCATATCTCTATTATTCAAAATTAATTTTTCTCCAAAATTTTCCCCCCAAATTAAACCCCAGTAATTTCAACCGCCCTAAGAACGAAACTGCTCTCAAAATCCCCCAATTTTATCGCTTTTTTGTTACCTTATTATCGGTTTCTTCTCCATTTTCTTTTCTCACTTGCAAACAGCCATTTTCGTAAATTCAGATTACTTCAGAAGGTAATTTTTTTTTGGGTTTTTAGAGTTTTATGATTTTTTGTTGGGTTTTTAGAGTTTTATGATTTTTTCTCTTCATTTATTTAGACCTTTTTTTTTAATTTATTGGACATTGTTATGTAATTGCACTGTATTTGATCACTGTGTTTTGTCACCATTGTTGCTGTACTGTTCTATTTGATCACTGTATTTGCTTTCTTCATTTTGATTACCCAGTTAGTTTTAGCACATTTAGGACATGTAGGACATTTATTTTTGATCACTGTATTTTGTCAACAAACGTTTTTAGCACATATGTTCATATTCATTAAGATTAGACAGAGTTTTTTGAAAAATCCCACTTTGTTGCTGATGCGATCCCGCTAGGTGTTCACAAATTAAGATGTGGTCGTTGGTCACGGTCGAATCAAAGCACAATTTATAGCTTAACAAGCAACTCTACAATTAGTAAAGAGGCAAGTAAAGGTCGGATCCCAAGGGACGGGAGTTGAAATGAGATTTCTATTGTAACTAGTGGTGTCTAAGGGGTGTCACAAATTGGGTTGATGTAGAAGGTTACTAAACTAGAATAACAATGAAAATAAACAAGCAAGATGAATAAAAAGGGGTGTAAACAATTGATTAAAGGCACTAGGGTGTCATGGGACTATAGGGGAATCATGGGATATGATCATACAAACATGTTCTTAAATTATAAGCAAGCAATTATTGTTGTGATGGATTGAGTTGGGTTATATCTTACAATCCTAGGAAAGTTTGGGTCCCGGAGCCGAATCGATTAGATTGTACAACACCTACAAGTCGACTTAAGCTTCCCTACTCAACAACATGCATGGTCTAATGAGACCCGAGTTGGGTTATGTCTTACAAGTCTCATTGAAAAGGTAGGAGATGATAGTAAATGCAAGGATTCATAGGCTTAGCATTTCATCAAATATAACATGTGCATGAGTTGAGATCAAAACAAGCAAGCAAATAAAACATGAAAGCATATTAATTTAAGCATGAATCATTCCCTATGTTGGTTTCCCCTAATCACCCATTAACCCTAGCTAAGAGACTACTCACTCATTATCATGTTGATCATGCTAGCAAGGTTGTCAATCATACCAACAATATGAAACATGATTAATAAATGAAAGTAATTAACAATAATTAAAAAGGGATTAAGAGATTATACCTACTAATGATTCCAATAATAAAGCAAGAATAATAGAAGTACTTGAATGCTAGATCGAGAGGTTGTCAATCTCCCAATAATAACCCAAATAATCTTCAATTACCCAAAATAAAGGATGAACAAAAGAGAGATTAAAGAACTAAAACTTGGATTAAAACTTGATTAATACTTGATTACAATATTGAAGAGAGATTTGATTGATATTAACTACACTAATTATTGATAAGAAGAACATGCTCCTCTAATTAGCCTAATGGGGTATTTATAGTGAAAATTAGGGAGGATGCATTAGGGTTAACTTAGGGCTAAACTAGTAATTACACTTTTTAAGTTGAGCAAGGAGGACCCGGTATTTTCTGAGAGAAGGGCTTCTCTTTTCGTAGCTTGAAGAAGACAACCCGTGCTGTGAAGAAATCCGGGCGGAATAAGGTCGGGACGGCCGGATTTGGGCGGTGGAATCCGAGCGGATTCTGGGGAATCCGGTCGGATTGTTGAGGGGGAATCCGAGCGGATTCTGGCACGAGACGCTCGGATTGTGCAGAGGCTGGACGGGCGGATTGTTGACAATCCGCTCGGATTGTTGACAATCCGCTCGGATTGTCAGTCAGCATAGTAACTTCTTCTTTTCTTCCCTTTTCTTCATAAATTCCTTGGGGATTTCCTTGGGGACTCAAGGATCTTTCCTCAACATTGCTCTTCTACTATGATATGTACAAAGGCCTTCTAATCTTGTCTCTCCTTGATGCTTGGTCATTGAATTCGATCAATTTAGTCTCGTTTTGCCATGAAAATGCAAGATTCTTACTTCTTTCCTACCAAGGGATCAAAATCTCAAAGAATATGCAAAACAAAGAACTAAAGATAAGAAATGACCCAAATAAGCACTAAAAGCATGGAAACAAGGCTAATTCGGGGGCTAAATATGCGCCAATTATGGTCACATCAAATATCCCCAAACCGAACCTTTGCTCGTCCCGAGTAAAGAGGTGACAAAGACTAAGACCAATACTAACCTATCCTAATAATATAGCCGATATGAGACAATTAGCGGGTCTCACTCCGCCCCTTCAACTCACAACAAGACAACCATGAGGTAGGATGCCTTCTTGCAAGGCAAGGTGGGTCTTGCCAAAATGGCGACACATCCAAACATTAAGCACACAAAAACACATAATGGATGCATCTACAAAAAGAATAGCCACTTTCCTCATCTAAGTGGCGGAAATTACCTACAAGGGAAGCAATTCAAGGGTACACAATCCTTCATAGATGCAATTTGTTCAAACTACTAAGCCTAGAAGGATACCAATAAATCAGCTCCAAGTTGTGTCAAGCTAGGGTACCTTTGTCCTCAATCGTTAAATGCTTTTGTCAAGAGTAGACTCCCTATGGTGTTAGAAACACTGGAGGGTCGCGGAATTCCCCCTCTTGCCTAGACAAGAAGAAGGGTCGTCCCCTCTCTACCATGCACAAAAATGGATACGATGGATAAAGGGATCAATAGATATTTGAGTTTCACTTTGGGAGTTTGCTTTTGTTTTTGTTTTTCCCCCCAATTTCTTATGGCATTTGACATTTGAGAACACTTTCTTTGCCATTTCTTTTTGATTTTTGGCATTTCAACACTTGACAACTTTTTGCATTTCTTTTTGAACATTTTCAAAGTCACCCCAATTAGTAACGAGGGTGCCTTGTATTTGAAGCTTAGGAGTTCTATTTTTGCTCCTCTTTTCATTTGATGCATTTTTGCAAACTTTCTTTCACTTTTCATTTCATTGAACTCAAATTGATTTCTTTTTGTGCCCATTCCCTTTTGTTGACAAAAATATGGTAGAACATGGATGATGGATGCATGGTTTCAAGGGTCACCTTGGAATAAACGGTAGCCAAGGAGTTATCACACCACAAGGTACTCTTGACTAGGCCTTAATCCATGGGTCAAAGGATACTAGCATGACACATCCTAGGGTGTTTTACAAGCATTCTAACAAACAAAGTCTTAAGAAGAAAAAGCATCTACTAGGGCCTATATACACTTGTCAAGCTTCCCAAATAGATGGTTTCACAAAATTTTTCTAACATGCAACTACATGCCATGATGCAACTAACATATAAACATCCTAATGCATATGATTCTATCAACTAATATGACATATAATCTAAATGCAAGTCCTAGATTCACATTGTTATACCGCATCAATCAAAATAAAGCCACATAGTCATTAACATAAAGAGGAAAAAGGAGATTGGAAAGATCATACCATGCGGTCTTCAATATCCTCATGTCTCGGATGTGGCGTAGTCAATCAATGTGAACAAGGATAAAACAAACACAATATATACAAGACAGTATATACAAAGGAAATGAACTTGTTTTTTGGATTTTTCAATTTTTTCAATTTTTATGATTTTTGAGATTTTTCAATTTTTATGGGTTTTTTGAATAAGAGTTAAATGTTAGAATTCCCATCCCCACACTAATATGGGCATTGTCCTCAATGGCCAAAATGATGGAAATTATGCAAAGATGATGCATGATTTCTATACTAAATGCAATCTATACTAAGCTACACTACATGATGCATGGTTTTTGTTATGACGGAGAGGATCATTTAGATTACCTCCCGTTGCGTATGCATTAACTTCCCCAAACCAAGTAAGACACTATTGCTAATGTCAAAGGATGGGTATAGTTCATGCATATACTATGCTATGCATGAAGCTAATTTGTCATTTTGGATTTTACAAATGGGAAAAATAGAATAAGAACACCTCAATGGTACCGAGGTGTGAGTCCTTTGATGTTGCTAGGACTACTCCAACAATGATCAAAATTTAATAAAATACAAAGAGTACAAGACACAAACTTCTTTTCATGAAAAATAAAGATAAAGAGGAGAGATGAGAGAACTTCACTTGAACTTAGGTGGCCGCTCATGCTTGCTCCACCTAGTGATGAAGTAGTCTCCTAGGCATCCGCATCATCTCCCTCTATATCGCTATCCCAAATATCCTTTGAAGCATCACTTAAACTTGGATCCATGAATTTATCTTCCTCACTTTCAAGCTTCACCGTATCACCTCCACAAGAATCGCCACTCTCCTCCCCTTTGCGACCGTTCGCCCCTTCATTGGCCTTCTCCGAGTTGGGAAAGAGCAATTCCATTTGAGCCCATGAGGGGAAAGCTCCTTCCTCACTAATCCGTCCTTTTTGAGCCATCTCATAGTATTGGGGGTAAAGAGCATAATAAGTGTCCACGGAGGTCTCATATTGACGGTAGTGTAAATCTTGCAAAATTCCCGTGACAAAGTCGTCACGGGGGAGGATGAAGGGATTTGGATGGTTATATGGTTGGTAGGGAAAGGGGTAAGGAGGCACTTTTATCTTCTCATTTTGAGTTTGTTGTTCTTGTTATTGTGGTGGTGGATTTTGTGGTGGTGGAGTTTGCCTTGTTTGACTTGGGATGAGGTAGGAGGGCATTGGGGACAAGCTTCCTCTTCTTGGGGAGATCCGTGGTAGATCGGTTATTGGGAGATAGAGTGGATCGCTCCCTTTTGTCAACCACTTTATCCTCTTATCAACCCCCTCAAGGGTTATCCAATGGTGTTGGACGACAAGTAGATCTTCATTAATTCTTGTTCCCCCCGTAAGTGGAGTGTACTCATTGTTCTCATTGAATCTTGGGTTAAAGTGCTTTGCAAGTCTAGTTATGAGTCCACCATTCACTATGTGCTTCATTCCATCATCATCCCCATTTCTAAACCTTGCCCACTTCTCTAGCAAAACTAGAGGTGCATTGAAGTGATACCTATCTCTCCCTTGAATGTTAAGGTATGACTTCATAAATACAAGGTCCAATTGGTTGACAATGGCCGGATCTCGGCGGGCGAAAAGAGTACCCGAAAGAAATCGATATGTAAGCCTTAAGATCGGGTTTTGGATGTGAAAAGCAAGACACTCTTTAGTAAGAATGAAATCCCGGCCCGTCATGGCCCTCCACAATGGTGCAACATTATACTTTTTGGGCTTTGATGTTCGGGTAGGCGAAACATCAAGTCCGAACACATTGGCAAACTCGACAAGGGTCATCATCCTAGAGACGTTTTCCAACCTAAACTCTATGCATATCACTTTGTTTACGGTTGTAATCTTCAAAAAGCTTAAGAATTCTAGCACAAGGGACCGATAGGTTGGTTCATACATGCGAAAGAGAGTTGAAAGACCAAAAACCTCAAAGAGTGCTTCTACTTGGTGAAAAATCCCAAGCTTTCTTAAGGTAGTATGACAAAGAAATTTAGTGGGAAGAATATTCTTACTTAAGAGTCGGTGGAAGACCAATCGCTGCACATCATCAAGGAATTCTACATTCGAGAAATCATCGAGCCTTGTGAGATCTACAATCTCCACATGTTCCCTTCTAATGGTGTTGAGATGTGAGGTAGAGGAACTTCCCACCATCCTTGGTCTTCTTGCACTTCTAAAGGAGGATCTCCTTGGTGCCATTCTTGCTTCTTTTGTTGGGTTCTTTTGATTTGAAGATTGCTAAGGATGTTCCTTGTTGATTGAGTATTGGAAACCCTAGAAAATTGGGGATTTTTAATTTTGAGGGTAAAGAGAGTGATTTGGATATGTATGGGGGGGGGTCATAAGGAGGTGGGTTTTATAGGGTAAGTGGAAGGAATAGTGATGTGTCAAAGTATGTGTGGTGGGGGGTATTTTAATTAGGAAAAGTCGGGTCAAGACGCAGTGAGAAGACGAGCGGATTCGAGGTGAAGACGCTCGGATTCTTGCTTCACGGGACGGGCGGATTCCTCACAATCCGCTCGGATTTTGCCACGAGGAAAATCCCAAAATTTTGACGCCATAAGACGGCAGGCCCCGAGCACAAGACGCTCGGATTCTTTCATGGTGGGACGGGCGTCTTTTTCGAGAGACACGGCGGATTCCATCTGAGAGATTTTCTTGAAATGCATAGGTGAAAAGATTCGGCGTCTTTCCTCAGATCCGACCGGATTCCTCGAGATGTACGGATTCTTCACAGACGCTCGGATTCGACCTCGATCCAGAAATCTTCAATTTCTCGGCGTAGCCGGACGTACGGTTTCTCCCCTATACGCCCGGATTCGACAAGACGGCCGGATTCTCTGGAATCCGCACGGATTCAGGCTGCGAGTTTTGACTTCTTCTCCTTTCTTAGATGCATCCCCACACTTGGGCATTTGTCCCTTCCTTCATTCAAAAACTCATTAGTGACCCTCCCTCACTTACGCTCATGAAAAGAGTCTATGCTACTTATTAAAACAAATGCAATAAATAAATACAAGTTAGAGGGTTAGTATATTTACAAATGGTGGTTTAGGGAGGACTCCACCAAACTCTCCCTTAGATGGTCCTTTCAAGGGGAAGGAGGCCCGAGGTAGGTAGCCTCAACCTCTCCAACAAACGCTCCTTCATAGTAGGGCTTCAACCTTTGACCATTTACCTTGAATTTGCTTCCATCGTCCGCCTTGAGTTCGAAATCTCCATATTTTCCAACTTCGGTTATCACATAGGGACCCATCCATCTAGAGTTCAACTTTCCCGGAAAGAGTCGGTAGCGGGAATTGAATAGAAGGACTTTGTCTCCCTTGTGCAAGGCCTTTTGTCTAATTCTTTTGTCATGAAGCAATTTTGTTCTTTCTTTGTAAATCTTTGCATTCTCATAGGATTGTAGTCGGAATTCCTCCAACTCTTGGATTTGAATCATCCTCCTTTGACCGCTCAATTTGAGATCAAGATTGAGTGCTCGGATTGCCCAATAAGCTTTGTACTCCAATTCAATTGGCAAATGACATGCTTTTCCATATATAAGCTTGTAGGGGAAGGCTCCTATGGGAGTTTTGTAGGCCGTCCTATAAGCCCAAAGAGCATCATCAAGCTTTGTGCTCCAATCTTTCCGAGTCTTGTTCACAACTTTTTCAAGGATTTGCTTGATCTCTCTATTTGAAATTTCTACTTGACCGCTTGTTTGAGGATGGTATCCCAAGCTGGTTCGATGTTGAACACCATATTTGGTCAAAAAGGATGCAAGCTTCTTCTCATGGAAATGTGTTCCTCCATCACTAATGATTGTTCTAGGAACTCCAAATCTTGGGAAAATTATCTTCTTGAAAAGCTTGGTGACCGTTTTCGCATCATCATTTAGGGTGGCAATTGCCTCCACCCACTTTGAAACATAATCGACGGCCACAAGGATGTACTTATTCCCATTGGATGTCACAAAGGGCCCTTGGTAGTCAATTCCCCAAACATCGAAGATCTCTACCTCTAGAATGCCCCTTTGTGGCATTTCGTTCCTCCAAGATATATTCCCCGTTCTTTGACAAGCATCGCAATGAATGATGAATTCTCTTGTATCTTGAAACATTGTAGGCCAATAGAAGCCCGATTGGAGGATTTTTGCAACGGTTCTTCTTGCTCCATGGTGCCCACCGTAGGGTGATGAATGACATCCTTCCAAGATTCCTTGGATTTCCCATTGAGGGATGCATCTCCGTTAGAGCCCATCACTACACTCCTTGTAGAGGTTTCGGTCATCCCAAAAGTACCTCTTCACTTCGAATAGGAATCTCTTCCTTTGGTTGTGGTTCAAGTTTGGAGGGAGTACTTTTCCAACAATATAATTGGCATAATCGGCAAACCATGGGGTGATGTGCCTTTCAAGTTGTGTTTGAATAGCCATCAAAATATCGTCGGAAATGAGTCATTGATCGGGGTTTCTCCATTTTCATCATGAAACCGGATTCTTGACAAGTGATCCGCCACTACATTCTCGGCTCCTTTCTTGTCTCTTATTTCCAAGTCAAATTCTTGAAGAAGCAAAATCCATCTCAATAATCTTGGTTTTGCCTCCTTCTTTATCAAGAGATGTCGAAGAGCGCGGTGATCCGAAAATACAATCACCTTGGATCCAAGCAAGTAGGAACGGAATTTATCCAAAGCATATACAATGGCAAGAAGCTCCTTTTCGGTTGTATCATAATTCACTTGAGAAGGGTCGAGGGTTTTGCTTATGTAATAGATGGCATGAAGAGCTCTCCCTACCCGTTGGCCAAGAACCGCTCCAACGGCGTAGTTGCTAGCATCACACATAATCTCGAAAGGTAACTCCCAATTCGGGGGTTGAATGATTGGTGCCGAGATTAATGCTTCTTTGATTCTATTAAAAGCTTCAACACACTCGTCAGTAAATTGGAATTGGGCATCTTTAAGCAAAAGTTGAGTGAGGGGTTTTGCTATTTTCGAAAAATCTTTTATGAAACGACAATAAAAACCCGCGTGACCGAGAAAACTTCTCACCCCTCTAACATTCACGGGAGGTGGGAGTTTCTCTATCACCTCAACTTTAGCTTTATCGACCTCGATGCCCTTTTCCGAAATCAAGTGACCCAAAACAATTCCTTCATTGACCATGAAATGACACTTTTCCCAATTTAAAACAAGGCTAACATCTTCACATTTTTGCAATACAAGAGAAAGATTATGCAAACATGAGTCAAAGTCCTTTCCATAAACACTAAAGTCATCCATAAAAACTTCCATTATGGTCTCTAAGTAATCGGAGAAGACACTCATCATGCATCTTTGGAAAGTGGCGGGGGCATTACATAATCCAAAAGGCATCCTCCTATATGCAAAAGTGTCATAAGGGCATGTGAAGGTGGTCTTATGTTGGTCATCCGGGTGTATAGGGATTTGGAAGAATCCCGAATACCCGTCAAGGTAACAAAAGAATTTGTTAGAGGCTAACCTCTCAAGCATTTGGTCAATGAATGGTAAGGGGAAGTGATCTTTCCTTGTTGCGGAGTTTAATTTCCGGTAGTCAATGCACATACGCCAACCGGTGATCATTCTTTTGGGTATTAATTCATTCTTTTCATTTGTCACTACCGTGGTACCTCCTTTCTTAGGTACCACTTGAACGGGGCTAACCCACAAAGAATCCGATATGGGATATATGATTCCCGCATCAAGTAATTTCATGACCTCTCCTTTGACAACTTCTTGCATGTGGGGGTTCAATCTTCTTTGGGGTTGAATGGTAGGTCTATGTTCGTCCTCTAGATGAATTCTATGCATGCAAAAGTCGGGACTTATCCCCTTAAGGTCATCTAGACTATAACCTATAGCCTTCTCATGTTGTTTCAACACATCAAGCAATTTTCCCAATTGGTCATCATCAAGTCTATCATTAACAATCACGGGTTTGGTCTTTGATTTATCAAGGTAAGCATATTTCAAATTTGGGGGAAGGGGTTTCAAAGTAGGAGTTTGTACCTTACTTTCTTCCTTTGGAGTTTCATTGAGAATTTGTTCCATCTCCATTAGACATTCCATTCTCATAGCATACTCAACTTCACTTTCATCAACCTCATCATATTCAAATCCCATGATGGGTTCCTCTTGCTCTTGAGTTTGCAAAATATCCTCTAGGATGGATTGCTCATCCTCTATGGGTTGACATGCTTCTACTAGAATGTTATGCACCAACTCGGATTGTGCATGAGTAAGTTCCTTGTTACCTAGAGCGGCCTCAAAGAGATCCACCTCCAACTCCCAATACATGCTCTTAGCCTCACTTGCTTCTAAGGCTTCTAGTGCTTGCATGGGATCCTTGAAGTAAGGGATACTCAAGTGGTCCTCTATAAAACAGTCTATGAAATCCATCTCGCAAAATATCAAACAACTCGAAAAATGATTAGAACAAACCTTGAGGAGTTTTACTTCCTCAAGGTGAAGAAAGACACAACTAATAACAATAAAAAGAAATCTAAGTCAAACAAACACCGTCCCCGGCAACGGCGCCATTTTTGATGCGATCCCGCTAGGTGTTCACAAATTAAGATGTGGTCGTTGGTCACGGTCGAATCAAAACACAATTTATAGCTTAACAAGCAACTCTACAATTAGTAAAGAGGCAAGTAAAGGTCGGATCCCAAGGGACGGGAGTTGAAATGAGATTTCTATTGTAACTAGTGGTGTCTAAGGGGTGTCACAAATTGGGTTGATGTAGAAGGTTACTAAACTAGAATAACAATGAAAATAAACAAGCAAGATGAATAAAAAGGGGTGTAAACAATTGATTAAAGGCACTAGGGTGTCATGGGACTATAGGGGAATCATGAGATATGATCATACAAACATGTTCTCAAATTATAAGCAAGCAATTATTGTTGTGATGGATTGAGTTGGGTTATATCTTACAATCCTAGGAAAGTTTGGGTCCCGGAGCCGAATCGATTAGATTGTACAACACCTACAATTCGACTTAATCTTCCCTACTCAACAACATGCATGGTCTAATGAGACTCGAGTTGGGTTATGTCTTACAAGTCTCATTGAAAAGATAGGAGATGATAGTAAATGCAAGGATTCATAGGCTTAGCATTTCATCAAATATAACATGTGCATGAGTTGAGATCAAAACAAGCAAGCAAATAAAACATGAAAGCATATTAATTTAAGCATGAATCATTCCCCATGTTGGTTTCCCCTAATCACCCATTAACCCTAGCTAAGAGACTACTCACTCATTATCATGTTGATCATGCTAGCAAGGTTCTCAATCATACCAACAATATGAAACATGATGAATAAATGAAAGTAATTAACAATAATTAAAAAGGGATTAAGAGATTATACCTACTAATGATTCCAATAATAAAGCAAGAATAATAGAAGTACTTGAATGCTAGATCGAGAGGTTGTCAATCTCCCAATAATAACCCAAATAATCTTCAATTACCCAAAATAAAGGTTGAACAAAAGAGAGATTAAAGAACTAAAACTTGGATTAAAACTTGATTAATACTTGATTACAATATTGAAGAGAGATTTGATTGATATTAACTACACTAATTATTGATAAGAAGAACATGCTCCTCTAATTAGCCTAATGGGGTATTTATAGTGAAAATTAGGGAGGATGCATTAGGGTTAACTAAGGGCTAAACTAGTAATTACACTTTTTAAGTTGAGCAAGGAGGACCCGGTATTTCTCGAGAGAAGGGCTTCTCTTTTCGTAGCTTGAAGAAGACAACCCGTCTTTGTGAAGAAATCCGGGCGGAATAAGGTCGGGACGGCCGGATTTGGGCGGTGGAATCCGAGCGGATTCGGGGAATCCGGTCGGATTGTTGAGGGGAATCCGAGCGGATTACGCACGGGACGCTCGGATTGTGCGAGGCCGGACGGCGAATTGTTGACAATCCGCTCGGATTGTCGTCAAAGATAGTAACTTCTTCTTTTCTTCCCTTTTCTTCATAAATTCCTTGGGGATTTCCTTGGGGACTCAAGGATCTTTCCTCAACATTGCTCTTCTACTATGATATGTACAAAGGCCTTCTAATCTTGTCTCTCCTTGATGCTTGGTCATTGAATTCGATCAATTTAGTCTCGTTTTGCCATGAAAATGCAAGATTCTTACTCCTTTCCTACCAAGGGATCAAAATCTCAAAGAATATGCAAAACAAAGAACTAAAGATAAGAAATGACCCAAATAAGCACTAAAAAGCATGGAAACAAGGCTAATTCGGGGGCTAAATATGCGCAAATTATGGTCACATCAGTTGCTTACAATTACTCTTTCTCTGTTAAAATTACAGTTTATCCAGATTTGTTTTGGAGAAATCCCACTTTTGATTACCCTTTTGTTAGAATTACACTTTTGTTGCAAAAATAACACTTTATGCTGCTACAATTACACTTTTTTTTGCTAAAATTACACTGTTGCCTGTAAAAATCACACTTTATTTTGTTAGAATTACACTTTTGTCAGCTAAAATTACACTTTTTTCTGTTAAAATTACACTTTTGTCTATTAAAATAACATTTTATTTTGTTAGAATTACACTTTTGTTGCTAAAATTGTTGGAATATGTGTCCTCCGACAATAATGCGATCACGACTGTTGATCATAATGATCACATGTTTAAATCTCATTATAAAGAATACAATTGGGAAGTAATATTTCATCACAACTGATCAACATATATCGGTAATGATTGGGTGACTAGAGTTTGACATTACTTGTCGTGCGAGTGGTGATCGTTGATCCCCTAGGTCATACCTATAGGGCAACACTCTTAATTGACCATTTAATTAATCGTATAACGTTACGAGTTAATTAAATTACTTGAAAATTGACGGACGATTTTGGAAGTTATATTTACGTATTTTATTGAAATGTGATTAAATGAGATACGGTCTGAGTAATTGAATCGTATCATTAGTCGGATGAAATAATTGTTTAAGGTAACAATTGAATTTGAATGAATTATTATAAATACAATTTATTGTGATTTATAATTGGTAAAATATTTTGGTACAAGTAATTATGAATTACTAAGTCGATTTTTGTATATGACGTATTTTTACTAATACGTTGATTTTTAATATGTTAAAAATACATAACAAATTTATGTGACATATGACATGTGACATAAGACAAATTGACAAAAATAAAATGGATCCCATATTATCCAATGTGCCGAAAATGGGAGGAGTTTTAAGCTAAATATTGTGTTTATATTATTAGTGGTAAACATAATGATTACTTGCCTAAGTAGCCATGCAACCCTAGTTTACCTTGTGAAGATAAACAAGTGCATGCAATAGCTCCCTCCACCCCCTTAGTCCACCCGGTTTTGAGAGAGGAAAACCACTTGGTTTTTCCTCTTAATTTTACCTAATATACAATAATGTTATTGTATTATTCATTCATACTTTTCACTCATCTAAAATAAGAATTCTAGAGAGATAATAAGCTTCCTTCTTCCTCTCCCATAAACCGAAAATATTAAGTGTTATATAATATTTTTGGGTCATTTTCTACAAGATTAATATTGTACTAGTTCTTATAATATTAATTTTAATTAAGAGTAAGCCTTGGGTATTAAGCTTTGGGAGAGATCCTACACTTGGATCTTAGTTCTTCCATTAAAGGAAAGCACAAGAACAAGAGAGAAAGGTGATCTCTCTTGTGCCCATAAACCGAAAATACAATGTAAGAATAATGTTTCTTCCTTATTTTGTTTTAATGTTTGCATGCATAAGATCAATCATTAATTTTATGACAAATTAAATTAAAACATATATGAATATGTAAGTATATAGATCTACTTTTCCTTCAATTGGTATCAAGAGCCATGGTTGTTTGCATGCAAATCGGTTAAAAGTTTTTCCGAGTTATAAAGATTAACATATAAAACTTGTAAAATTTGTGTTATTATGATATATCACAAAATTAAATCATGCATGTAAAAATTTCTGGTCCTAAAATGTTTTAGGATATTTTGGTTAAATTTACGGATTTTTATTGTTCATATTATACAATAATGGCATTTAAATGTGATTTTATGAGTAAAAATGTCATTTTCGGTCTAAAATTAGCTATACTTCGAATTTTCCAGTGATTTTTGGATATGTTGTCACATATATTATTTTGAGATAACCTGTAAATTTTCATAATTTTTGGACTTGTTATGCTCGAAAAATGGATTTTTCATTATTAAATTCGGATTTAGGTGAAAAATAGGTTAATATGAGATAAATTTCGAATCTGGTCATAGAAATTTAATATGTTGTCACATGCAATTTTACAAGATGTGTGTAAAATAATGGGCTATAGTGAAGTTTTTTTTGCATGATTTATGGATTTTTGAAGAAAAATAGCATAAATAGTGACATTATTAGTGAAAAATTAATAAAACATAATCTATGACTAAGGAAAAACGTCCAATGTTGCATTTTATTATCTTTTTCAGATCTAAAATTGAAAAGTTAATGAATATAGTTTTTCCATGTTTTTATGATTACTTTAGTTAAAACCGATAAACCGCAACATTGTTTTTCCGGAAAATTTCGAAATTTTTAACCTAAATTTTTGAACATTATGTGTGTCATGGTATTTTTACAGAATGTTCATGAGTTTAAATTTCAAATTTTGAATTTATTTGAAATTTTTGTGATTTATTTGAAGTTTATAGCTTATTTTTGTAATTTTTAGTCCATTAATGAACAATTTTACAAATATGAGTTAATTATGGTCAAATTATTAGTGAAGACTAAATTTTGAGTCCTAAGAGGTTAGGGTAATTAACTTATGCATAAATATGAATTTATGTAATTTTTGTGATTATAAAATGTTGAAATCACGCAAATCCGTAAAAACCGAGTAATATACGATATTGGCTAATTAAAGGCGATTTAGCATAAAATTGAGCATGTTCATACATATTATAATGCTGCATTTTCTTTATGATTGTCATAATTTTAATTTATGTAATTTTTGAATTATGTAATTTTACTTAGTATGGCCTTAGATTTTAATTGATATTTCCCGAAATGTATGGGAATATCGATTCGTTGTAATTTTATTGTGATCTCGTATCACCGTTTTGTAATTTAATAGATTTATTTTATTTTAGTTACAAATGTATAATAGGAAATTATGTAATTTATTATGTAATTTTATTCATTCCGGAGTTCCCAAAGACGGATTTCTTCAAGAATGGCGATACATAAAGACGGTGTTACCTCGAGATGCGTGCCACAACCGAAGTTCAAGGGACCAATGGAGTTGGTTTCCGAATATGTAATAGTTAAATAGTTTTTCTATTTTAGGAAAGGCCATACTAGGATTTATTTATTTTTATGCTTGCATTTTATTTTATGTCACATGCATCGCTAAATCGCCATAACGAAAACATGCATTTTCTTTCATCGAGTTAATCGACCGTGTCAATTAAAATTATCGTAGTTCACCTCTTTAGTTCACTTAAAACGCGATAGATAATAAATTGACATGACCTCTCGCTAAAACAATCAATTGAGACATAGCCTTACCAAATAGTAGAAACCATGAAAACCTATTTCGCGAGGGAGTGCACTCGGCTACCCCGGGGTACAAACCTTGTTACGTAGGGGAAGTGGGTGATAAATGTCTAATCCACCGAATTCATGTTGATGAGGGTTTCATCGGCTACCCCGTGCCTAAGTTAATGTGGGTTTGGATAATGGACACATTTATTCGAAATTTAGATTGAACTCAACAAAAGTTCACTACAACAAATAAGGTAATTGGCGACCATATAAGGCGACTGAGAACAGTCGCCATTTAGAATAAAGCGACTAAGACCCGTCGCCCGCACTTCGTAGCAAGGTTTGGTCGCTTTTTTAGCGACAGCGTTAAATCGCCAAATTTGGCGACTCAATTTTTAAAGCGGGCGATCGAAATTGCCGCCAAAATTGGCGACTGTCATTAGTCGCCAATTTAGCGACTGCCATTTGTCGCTTTTTAAATATACACGTCATCTCCATATCCTCCAAAATGGCGACGGGTAATGGTCGCCATTTTGGCGACAGAACTTGGTATTCAGATATGTATTCAGAGAACATTGGAGAAATTTGCAACCAAATTCTTTTCTCATTAATAAAATCACAACTATGTGTTTACTACCTAAGTGACTTGAAACGTACAAAGACAGTCCCAAAATGGGGACTATTCAAGAATTGCTCCTAATGAGTAATTCTTGAACGGGTACTAGGTCATTATATATTAAACAAGTTGTCAAAATTATAAGGCAAATTTATACAATCCCCTAATCAAATGACATTACTAATTTAGCAAATTTATACATCATGCTCATTGTATTCAAGAAAAATGCTAATTAATTAACAAAAATGCTAATTAAATTATTCTAACTTAATTAATTTGGTTAATTATACAAGTTGTCAAAAATGCTAATTTCTAACCCTAACTCAAATTAATTAACAAAAATGCTAATTAAATCATTCTAACTTAATTTGGTTAATTATAAGGCAAATTTATACAATCCTAACATTATACTACCTTCATAAAACTATACTACCTTCAACAATACTACTTCAATATTACTAAAACTAAGCATCACTAATCAAATCACATTACTAATTTAACAAAAACCCCAATTTCTACCTTCATAAAACTATACTACCTTATACAATCCCCTAATCAAATCACATTACTAATTTAACAAAAACCCCAATTTCTAACCCTAACTCAAATTAATTAACAAAAATGCTAATTAAATTACAACTACATACAATAATAAGCATCACTAATGTATAAATTACAACTAGATACTAAATAAGGATCACAACTTAAACAAAATATGAAGGATTGAAGTAATTAAATCGATTTGAGTTTTAAAACAAACCTTTATTATAAACAAAGGGTCGGTAGGGATGTAGTGTGCGGATGGCGGCGGCGAGTGGTGGCGTCCGGTGGTCGTTGTAGTTGGTGGTGGCGTCGGAACTCTTGGCGATTTTTTTTTTGTTTTGTTGATAGATAGAATGAATGAGGGACGGGGTGAGAAGAATCAAAAAAAAAAAAAAAACAGGCTATTGGCGATCGTTTTTGGTCGCCAAAATGGCGACGGGTAATGGTCGCCAATTTGGCGACTGATTTCGGTCGCCAAAATGGATAATATTGCGTCGCCCGTGGATTTCATACGGATTTTGGATAAAAAGGTATAGTCGCCAAATTGGCGACGGATAGTGGTCGCCCGTTTTTTTTTTCCTGTCGCCAATTTGGCGACTGTAGTATGTCTGTCGCCTTTTTCGTGTTTTCTTGTAGTGGTTATTGATAAGGGTTTCATCGGCTATCCCGTGCCCTTGTTGATGTGTTTTGGGCTATAGATAAACATTAGAGTAATTTAATCGACCAAGAGTTCTAAAAGTAGAATCGATTAAAAGGTTAATCCACCGAGTTATATTGATAAAGGTTTCATCGGCTACCCCGTGCCTAAGTTGATATGAATTTGGGTCTTGGAATCATTTATCTAGTTGGGTAGAGGTCACTAGAAAAATGCATAAAACTTGTTTAAATCATACATTTTTACGAGTATTATTATTAAAACGACATTTGTTTTACTCCTTCTATTTTGTTTTGTAGACCACTTCTTTTTCTCATAACAAATGGCAACACCAACCCCTAACGCCACGCCTCTCGCTAGTTCATCATGGCTCCGATCCTTCATGGATCGATGTAAACTAGAAAAGAATGGGTCAAATTTCTCCGATTGGGATGCCCAACTCAAATTGGCTACCCAAGGTGACGACAAGCTTCGTTACCTTACCGAGGCCTCTCCACCCGAACCTACCACTAGGTCGACCGCCGCCACTAAGGAAGCATATGAGGCTTACCAAAAGGAGTCCGCCGTAATGAAAAATGTCTTGATATTTGCGATGGAGGCGGATCTCCAAAGGAGAGCCTTTAAAATGGGCAATGCTAATGAGATTTACTCCAAGCTTGTGACAATGTTTTCACAAACTCCGCGGATCGTCCAATATGAGGCGGCCGCGGCATTCTTTGATCTCGACTTCAAAGAGGGCCAAAAGGTTAGCCCTCATGTGCTCAAACTTATGGAGCTTGTCGAGACCTTGAAAATTCAAAAGGTTGAAATCCCCAAAGAACTCATCGTAGATAGGATTCTACACTCCTTGTCCAAAGTCAAAGCATATGTTCAATTCCGGGTGAATTTTAACATGCAAGACAAGGATGTGTCTCTTGAAGAATTGCACAAGTTACTTGTGCAAGCCGAAAAGGACATGGGGTTAAATGTGAACCCGCCCAAGGATGTGCTTAACATAAGCACTAAGAGTAAGGGGAAGTTCAAGAAGAATGGGAGAAAGGGCAAGAAGCAAGCTCCCACATTCACCAAAGCTAAGACTTGTGAAGCTAGCACTTCAAAAATCAAGAAGGGTCCTCTTGATAAATGCCATTATTGTAATGGTATGGGACATTGGAAAAGAAATTGTTCCAAATACCTTGGTGATATTAAGGCTAGAAAGATTACTCCAGTAGGTAAATGACTATCCTTCTTTTATGTTTCTAATTCAACTATGGTATTATGATGCAAAGTTGTGATAATGTATCTCCCTTTTTATTGTAAATAGGGCCTCCACCAAGCAAAGACAAGGGAAAGGAAAAGCAAGCATGAGAAACCATCAAGAAGCTAGGGATAGCTTTCATGGAGCTTTGCTTTTCATTGTCTTATTTTAAATTATGTTTTGGATTTTAGAACCTTAAGTTTCCGTGTTCGACATGGAAAGGTATTTTGGATAATGGGTTGTATTTTGGATAATGGTGACTTGGTTTGCAACCCAAGTCACCCGTTTTATCATTTTATCCTTTTGTTCTAAAATTCATGTTTAAATGCTTGTTCTTAGAAACATATAACTTAAAGTGATCTAATAGACAAATATAATGACGGGTTTCATTATATGTCCACATGCTTGAGGCTTGTCTATGATCATTTATAAAGCGATTTTGAGTCTATGAACTCTCTTAAAGGAATGTCAATCACCAAGTACACATATGAAATCTATAACTATTAGTCTAGCTATGAGATAGTTCTCCTTATACTTCAACATCATTATTTGTGTCTCATATGCTATCTTTGAATCTATAGTGTATTTATTCTAAAGATAGAGTGGGAGAAAAATGAGGACACAACACACGAGACAAGATAAAATTGTGTACTTGTGTAAATGAAGATCTACGCAAGAGAGAATGATTTGAATGAAGGTATATCTATTTACATAGTATACCAAATAGATGAGATCTATGGTCTCAAGTTAGTTCTATATGACTAAAGAGACCAAGTGAAGTAATCATAAGAGTATATTCTCAAGATAACTACACGAGGAGACCAAAAGAAAGTTTTGGAAGAAAAATGACTAATGTAAAGTCTTAACAAGTTTTTGACTAAGTTCTATATGATAAATTTTGACCAATAGTTTCAAACCTTGAGATTTACTTAAGAGCCTAAATGAATCATAGTAACATACTAGTTATGATCGAGTTGCAAAGATTGATATACCGATATCTTCAATGGCCAAGTTTTAACCACGCAAATGTCATTGCTTAACCTCATTATGAAATGGTTAAACCTCCTTCCGAAAGGGATATTTTGAAGGATGTGTATTAGATATTACTTATATTTAATAAATGACATTGCCACACATCATTATGACATGAGTGTGTTAGAGATTTAAAATCTCTTTCCGTAAGGTTAAAATGAGACCTTTTCGAAATAGGTATTTTGAAGGGATATGATGGGAACATATATAGTTTTATCTTAATAACTTGGCAATGCAATTTATATTTCAATTCTTGAAAAATTTCGATTGAGAAGTCAATTTCGAAATATGTGGAATTGAGTGGGAGTTAGGAAATTATCATGTGAAGACATGGAATTTAGTGGGAGCTATCATCCTTTGAATGTTTACAACTCATCACTCATTGAAGAATGACGAGCTAATACCTTCTTTCATAAAGAAGCATTTGAGTTTTCAATTCTGGATGAAAATGGACTATGATGAATCCAATTACATCAAGGGATGTTGGATAAGTATTGGGAGATACACATCGAATCAATAGAAACATAGGTTATTCATCTAAATGAAATGGAATTGCCATTAGCTGTCATGGTCGTTCCTTGAACCTAAATATAGTTGATGTCATGATTAAAAGTAACTAATGTTTCCGCCATTAGAATAATCATGCACATGTCCAATAGTGAATCATATGCATAAGAGCATGATGATTCATTGGTAAGCCACAATAGAAACGTCATGAATTCTCGAGTAGAATCCGATGAGCGATTTCGGTGTTTGTCAGAATGCTCTTATATGTGTCAAGAGGTTATGCATATTAATGAAAATCCGAGCACATGTAAGGATTTATGAGAATCCTAAATCTTTCAAGCCTAGAAAGAGAAATAAGAAATTTTAGAAAGATACTTAGTTGAATAAGAAGTTACTCAAAATTAATCTTTCCTAACTATGCTAGGACTTGTGAGAAGTGCTAGGCCAATCGTCTTGGCAAATTGTTGCAAGACTCTGCAAAACATGTACCTAGTGCATTGTGTGTGGATAGAATACTTGATCAGTACAAGTTATATCATTCACCACAAATTCGTTCGTTATGTGATAATTGATAAGAAAGTTCTTTCAAGATAAAGAACCAAAACCGAAGTCGGGTACCTTGATGTGTACTTGGAAAGGTTCATGCTATGAGAGAGAACATGAATGTAAAGGAAAATGCAAGTGTAAGAAGTTTGAACACATGGACACATGGCATGTTAAACTTCTATTGCAATCAATAAGTGTTTACACTTACGATATACATCACAAGCTTGTAATATGATATTGACTACCCGAGCGTGATGTCGACATTTGTCGTTTGAGTTATTATTAACTCACCTTGTACAATTGTTATATCCAAACGGGTTATGGAGACAATTGAACCCCGTTAAAGTGAACATGGATTAACATTGTATTTGCCCATAGTTACTTATATGAGGTGACGTCTCGAAGTGACTAGAGTGTGATGCGATTGATGACAAGTTCAAGTGCCATAGAGTCATGTGAGATGACTAGTCGATCACATAGGCAGACTGTTAGGAACATTTTGTCGGGCCTAATGACCGCTTATAGAGTTCTGGCAAATTTATATAGCCTGGTCGTGGCGAGAGCTAGTATAGTATTCGAATGAGTCGATTCTTTTGACTAAAGACTGTTCACCTAAGATGACACAGTTTCAGATTAACTTTGATTTGTGTTACTACGACCTTCGTAAATGGGGTCAAATGGGCATATTTTGGGTTATGATGGCTGTGGCTAGTCGAAGGAAATGAGTGCGATAGGAATTGTCCACCCCTTGTCAGGGTTATAACAGTATCTCAGGGCCACTCGAGGAGTAATGAACTGGAAATGCGTGGCCACGCTCGGAAAGTATCTATGATAGATAAATCCGGTCAATCAGTTATTCTCCAGATCGAGGAAACCACTCTCGATATGATCACTTGCAAGTACGACCCGAAAGACACCTTACATTGAGTGGGAGATAGTAATAGGACAAGAGAATTAGTGACGCACACTTGTCGAGGACAAGTGGGAGATTGTTGGAATATGTGTCCTCCGACAATAATGCGATCACGACTGTTGATCATAATGATCACATGTTTAAATCTCATTATAAAGAATACAATTGGGAAGTAATATTTTACTGTCAACTGATCAACATATATCGGTAATGATTGGCTGACTAGAGTTTGACATTACTTTTTAGTCGTGCGACGGTGGTGATCGATTGATCCCCAGGTCATACCTATAGGGCAACACTCTTAATTGACCATTTAATTAATCGTATAACGTTACGAGTTAATTAAATTACTTGAAAATTGACGGATGATTTTGGAAGTTATATTTACGTATTTCATTGAAATGTGATTAAATGAGATACGGTCTGAGTAATTGAATCGTATCATTACTCGGATGAAATAATTGTTTAAGGTAACAATTGAATTTGAATGAATTATTATAAATACAATTTATTGTGATTTATAATTGGTAAAATATTTTGGTACAAGTAATTATGAATTACTAAGTCGATTTTTGTATATGACGTATTTTTACTAATACGTTGATTTTTAATATGTTAAAAATACATAAAAAATTTATGTGACATATGACATGTGACATAAGACAAATTGACAAAAATAAAATGGATCTCATATTATCCAATGTGCCGAAAATGGGAGGAGTTTTAAGCTAAATATTGTGTTTATATTATTAGTGGTAAACATAATGATTACTTGCCTAAGTAGCCATGCAACCCTAGTTTACCTTGTGAAGATAAACAAGTGCATGCATTGGCTCCCTCCACCCCCTTAGTCCACCCGGTTTTGAGAGAGGAAAACCACTTGGTTTTCCTCTTAATTTTACCTAATATACAATAATGTTATTGTATTATTCATTCATACTTTTCACTCATCTAAAATAAGAATTCTAGAGAGATAATAAGCTTCTTTCTTCCTCTCCCATAAACCGAAAATATTAAGTGTTATATAATATTTTCGGGTCATTTTCTACAAGATTAATATTGTACTAGTTCTTATAATATTAATTTTAATTAAGAGTAAGCCTTGGGTATTAAGCTTTGGGAGAGATCCTACACTTGGATCTTAGTTCTTCCATTAAAGGAAAGCACAAGAACAAGAGAGAAAGGTGATCTCTCTTGTGCCCATAAACCGAAAATACAATGTAAGAATAATGTTTCTTCCTTATTTTGTTTTAATGTTTGCATGCATAAGATCAATCATTAATTTTATGACAAATTAAATTAAAACATATATGAATATGTAAGTATATAGATCTACTTTTCCTTCAAAAATAACACTTTATGCTGCTACAATTACACTTTTTTTGCTAAAATTACACTGTTGCCTGTTAAAATAACACTTTATTTTGTTAGAATTACACTTTTGTCTGCTACAATTACACTTTTTTTTGTTAA
Source organism: Silene latifolia (assembly GCF_048544455.1). Lineage (NCBI taxonomy): Eukaryota > Viridiplantae > Streptophyta > Magnoliopsida > Caryophyllales > Caryophyllaceae > Silene > Silene latifolia. Next base: position 402,757,865 of record NC_133538.1, read on the forward strand.
AATTACACTTTTTATGTTACAATAACATTTTATTTTGTTAAAATTACATTGTTGCCTGTTAAAATAACACTTTATTTTGTTACAATTACACTTTTGTCTGCTACAATTACACTTTTTTTTGTTAAAATTACACTTTTGTTGCTAAAATAACACTTTATGCTGCTACAATTACACTTTTTTTTGCTAAAATTACACTGTTGCCTGTTAAAATTACACTTTATATTGTTAGAATTACACTTTTGTCTGCTAAAATTACATTTTTTTTTGTTAAAATTACACTTTTGTCTATTAAAATAACATTTTATTTTGTTAGAATTATACTTTTGTCTGCTAAAATTACACTTTATATTGTTAGAATTACACTTGTGTCTGCTAAAATTACACTTTATGCTGCTACAATTACACTTTTTTTTATTAGAATTTTTCTTTTGTCTGCTGTTAGGCCTGGAAATCCGCAGACCTTCCTGATCAGTATCTCACCTGAACCTGACTGCCAGGGTGTCAGGCTATCAGGGCACATGAAGATAGGCGCCAAGCCATAGAGAGGACAACGGTCGAAATATCAGGACGATATTAGACCATATACGCGTGTTATAAAGGAATTATATACGCATCATTAAGTATGAAGATTACGCAGTAAAAGCAGTATTTAAGGGAGGAATAATTGGCAATTATTACTGGTAATTATGGAGAATAAACCGCAATTAATACTGTATCAGGCAGCCGTTCAAGGAGAAAGCCTATATACGGAATACTTTGAAGATATTGGGGGCATATTATACACACACAGGAAGAAGCACACGCATTGCATAGAGAAATATTAACATTGTTCTTTTCATACAATCTTTCTCCAAAACAATATAGTGAAATCCTCTCCTGGCTTGGTGCCCGTGGTTTTTTCCCATTCAAGGGTTTTCCACGTACAAAATTGCTTGTCTTATTGTTATTGTTATTATTTCATTTACAGTTTATTATTGTATCTTAACGACCTGACCATCAGACTACCTAGAGCTAGTTAACCTTACACAACTCTACCCTGACCTGATTTCGCCTTGCGCAAAATCCATACAAAACAATTGGCGCCCACCGTGGGGCATCTAGCTCTTTAAACCCTTTTTTCTTATCTTACAAAAACTCAAAAAACCTACAAGAATGGCCCAACCCACCGTTGAAGAACAATTGAATGCAGCTCTCCAAAAAATCGCTGAGTTGGAAAGCCTGAAAGAAAAAGTGGCCCAAACTGAAGCAGAAATCCTGCAATTGAAAGAATCTGAGTCAGCCCTGAAGCAAAAATTGGAAAAAACCCAAGGGACAGGCTCTAGATTCCAACCAGGAACCCCCTTTTCATCAATCATTAAAAACATTGATTTTTCCAGTTTTGGGAGCCCAAGTATTTCTAAAGCCATTAACGTAGATGGTGATGATGAACCAAAAGATGATGACAAAGAGAAACCCGATGAATCTGCAGCAGCCATCATGATGGCAGTAGTTCAGGAGATCAAGAAACTCAACGAAAAATTCGATAAGATACCAAGAGTACCTGCCAGCATGGAAGAAGCTGCCCCTGACAGCTATGCTGATTCGCCTTTCATAAACGAAATAACAAAAGTAGATCTACCAAAAAAGTTCACAATTCCATCCATGAGGGTCTATGATGGAACCACGGATCCACAAAATCACGTGGCTCTTTACAAGCGAAAATGCTTTGGCATCTATTCCCGCCGAGTTTAGACAATTTTGCATGTGCAAGGGATTTGGAACGACCCCGACCGGTCCCGCCCTACAATGGTACATCAACCCGCCAATCGGTAGCATCCACTCCTTTGCCAACCTGATCAACGATTTCAACCAGCGGTTTGCGAGTAGCGGGGAGTTGGAGAAACGATCCGATGACCTTTACCGAGTTACGAAGCTCGATGAAACTGTCCAGACATTTCTTGCAAGATTCAACAAAGAGAAAGTGTCTATACCCGGATGTGACGTTGGGACAAAGAAGGAGGCATTCGGACAAAGTTACTACCATATAGTGACTTATACAACGAACTCACTAAGTATCCCTGCCACACCTTCGAAGATGTTCAGGCCAAGACTCTTGCTTTCATCAGGCTGGAAGAAGATAAAAACTACAAACTTGGATCACCCAGTAGACCAAAGGATCATGAAAGAAGCAATAGGAAAAGCAACAAAGGAAACAATTATAGACCTACTCCGTATTCCAGGCCAGATCAGTCAGAATTTAACCTGGCCCATGAGTATCAAGGTAAGGTTAAAATTTATCCACCTATCTCCGAACATAACTTCAGTGTTGATATTGCAGGATTAATACAGAGACTTGACAACATGTGATCAGCTGTTAGATGGCCCAGGAAGTCAGAAAATCCAAATCCCAGAAGAGACAATTCAAAATGGTTCGAATTTCACATGGATATTGGACACACCACGGATGATTGTTTCACCCTGAGGAAGGAGGTAGCCTACCTGTTAAAATCAGGGTACTTAAAAGACCTGATAAAAAAGAAGGGCAGGAACGCAAACAAGGATAAGGAGAATCAGGAGCATAAGCAGGATCGTAGTCTCCCTCCACCACCACCAATCTATGAAGTAAAATTCATATCTGGCAGTTCAGAGATTTGCGGCCTGACAAGTTCAGCAGCAAAGAAGATAGCCAGGACGCCGAGGACTGTGTCATCTGCAAGCTGGATCTTGTCCCGACAATCACTTTCAATGATTGTGACCTGGTGGGCATCCCTGATGTTCATCATGATGGCCTGGTAATTTCTATGCAGATTGGAACAGCCACGGTAAGAAGGATCCTGGTAGATGGAAGCAGCTCAGTGAACCTGATCATGCTTGACATACTGAAAGCTATGAAGATAAACGAGGATCAAATCATCAAGAAATCCAGCGTCTTAGTAGGATTCAGCGGTGAAACCAGAAGCACCCTAGGAGAAATCCACCTCCTAACCTACGTGGAAGGAGTCTCATCTTATGAGAAATTTGGAGTCCTTGACTGCCTATCGTCCTACAATGCTATCCTGGGAAGACCCTGGATCCATAATGTCAAGACCGTACCATCAATCTATCACCAGTGCATCAAGATACCAACGGACTGGGGCATAGCCACGATTAAAGGAGATCACAAGACAACCCAGGAATGCTACACAACAGCCTTGAAGCCTTCCAAGGCAGGTAAGTCCCTGGCATAGCAATTGACAAAAGACCACGTCAGAGCACTTATGTGGCACCTCCCAGAATGGAAACAGATCAGGTAATCCTATACCCTGAGTACCATGATAGGTATGTTTTGATAGGATCTGACGCACCAGGTAGTGTCAGGCCTGAGCTAGTAAAATTCCTTAAAATGAATCATCTTGGTTTGCTTGGTCACATTTTGATATGACTGGAATTAGCGCTGATATAATTACTCATAAGCTTAATGTTGACCCATCTTTTAAGCCTGTACAGCAGAAAAGACGCAAGTTTGCAGCTGAATGAAATACCATTATTAACGAGGAAGTAGAAAAACTTTTGGATATGGGGATGATCAGGGAAGTAATGTACCTTAAATGGCTGGCTAACGTAGTTGTTGTGCAGAAAAAGAATGGGAAGTGGAGAGTCTGTGTAGACTACACTGACCTGAACAAAGCCTGTCCTAAAGATCCATTCCCCCTGCCTCATATTGATGCCATGGTAGACGCCACAGCAGACCACGAAATGCTAACATTCATGGATGCTTCCAGTGGATTCAATCAGATAAAGATGCACCCTGCTGTCTAGGAGAGTACTGCGTTCATTACAGATCGAGGCATATCTTTGTTACCGCCATGCCTTTCGGCCCAAGAATGCGGGGGCAACGTACAGCGCGGTCAACATGATGTTTAAAGACAAAATAGGCGACATCATGGAAGTATACATAGACGACATGGTGGTGAAATCCAAGAATGCAGAAGACCATGTGAAGCATCTAGAAATAGCATTTGAGATATTAGAAAAATATAACATGAAGCTAAACCCTGCAAAATGCCACTTTGGAGTCTCTGCAGGCAAATTTCTCGGATATATGGTCACAAAGAGAGGTATAGAAGCCAGCCCTGAACAGATAAAGGCTATCCTGGAACTACAGTCACCTAAGTCTGTCAAGGATATCCAAAAATTGACAGGTCGGGTAGCTGCCCTGAACCGCTTCCTATCAAGATCCTTTGAGAGTTGCAAAACATTCTATAACCTCCTCAGGAAAAATAAACAATTCCAGTGGACGGATGAGCATGAGGCAGCTTTTCAGGATCTAAAATCCTATTTATCATCTCCACCCTTACTGGCTAAGCCAGAAAAGGGAGAACCTTTTTCAAGATATACCTATCATCATCGACACAAAGATCGTGCGATCTGGTGAAAGAACAGACGAGGCGAAGAACATCCGATCTACTATGTAAGTAAAAGCACTGCTAGATCTGAGTTGAGGTACAGACTACTTGAAAAATATGTTTTAGCTTTAATTATGTCATGTACTAAGTTGAGACCCTATTTTGAAAGTCACCCCATTATAGTCAGGACCAATCTGCCCATAAAATCTATCCTGCGTAAACCTGAACTTTCAGGCAAGATGGCCAAATGGTCAGTACAGATTAGCACATACGACATCTCTTTTGAACCCAGGGCAGCGATCAAATCGCAGGCCTTAGCAGACTTTGTGGCTGATTTTAGCCCTAACCTGAAACCAGACCTGATAAAAGAAGTAAACCAACTAGAAAATAAAACCTTAGATCAGGAATGGACCCTATTCATAGATGGGGCATCCATCGCCAGGGGACAGGGTTAGGACTAGTACTTAAATCACCACAGGGAGACGTGATAGCTCAGGCTGTAAGCTGTGAGTTCAAAACTACCAATAATGAAACAGAATATGAAGCCCTGATAGCAGGCTTAAAGGTATGTCTAGACCTCGGTGTTCAAAACCTAAAGGTAAAAACTGATTCACTCTTTATTGCTAATCAAATAAAGGGAATTTTTACGGCTAAGGATGCAAAAATGATTTCGTATTTAGATTATGCAAAAAACCTTACCGCTAAATTTGCTTTATTTGACATAGATCAAATATCAAGAGACCTGAATACCCAGGCTGATGCTCTGGCCAGCCTAGGTTCAAATTTCACCCCCACTGTTTTTGACAAAATACCAATTGTTCACTTATTAGAGCCAACCATCAGCAAACCTGAACAGGTCAATCCTGTCAATCAGGACATTAACTCTTAGACTAAACCTTATTATGACTGGTTTCTCCGAGGAATACTACCTCAGGGTGGACATGAGGCAATAGCTTTTAAAATCAGAGTTTAGTCCTGTTAATCAGGACAGTAACTCTAGGACTAAACCATATTATGCTATCATCAATAACACTCTGTTCAAGAGATCGCAGGCTGGACCCTACCTGAGATGCTTGGAGCCTGACGAAGCCAAACTAGTACTTCAAGAAATACACGATGGATACTGTGGCAACCACAAGAGAGGAAAGAGCCTGGCAAGCAAAGTTCTCAGGACAGGCTACTCGGCCTACACCGAGGGCCGATGCCAGAATACTCTTCAAAATGCGAAGCCTGCCAAATTCATGCACCAATCATACATCAGCCATCTGAACTCCTCCATTCAATCTCCGCACCCTGGCCATTCATAAAGTGGGGCATGGATATTGTGGGAAAACTGCCTGTAGCTCCAGGACAAAACGATAAACATCATTTGCAGATATGGAGTCCCATCAGAAATAGTATGCAACAACGGAACTCAGTTCGTAGGGAAAAGGACCCAAGCATTTTGCCAAGAATGGAATATCAACCTGGTAACATCAACCCCTGGATACCCAAAAGCTAATGGCCAGGCGGAGTCATGCAACAAGGTAGTCATAAGCTGCCTAAAATAGAAGCTGAAAAGAAGACGAGGCAGATGGGCTGAAGAACTTCCATTACTACTATGGGCAGACAGGACAACTCCAAAAACTGCAACAGGCCAAACACCTTACTCCCTGGTGTATGGTTGTGAAGCTGTCATTCCTGCGGAAGTACGAGTACCAACATCCAGATGAAGCTTGAACAACGTTGAAGCAAACAAAGACCTAATGCAAGACAACTTGGTCCTGACAGAAAAATTAAGAGACGCTGCCAAAATCAGGATAGCATCATATCAACAAGCAGTCGCCAGGACTTACAATAAAAACGTCAGGGCCAGGGTATTTAAAGAAGGAGACCTTGTCCTACGCAAAGTATTTCCAAATAAAAAAGAAAAATCAGCAGGCAAACTGGCCCCCACATGGGAAGGCCCTTACTTAATTGATTCAATTGTTGGACAAGGAGCATATAAGCTCCAAACGCTAGAAGGGGAAATGATCCCAAGATCCTGGAATGTAACCCATTTAAAATTATTCCATATGTAAAGATCAGACTACAAACAGGTATAAATTCAGTCTTTACTCAACCTAACAACATGCTATGTGATGAACTACATATTTTACGTGCCTTATCTGTATTTTATATCTGTTCAACTAACCCATCTATTGACTTTTTGAATCCTAAACAATTATACATGATAAAAGATTATATTAATAAATATTCAAGATTGAGGGCTACTCTACTATACATTCCTGAAACAAAAATTTTGCACTCAACTATGCCTGACGAGTTGGTAACCGCCACCAGATACAGTAAAAAGTCAGGACCAATCAGGCATGAAATAATTGCCTGACCTGACTAAGTTTACTGCCACAGATTACAACCGGTTGGACGCAGCAAGACAGGTGTAAGAGTGTTCTCTCCGAAACACTTAGTCTACAATGCCCTCTTGACAGGCCGAATACCAAGCCCTCCAGCTAGGCAGGGGACATAAGCCCTCCTGATAGGCCGGTTTTCCCACCCCTTCAACCATTATAGCAAAAAACTATACTTGGTTGAATTACTCATGAATAACAAAAACGAAAATAATGTGCAGGTCATTCAAACAGAATGTTTGACAGGCCCAACAGGATGAAACTCACAAAGAGATATCAAAAGCAGAATAAGCCAAAAGAAGGCCATTATGCCTATATTAATAAAAACCTTTACCCCCTGGGGCAAAGGTGCCAAAATATTCATAAAAGCCAGGGATAGCCTCCCTGACCCAACACAGGAAAAGAAAATTATTGTTTGTCCAGGGACATCCCCCCTGGATGGGCCAAAATACCAAACTGAAAAAATAAATTACTGCTTCTCCTTAGAAACAGCACCAGCATCAACACCCTGCTCCCTGCTCTTAGCCGGATCAGCATCAAGATCCTGATCCCCTGGAGAGTCGACCTCCTGTTCATTTTCCATGTTATTCAGGTCAGGATACTTTGAAGCAGCGAAGGCCATCTCAGCTACAGGGTCCCATCTCGCTCTGGCCTCGACATGCTCCAACATAGTAGCCGCTCTTCCCTTGATATAGAAGTAGAGGGAAGCATCATCCAACTTAAACTCCAAGTCATCCCTCTCTTGGGTGAGTTCCTCATTTCTGTCCAAGGCCTCCTACAACAGCCGATTGCTTGAAACTGCTTCAGTCTTAGCAGCATCTCTCTCAGCCTGTACCCTTGTCAAGTCGACTTTAGCGGCCGGTCGGCCGTGCAAAAGCCAGCTCAGACTTCAACCTATCATAATCTGATCTCATCAGATCAATTCTGGCTACCAAAGAAGTAGCCTGATAAGCATTATGGAGACAGGTCGCAACACCCTGATCAAAACCAAAAAGAAAAGTATGAGTAATTTACACCAATAATAGAAAACTACCAAAACAAAACACACATAGAAATTGTGCCAACCTACCTCCCTTACAAATAGCCTGGCGCCACCAAGAGGTCGATCAATGATCCACCAAGCAACTACCGAGTAGCAGTCTCAACAGGGTCAAGGGTGAGCATGACGTCTGATTTAGAAGCAGCGTAATCCCTGATCTTCACCCTAGCAGCCTCCAAATTGTCCACCCTGGCTCTCACTTCCCTGACCGGGGCAGACATGTCAACATCCTTAACTTTCCTCTTTTGGGCTGCTGAACTTGTTTCAAGAAGGGCGCAGTGCAAAGCAGCGACCTTAGCGACAAGATCGACTGTTCACCAAGTCAATAACAGGCTCAGTATCCCCACTTCCCTGGGAACCTTCCTCCTTGATCTTACCCAGCCTGGCTGAGAGGTCAACCATACCAAACCTGGCAAGGCGAATAGACGACCTGGTGGCTGCAACACGAAATACTGTATCAGCAATATAAACCAAACATTATCAGGAAGCCTAGGTAAAAGGAAAGGAAAGATTAAGATAAACTTACTGCCTGAGGTAGTGGCACTAGCAGCCCCTGAAGCTTTAGCCGCCCTGGGAGCACCGTCAGCCTTCAAACAGCGAGGAAATTGACCAACCCCACAACAGAGAGGCCATGACCTCTCCAAAGGAGGAATAGCAAGGAAAGCAGAAACATTAGGAGTAGGGTACTCAGTTTTAGTAACCCAATCATCAACTGCACACATAAGAGGTATGGCTTATTATAATTTTCATTTTATTTTTCACTAACAAAACATGCAGGACAAAGAAGGAAACCATAAAGACTCACCAGCAACGCAGGCCTCATGATTCAAATACGCCAAATCAGGACCCACAGAATTGGTCCTGACAAACATGTACCCAGCAGCCCAGCCTTTATCATGGCCACTGTCCAAGCTACTCAAAAGAGGAGTAGTAGACGCCCTGACCTTAAAACTTATACGGCCAGGACTGTTTGTTTTAACAGCATAATAAGTCTTCAGATCGTCAAGAGAAAAAGAAATATTGTGTTTTTTACAGAGATTCTCAATGGAACATACAACCTTCCACACCATTGGCATTAACTGATAAGATGGAACACCAATCTCCTTAATAACCTCAACCATAAGAGGATAAAAAGGAAGCTTAAAGCCTGCCCTGAAAGCCCAGTCATAGATGAAAAACCAACCAGGACAAGCCCAGTCGGCCCTAATGGGAGAATTCTCAGGATTCCAGATTTCAGCATCATGCTGGAACGATCCCCTTATCCTTCAAAATCTTCTCGAACTCAGGCTTCAAACGGTTTGCAGGAGACTGATCCTTATTTAAAGCCTTCGTAGACTTGAATTGGAAATCACCATGAAATATTGAGATCATCTCCAATGGAGAATCACTCGGCTTATTGATTGTGGGAGATGGAGCAGCAGAGGAAGTAGGCAAATTTTCAGAAGAAGTTTCCTCAGGATTCCGAGGAGGAGGAGTTGCAGAAACCGCTGCCCTGGTAGATTTTTTCTTTGCAGCCATTATTTGAAATATTATGAAGAATTGATTAAAGATTGAAGAAGTTGGAAATTAAGAGAACTGAAGAAAAAGATTATCAAATAGAGAAAATAAGAAGAAACAGCTTTGGTGAGTTCAACTTAATGAAGCACACAAGTATTTATAATGAAGAGGATTAGGGTTTCAAAGAAAGAAAGTGGATAATCATTAAGGAAGTTGCGATAAATATCACACGCGTCACAAAGAATCGCACTAAAATAGTCATTCAGAACCCACCAGGCAAAACTTAACCGTTGGGTAATCTTCCCAAAAATAAAGTTATCTCGTCATTTTTTCGCCCTGGCACACTGCAAATGAGGAGATAAGGGGCAATTGTTAGGCCTGGAAATCCGCAGACCTTCCTGATCGATATCTCACCCGAACTCGATGCCAGTTGTCAGGCTATCGAAACACATGAAGATAGGCGCCAGGCCATGGAGAGGACAACGGTCGAAATATAAGGACTATATTAGACCATATACGCGTGTTATAAAGGAATTATATACGCAGCATTAAGTATGAAGATTACGCAGTAAAAGCAGTAATTAAGGGAGGAATAATTGGCAATTATTACTGGTAATTATAGAGAATAAACCGCAATTAATACCATATCAGGCAGCCGTTCAAGGAGAAAGCCTATATAAGGAATACTTTGAAGATATTGGGGGCATATCATACACACACAGGAAGAAGCACACGCATTGCATAGAGAAATATTAACATTGTTCTTTTCATACAATCTTTCTCCCAAACAATATAGTGAAATCCTCTCCTGGCTTGGTGCCCGTGGTTTTTTCCCATTCAAGGGTTTTCCACGTACAAAATTGCTTGTCTTATTGTTATTGTTATTATTTCATTTACAGTTTATTATTATATCCTGACGACCTGACCATCAGACTACCTAGAGCTAGTTAACCTTACACAACTCTACCCTGACCTGATTTCACCTTGCGCAAAATCCATACAAAACATCTGCTACAATTAATTTTTTTGTAATGTTAACAGATGTCAGATGGAAATGAGGCTAAATCAGGCAAGACCAAAAAAACAAAGGTGCCTGTCAAGTTGAAGAAGCAGCTTGTTGAGCAGGTTGAAAAACTTAAAATTATTGTTATTTGTATTTTGTGTTATGTAAGGTTTATATGTCACGTTGTTAATTAATACTTGTTTCTTCAGCAGTTGTCAGATCACATTGAGGCCAAACTAGCCAAGAACAAAATAGCAAAGGTGTCTATCAAGTGCCGGCCGAAGCAGCTTGTTGAGCTCGTTGAAAAGCTTAATGATGCCCAGCGAGATGCGGTACGGAAGATCGGTTTCGGTGCTATTCTGGAGCTTAAGCTGAAAACATATCCAATGGGTCATGTTAAAGATTTTTTCAAAGCATTCAGCGACGAATCGTATATTTTTTGGGCAGCTAAAGATAAGGAGTTCATGGTCACCAAGCATGACGTGTATGACTGATTTATGTTACCACTTGGTCCTAAAACAGTTGATCGAGTACCTACGGGCCGCCAAAAGGATTCTCAAGCGCCGGAGAACAAGCAATTGAAAGATAAATGGCGGAAAGCGTACACCATAAAAGGGGTTAACAAAGGCATTAATTTAGGAATTGTCTTCCAAGATATCTTAAGAAAAAAATACAAAAAAGGAGGTCCTCAATTCTGCAGGCTGTTTGTTCTGCTCGCCATGTCATCATTCTTAACTCCAACGTCATACAGCAGGGTTTACTTCAAGCTTTTGAGAGCCGTTGAAGATGTGAACTCGATTACGTAATACGATTGGTGTAGTTATGTGCTGGAACATTTGGTGAAGGCTGCGGCAGCTACTGGTGAAAATAAACAGACCCTTCTCGGTTGTATCCCCTTCTTAATGATTACGTACTTCCAACGTTTCGATTTTTGTGGTACGAGTTGTCCTCACAGCCTCCCTCTCATTAAGCACTGGGACCGGCAGATGCTTTTTGAAAGACTACATGGTGAGCTTGACGAGAACCATTTGGGTCGGCAAACTTGGTCCTTGGTCAAGTATCCTCGGTGCCTTCAAAAGGAACTGTTAAGTATTGGCGGGGTGCCTAATGACAGCAAAGTGTTGGCCATTGGCAGTGTGGTTAGTGATGCGGCATTACAAGTGACTTCAACTTCAGACAGGAAGAAGTTCATCGAGATTGAACTCCCATCTGGTGTTGATGATGATGAGGAGTTGAAAGCTCGGGCTGTAGATGTAAGTGTTATTTGTTGATTTGTCAAGGCTAATTTAAAATTACTCTTTCTTTCACTACAATTACACTACAATTGTAATTGCGATATTAATCAGTAATTGCTTAAATTACAAGGTTGTCAGTTAAAATTACACTTTTATCAGATAGAAGTACACTTATTAAAGTTAAAATTACAATAAAAAACTGTTAAATTTACACTTTTGTTTGTTTAAATTACACTTTTTTCCGTTAAAATTATACTTTTGTATGTTACAATTACACTTTTGTCCGTTAAAATTATACTTTTTAAAGTTAAAATTATACTTTTGTATGTTACAATTACACTTTTGTCCGTTAGAATTATACTTTTGGCCCTTAGAATTACACTTGTCAAAGTTAAAATTATACTTTTGAATGAACACTTGTCCAATTATCTGTTTTTTAATGTAGGATGTGCATGAGCTTTACTTGAAGATGCAAAGGAATGCTACTGTCTTCTATTCATGGTATGCGAGATGCAAACCATGACGCTTGAAAAAGGTTAACAGAGGTCCGAACTATTCTAGTGACCCCTGCCACACAATGCACGCAATCATTCTTTCAAAGCCAAAGGATGAAGGATTATGCTGTGAAAATACAGGAGATAGCTGAACGAATAAATCATTCCGTGAAATCAGCGCATGTGCTGCAACAAAGTCCAGGTGTTCAGTATCAGAATGATGAGGTAGATGACGAGGGATACGAGCAGTAGGGTGGTGATAATGATGAAGAGGAGGACAATGGTGATGAAGACGAGGGAGATGAGGAGGATGGTGATGATGTTGAGGATGAGGAGGATGGTGATGATATAGAAGATGATGGATACGATAATGAAAAAGAGGTGACTGTAGATGTTGGTACAGACCTTGAAGGCACTGTAGATGTTCGGGATGAACTAGCCAGTGACAAAGCACGAGAGGTGTCTACACAACAGATAATGGAAGCGGTGCAATTTTACAACATAGCTGAATTTAAAGACGCTGCTAACAGAGAGGATGACAGTAAGGACACCAACGTGGACATTGGTATTACTCGTGATATTTCCGTTATTTACAAAAGGAGGAAGGTAGTTGGGAAGGAGGTGGCTGTTGACGAACCACCTAAATTTGACCGGGAAGTTCTTGAAGAGTATTATTCAAAAGAAGAGGTTGATGAGGCTGAGAAGAAGTTCTATGCGAATGCTGCTGCTGCAAAGAAACAAGAGCAGACTATGGAGGGGGTGCCTGTTGCTGGGGAACCGCGGATAGATGATAAGAAAAATGAGGAGGATGGGCCCACCGACGCTGATCCAACTGTCACTCAATTCCTATTTTCGACTGCGGAGATTATTGAAGCAGAGCGCCGAGCTGAAATGCCGGCCAGAGAAGACCAAGGAATTGGAGAGGTAACAGAATTGTCAGAAGTGGCCCCTGACGCTACGAAAACGGTTGTGCATGTGAGTGAAGTTGTGAATGCCGAGACGGACAAGGATGATGACAAGATTGGGAAGGGTAATGCTGAGCTTGGTCTCCAATGTGCAAGTACAACAGTGGTTACTGCAACATTAGACAATACTGTACAAGTGGATACTAAATCTTTGGAATTTGGTGGGCCTGATGCTGGGGAGTCTGAGAAGGCGGAAAATGCCTTAGTGGAAGTTCAGAACAAAGAAGTTGTCCCCCCTACCACTCAGTTCCTTTTCTCGACTGCTGAGATATGTGAAGCAGAGCGCGCAGCCGAACAGGCTTCAAAAGAAACTCAACATTATGAAGAGGCGGCCGGAAATGACGGATGCGCCCCGACTGATGAGCGGTCGTTAAAGGGTAACGAGCAGCCGGAATATGTATTTGCGTTGCAGGCAAAGGAATTTATGGACGTGGAATGGACAAGTACTGTCTATTCTACTGCGGACGTAAACGCGTTCCAGGAGGACCCAACATCTGTGCATGCTGAAAATCAGTCAGGGTGGAATAATGATGAGCCAAATTTGGATGCAAGTCCTCAGACAGTGGTAGAGAAGGTGGTGGATGGGGCCGCAAAAGAGGATCATAGAGGTAATCCATTGACCTTTAGAGTTTAGAAGTGGATTGGATGAAGTTATATTTTTTTGCACTAAAAATACTACTTTGACAGTTAAAATTACACTTTTTATAGTTAAAGTGACACTTTATTGAAATAACACTTTATTTTGTTAGACTTACACTTTTGTCTGCTGCAATTAGACAATTTTTAGTTAAAATAACACTTTATTTTGTTAGAATTACATTTTTTCTGCTAAAATTACACTTTTTTAGTTACAATAACACTTTTTTTTGGTTAGAATTACACTTTTGTCTGCTAGAATTACACTTTTTTTGGTTAAAATTACACTTTTTTTGGTTAAAATAACACTTTATTGTATTAGAATTATAATTTTGTCTACTAAATTTTATTTTGTTCTCTGCCACAGCTACACTTACTATCTGATGATGAAATTACACTATTTTTATTACAGATGCGGCAGTGGAGGATGATGCCGTGAAGTCTTTGGAAGGGACTATCGACCACGGAGAGGTAACAGCTGATGTAGTACCAAAGGCAGAGAACGTTGACATTCCTAACCCAGTACGGTACATCCCTCACAGTGATATGAGCTACCATCCTTTTTTACTTCACTCGAGCGAGCCCTTACCGTGCATGGATCACGTCATTGAGAACCTTGAGTGTTCTATTGATTGTGGGGCACCTGCTCCTGAATTGTGTTTCGCGACGAGAAACCTAGCATTCAGTCAGGAGCTCCTAGTGCCAATGTTTAGTGACAGGAAATACTTGATTGACTTACGTTCAATCAGTCCGACGCTTTTTCCGAGTTGTAAGTGTATTATTTTTTACAAGAGGCCCTTAACATTCCTAATTATATATATATATATTTGTTGACTAAGTAAATGTTTTTGTTGTAGTGAACGATTGGTCCAATTTAGCGAGTTTTATTTCATTACCCAGGAAGATATTGGAACTTTGAACCCTGGGCAGCAAATCATTACAAGTGTTATTGATGGTTGGTGCTTGCTACTCAACCACATCATGAAACCTTCGGACATATCCCGTTGTTTCTTTGGCCTAAGTCATACTGTAAGTTAAAATGTTACTTTTGTGTGTTAAAATTACACATTTGTCCGTTAGAATTATACTTTTTAAAGTTCAAATGTTACTTTTGTATGTTAAAATTACACATTTGTCCGTTAAAATGATACTTTTGGCCGTCAGAATTACACTTTTTATTGTTTAAATTATACTTTTAACATTACCCTTATGTGTTAACAGTACACTGTTGCGTATTATAATTACACTTTTTTTGGTTAAAGTTTCACTTTATTTTTATAAAATAGCTCTTTTAATTATCTGATCACGCATTTAACACTTTTCAAATTAAGGGACCCCGCAAGGTATATTTGGAAGGCTCAAAAGCTTGGAAAAGTATTGAACAAAGACGAAGACATTTTTGGTGGCTGGGATGCCTGGGCTGAAACCTGTCGTGCACCATTCCAGCTTGACACGAACATGGTAGGTAACAAAACATGTAATCTAAATCATGATTTTTAAGGATTCCTTTTACTGATCTTAGTGACACACGATGCAGATCTTTCTGCCCGTGTTATCTGGTGACGGTGATCATTACAGCTGCGTGTGCATCAACTTTCTCACCGAGCAGATTGACTACCTCGACAACCGCACATACGATGACCCAATAGAAATGCTCCTTTAAGGAGGTATAGCACGTATTTCGGTAAGTGTCCGATTTCCAAAAGTCAACCAATTTATATGTGTCATACTACGTTTTCACACTGACGCGTATTCATGTTCAGGCAAATATAATGGGGAAGTATTTGGTGTCTAAAGGGCTATCTAAGGGGGCAAAGGTCAGCGGGTTTAAGATCGTGAACATTGAGTTCAGTTGGCAAGGTCAAGGGTATTCGAGAAATGACTGTGGTGTTTTCATGATGCTACATATGATGTTTTACCGCGGAAGCCCTTTTCAATGTGACCTCGGGAAAGAGGATGCTATGAGTTTGTACCGTGCTGAGATTGCTGCAACACTCGTCCTCTGTGACATTAACAGTATCATAGAAGAGATCTTGATGCGGGTTGGTTATTTCATAGCAACTGCTGGACATCCGTTGACAAGAAAGTTGAATGCTGTTAAGAGGAAAACAGATGGTGACATAGGGCCGCAATCCACAAAACGTGCTCGCGTAACTGAATCTGAAGAGCCCGTTATGGAGGCGACACCTGTTACCATGCGCATTCCGTCTGGTAAAGCCCTTTCCTCTGTTAAGAGCCATCCTCGTGGAAAGGGGGACGGGTTGGGCTGCTCTCTCAACTGTGGTAGAGGTGGTCTCAACACAAATGTGGTGTCGAAGATGCTCCGGAGCAACCAAGCGTTAATCAAGAATATTAAACAGAGGAGGAAGCATGTTGCCGACTATTGCTTGTTAGATGACCACAATTATGATGAACGGTCGGTTAATCTGAATGAATAATGGCTCATACTCACATTATTTTTCACATTTATTCTATTTTAATTAACGACTTCTTTAATATTACGGAGTGCAAAGTGAACAAATGGTCCGTACACCCGTCACGCAACGCTTCGGAGAGCCGACATTATGTCCTTGGTGCCCTGAAAACCTTATGTCGTTGAATGTCATCGAGTCTTTGGTCGATTTTGATGAACCATTTGGAGAAGGAGGAATATGGCGACCAAATGAGGATGTCATTCTTTGGTATACGTCACATGGTACTTCCATTAACCATTGCATAATATTTATACCCACTTCTATTACACCTTTGTTAGTTAGAATGACACTTTTCTAAATTACAGTTATATTATGTGAATGTTTCACTTTAGTTCTTTTAATCAACAAAAGTGTCATTCTAACCGTGTGAAGTGTAATTTTAAGGGACAATAGTGTAATTTTAGGTGACAAAGTAACCACATTAATCATGTTCACTATTTCCTTTTAAAGGATATACTGTTGAGATTGCTTGGGATGTTTGAACAACCAGGCACATAATCAGACAGCAACTATGACAACCTGTACCAGCTCTGGGACACCTTCATCGTCGACAGTGAGCAAACCGTCAACTTGAAAATAGACTTACTATTTGTCCCATTCTGCATTGACGACCATTTCGCATGCGTATGTATCAATCACAAATCAAATTCAGTCGACTTGCTGGACGGGTAAAGGCATTCTGATTTGCAAAAGTCGCAGTTTGGAAAAGCAGCGTGTTTAATTATAAGTTATTGTCCATCCCTTTCTTCTAAATGCTATTTTTTTTTCCAATCAGCTTTTTGAGGTAATTATGTACATATGCAGGCTAGCGCAGTGAGTGATTATTTAGAATCACGGGATAAGGAAAAGAAGAACACTAAAGCACGGGAAATTCCTAATTATGCGTTACGCCAGATACCTTTCAGCGGGATGTCACCTACTCTCAATCACCCAGAGTCGGGTATGTTCACCATGATGGCAATGCTCTTATACGAGGGTCTTCCTTTTCAGCATGAAGACTTCGAGAAGAAGAAATCAAGGCGCTATTTGGTGATCCAGCTTATAGCTACCCTCGTTCTAGCAGACATGAACGTCTTGCGCGAAGGTGTGCTCGAGTAGGTCAAAGCTTTTGTTAGCACGAAGGACAAACTGTGGAAGGTATTACAACAGAAGCGTAGATTGCCCCGTCCCAATGTGAAAAAATAACAACCTTATTCTAGTAGTGAAGTTTTTGTGGGAATAGTGCCTTGGCTATGTAAACATTTATTTCATACTTTGTATTATTATCAGATGTTAGCAACCTTAACCTAGACAGTTAGTTTTTGTGTAAACAATGTTAGCAGATGCTTATTGTTATCTTTCAACATTCTATAAGACAAGGTGTTTTATGTAAATCCATATGACATGCCGGCAAATAATGCCTTTCCTCTTAAGCATTCTGCAGCTACAAGTGGCTTTCAATGTATCTAGTTCAACAATATAGAGTAATATGTTAGTTAAATCAGTCAGAAGAAAGTGTGACTGTAATACACAAAAGTGTAATTCTAACCGGCAGAAGTGTAATTCTAACCGCCATAGCAAAGGATGTGAGATAGACCTTACATAACACAAAATATAAATGTAATTTTAAAAGGCAAAAGTGTAATTTTAGGTGTTTTATGAAAATATAGTTATACCAAACTATGTTATAAGGCTTTACTATAGATGAAGTGTAACTTTAATCGCATAATCTGTAATTATAATGAGTTTAAGTGTAATTCTGATAATAACAATCCTACCCTAAGCAGATATGAGGCCATTGCAATTTTATTTCCTAGATATCTGTAATTGTAAGAACATAAATTGAGATAATAGTAAAGAGTGAAAAATTCAACGTTCTGGTGTTGCACATTATAACTGTTTTGTCCTATTCAAAATACTTCAACAAAATACATTGTAATACCAACTGCGACCAGTTTCCTTCCTAGCAGTTTGATGTCTAAACACAATACGAAACATCATGTTGTACCTCGTATTTTGTGTAGACATCCCCAAAAAAATATACTGCTTATTAGGTATTATATTGATTATTCTAGGATGTCTTCTTCTTCTTCTTCTTCTTCTTCTTCTTCTTCTTCTTCTTCTTCTTCTTCTTCTTCTTCTTCTTCTTCTTCTTCTTCTTCTTCTTCTTCTTCTTCTTCTTCTTCTTCTTCTTCTTCTTCTTCTTCTTCTTCTTCTTCTTCTTCTTCTTCTTCTTCTTCTTCTTCTTCCGACGAGGGTTCTGACGATTGCGACAACGGTGGGTGCTCTGCGAAAGGATTAGGGCAGTTCCTTTTGTCATGGTTAGATAATCGCTTGCAATTTTTACACATACGTTTTGGCTTCCTTGCCAAAGTAACTGCTTTTTTCTTCATCGACAACATTCTCTTTCCGCTTCCCTTGTTCTTGTATTTCTTCGGCGGCAAAATGGTTATCTCCTGACTAGGAGAACAACCAAGAATTTTCTTCAACTATTGTTATTTATTCAACGGCGATGCTAATGGCGAAAGTTTCTCCTTAAACTGTCTAATTAGACTAGAAAAGTTGTCGACATCATTCTTCAATTTGCCCATGAGCATACCAACTGTCTGATGAATCTCTGACCACATTATTGACATAGCAATCTATTTTCCATCTATTATATCAACAACCTCAGTTGCTTCACCATTACAATCGAACATTTTAGACAACCTTGCATCTTTACACCATCTTTTAACAACACATTGTTCTGGAATAATCTTCACTCCGTTTGATGAGTAAATCCATATGACATGCCGACAAAGAATGCCTTTCCTCTCAAGTATTCTGCAGCTACAAGTGGCTTTCAATGTATCTAGTTCAACAATATAGAGTAATATGTTAGTTAAATCAGTCAGAAGAAAGTGTGATTGTAATACACAAAGGTGTAATTCTAACCGGCAGACGTGTAATTTTAATCAACAAAAGTGTGATTTTAACGGATAAAAGTATAATTTTAACAACCCAAAGTACAATTTTAACAACCCAATGTGTAATTTTAACAACCCAAAGTGTAATTTTAATCAACGAAAGTGTAATTTTAACAGATAAAAGTATAATTTTAACAACCCAAAGTATAATTTTAACAACCTAAAGTGTAATTGTATTCAACAAAAGTGTAATTTTAACGGATAAGAGTATAATTTTAACAAACAAATGCTACAGAATGATACCTGGGCAGTATGTCACCTCATAATTTATGTCTCTGTTTGCATCTCTTACAGTGGTCACCTCTAAAGAGCCACACTCAGTAAATCCTCTACTTTTACAAGTGCCGATTGAGCACTTGGCCTCTTCTTGAAATTCCCCGAATACTTTATGACTGTACACTTGCGCCCCGTGCACTTTGATAGCTAGATGCATTGATATTAAAGGGAAAGTGTGTCTGTTACAGTTGTCAATCTGTTTCTGTGTGTGTCTTTGCTGGTCCATCGCACTGTCAAAACGCATCGAAAACTCAACTAATGTTCCTGACTTACTCTCAAATCTCTTAAAAAAACTATTTTCGCTCTCTGATCTTTGGGTTGTCCTCATAACACCCCCCATATCTAGGTCCCTACAATGAGCCATAACCCACTGCTTCCTTTTAGCGTACATTTCTTGGAACCAGTCAATGTTATTAACATTGTGTTCCTAACTAATTTCTTCCCATTTTGCATCGAACTCTGCCGCTTTAATGTCTTCATCCCATATTATGGCATTCAATTTCTTTACAAAGACTGAATAATCGTCTCTCGTCATTCCATACTTTCTTGGCACCTTGTTCATGATATGCCACATACAATATCGGTGCCGCGCTGTCTTGAACACCAATGGCACCGCTTTAAGAATACCAGGATCCTGATCGGTGATAATATACTTAGGCTCTTTCCCACCCATCGCAGCCAGAAAACGGGTAAAAACCCATTTAAACGAGTCTGCATCTTCATGAGCAACAAGCGCTCCACAGAAAGTGACTGATCGTTTATGGTTATCAACCCCGGTGAAAGGTGTGAAGGACATGTAATACTTATTGGTGGAATACGTCGGATCGAACGACACTGCATCCCCAAAAACTGAGTAGTTCCTTCTAGCGATTCCGTCGGCCCATATAGCTTTACTAAGGCTACCTTCAGAATCAACATCATAGTTAAAGAAGAACCCTGGCCTATTAACAGCCAATTCCTTAAAGTGGTCCACGAACATCTGACCGTCCCGTTCATGAATGTAGCATTTCACATCTCTGTGAAAGTTCTTAAAATCATTCAAACTAGCTCCGATGTTTTCAAACCCATTAACATGTTCCTTCAAAATTTTGTAAGTCATCGTTGCTCCTATGTTCAGCTGTTGATTATTGACAATCTTTTAGATGTATGTATTTTAATCAACAAAAACGTAATTAAAACAGATACAAAAGTATAAATTCAAAAAACAAAAGTGTTGTTTTAACAAGAAAAAGTGTAATTGTAGTAGCAAAACGTGTAAATTTAGCAGACAAGAGTGTAATTCTAACAAAATAAAGTGAAATTATACCATAAACAAGTGTAATTTTAATCAAGAAAAGTGTAATTGTAATCAACAAAACTGTAATTTTGACAAAATAAATTGTAACTTTGACGGTTATATGTATAATTGTAATATACAAAAGTGTAATTTTAACAGACAAATGTAGAATTCCAATGACTCAAACAAAGTGTAATTCTAACCAACAAAACTGTACGTTCAAGAAGGCGAAGGCTAACTTCAGAAAACCTGGAATACTCACCCTTGAATTATAAAGGATTATCATTTTGTGATAGTCTGTTATGTTGCATGCCAACTTTTGAAACTCTCTATCTCTGGCTGATACGAGTTCATGGTTGTGGCCACTGTGGAATCTGTCAATTCTTAATTCCCCATTCCTCATGAATAGCCTAATCCTCGCCTTGCAGCCAACGCGCCTGACTCTGTGTCTCCTACCTGAGTCCTGGCGGCCACTACACTCCAATTGTCCCTTATATTTGAACCCCTCCCGATTGCAAACCAACAGTTTAGATTTTATTTCCCCGCCACGCCATCTCTTAGTCGTGTACTTACGCACATCAAAACAACAAGCAACAACATAAATTCTATAAAATATCACTGCTTCCTCTATTTCCAGAAATTCCTGACCAACATAGGGGGTGAACTTAGCTTTAACGTCCCTGCAAAATTCTTCCTCGTTCGGCTTTCGTTTTCCATTGTGCTCAATATTACCTGTCAATAGTGTCATTATTATCAATTGTTTTCATAATAATATTAAAGTAACCCATATATTTGTTAAAATTATATCTTCCTTGAAATTACACTTTTTGTTGTTATCACTACACTTTTGTTTGTTAGAATTATACTTTTTACTATTACAATTACAGTTTAAAAACTGACAACTTTTCTGTTGCAATAACAATTTTGGTTGTTAAAATTACACTTTTGTCTGTTATAATTATACTTGTTACTATTAGAATTATAGTTTAGAAACTTATAGATTTTGTCTGTTACAATCACACCTTTACTAGTCAAAATTACACTTTTCTCTGTTACAATTATACTTTCTCCTATTAGAATTACTGTTTACAAATTTAGAACCTTTCTCTGTTATAATAACAATTTTAGCTGTTAAAATAAGACTTTGTACGACTACAATTACAATTGTACTTATCTACCATAATAATTAAAATAATACTATTGTTGCTTAAAATCACACCATTTGTAGTTAAAATTACATTTACGACCATTATAATTACAGTTTTGTTAATCATGAAATTACTCTTTCATCCGTCAGAATTACACTTTTGAATGTTACAGTTACACTTTATTCGTCTTTTTACTGTCACGTTGCAGATACTACATTCACTCTTACAAATAAGAAACTGAAATATGATGTTGAACTCTACCAGATACTACATTTAAAGTTTAACTTCTTATTCACAGAGTTGATGTTGAACCCTATAATGCTGGAGTTCATGTTGAAAGAGTGGATTTACAGATTTCAAATAATGAAAAACAAGCTTCAAAAATAACCTAAAATACACTTCCTTCTCATATTTAACCAACTGTTCATATTTAAGCTAATGTTTTGATAAAAAAAAGATATATAACCTAACTTTGAATGAAGAAAATAAAAAAAACAATCCAAAAATTACCATGGCCAAATGGAATCATTTGCAAATCCGGCATTTTTGACGTTGGACGCTGGTCTTGTTGTTTGTTTGTGAGAATGAAGGATAATAAAGGAAGATGATAAAGGAAGATGATAAATGAAGAATGTAGGTTTTGCTCTAAATTATCGCCAAAATTATCGCCAAGAAGATGAGTTTTTTCAAATTGTGTTTTGGTGGAGTTTCCTTAGAATTGTGTTGAGGAAGGTTGTTGGATGATTATGCATGTGTTTGTGTGTGTACAGTGGGTAATAGGCAATAGTATTGACACACTCACCCTCTCTCCTCCTCAACCTATTTCCTTTTTTTTTTCACGCCTATATTATAATTAAAGTAGGAAAATCTCCACTCTCCATTTTCCTAATCCAAGGGCCCTAATAAAGACTTAGGGACTCTAAAGTGTAATTTTAAAATGAGTCCACCTAAAATGGTGAGTCCACCTAAAATGGTGAGTCCACCTAAGTCCTAATCCTAGCCATTGATCTTAAATGATTGATGATTAAGATTTTAAAATTTTAAGATGATAACTTTAATGTTTTATAAATGAAACTTTAATTTATGAGTGTAACTTTAAATCTTTATAATTAGAACTTTAATATTTAAGATCATTTTATAAATAAAAATTTAAATTTATGTTATAAAATTTAATTTTAAATATATAAAATTGATTTTTGAATGTAATTTTATTGTTTTACGAGTGAAACTTTAATGGTAATTTTGAAACTTTAATTTTTTTAGACAATTTCTAATATAAAAAATTGAATTTATTTAATTTTACTGATTTATAAATGTAACTTTAATGTTGTTCGAGTGGAACTTTAATGCTAAAAATTGAAACTTTAATTTTTTTAGACAATTTTATAACATAAAAATTTCAATTTAATTAATTTTACTAATTTATAAATTTTATGTAAATATTGTAATTTTATAAATGTAACTTTAATGTTTTATAATTGTAACTTTAATCATAATTTTTGAAACTTTATTTTTTTTAAGTATTGTAACTTTATACAAATATGATGAATTTATGTAATGCAATTTCAACGGTTTATGGAACTTTATTCTCTTAGGAAATGTAATTTTAGTTATGTCATGTGAAACTTTAGCCCATATCATGTGAAACTTTAGTGCGAGTCAAGTGAAACTTTAGTCCATATCTTGTGTCAAGTGAAACTTTAGTCCATATCTTGTGTCAAGTGAAACTTTAGTCCATATCTTTGAAACTTTATTCCATGAGTGAAACCTTTATCACCAACAAACGACAACCACCACCACGCCCAACCACCACGACCCCCTTCCTGAACATCACCCCCACGCCACCACCCAGATCCGCCCCCACCGCAAAAAAAAAAAAAAAAACCTGAAAAAAACACCATTGCCCATAACCCACGGCCGCCACCACCACGGTCCACCAAGTATGAAAAAAACGAGGCCCAGTTTTTCCGCCGCCGCATGAACTGAATTCGAAAAAAAAAAAAACAAAATCTAAATCTGAAAAAACATAGAAATACCACCACCACAACCCCATTAACAACCACCCACCAGGACACCATTCACCACCACCTACCAAAAATCTGAAAAAAAAAGGGAAAGGAGGAGGCGGCGGCCTGACCGACCATTCACCACCACCTACCAAAAATCTGAAAAAAAAAAAAAGGGAAAGGAGGAGGCGGCGGCCTGACCGACCACCCCCACCAACTCCACACGACACACCACCAACAACAACAACAACTCCATTTTTAGATCTAGGAAGAAAAAGAAGAAAAAAAAAAAAGAAGGGAATGCAGCGTTAGGAGAGGCATACCAACAACAACCACAACTCGTCTTTCGGATCTTAAAAAAAAAAAAAAAAAAAAGGATGCGGCGGGAGGCGAGAAGTGGAGCGGCGGGAGGAGAAGCATAGTGGTGGCGAGGGCGGCGGCAGCGAGGGCGGTGGCGACGGAATAGGAGAAGTGGTGATTACACTTTAGAGTTTAGAGAGAGAGAGAGAGAGTTTAGAGAGAAGAAATGAAGAGTGAAAATGAAATGGGAAGGAGGGTGTGATTAGGGTTTCTTTCTATTTATATCTCATCTTTTTAATTTGTTTTAATCTTAACCCTTCATTTCTTTTGATCCAAAGGTTTAGAATAGGACTCATGGACTCACCTAAGGAAGGTGGACTCATTTGATCCTAATTCTATATATATATATATATATATATATATATATATATATATATATATATATATATATATATATATATATATATAGTATTAGAGTCATGTAAGTCCTCCCCCTTCCCTTGAGTCCATAAGTCCTCTTTATAGACCTTGGATGAGAGAAATAGAAGGCTGAGATTTACACAAGAAAAAAGGGGATTAAAGCATATTAAACCCACTCTCACTACCCACACTAATTAATCCTAATTAACCACTAATTCAATATATATACTTTTTTCCTCCCACCTACTTATCTCTCATCTACACAATTCCCTTCCCACACTCTCTCACTCTCTCAAAACATCTCACTCTCAAAAAACCTAAAATTCAAAACCCAAAAAAATAAAAAAATTACCCCCTCCCTTCCCCAACCCCACCGGCCACCACCACCTACCCCGACGACGACCACCACCCACCCCCACACCATCACTCACACCCACACCCACCATCCGACAGCCCCGACACCACCACCAGCCCACACGACACCACCACAACACCTCACAACAGCAACCGCAACCGCAACCGCAACCAACACCGACTCCTCTTCTCTCCGACAGCAACCGCAACAACGACAACAACCTAGATCTGGAAAAAAAATAACCCACGACCCACCCTATGCCACCTCCTGCCCATCCTACCACCACCACCACTACCCTACACCTACAACAAAACCAAACAACCTAAATCTGAAAACAAAAACGATACTAGATTTTGTCGATTTCACCCCGATGAGCCACGCTTTTTCCGACAGTCTCATAGTGTTAGTGCGGTGGTTTAAAATGATGGCTTTTCATTCAGTGACGATGATGACTCTTAAAATGATGGCTTTAAAATGGTGGTTTAAAATGATGGTTTAAATCTCATTCATATATCTTAAATTATGATTTAAAATGATGGCTTTTTTCCTTTTTTTTTGAAATAAGGAATGGTTGGTGGGTGGTGTTCAATATCACGTGTTCATTAAGAAAAAGAATGTGTTGTTGCTTTTGAATTGTTTCCTCTTGCTGCTGCCGCCTCTCACTCCTTCAGTCCTTCACGCCTCTCACACTCCCGTCTTTTTTTTTGAGTAAAATTGTGTTTGTTTTGTTTACCCATTACTTTTCATTTTCTTTTAATTTCTGAGAACAAGTTTTAATTTTCGTTTTTGATATCTCGTTTTTTTCGTTTTTCCAGATCTTGGATTTTTTTTGTTTGTAATATTTTCGCTTTTGATATCCAATATTTTGGGTTTTTGATATCTCGTTTTAATTTTCGGTTTGATTTGTGTTGGGTTTGTTTTGATATTAGAAATTTGAGTTTATTTAAAAAAAAAACAAATGAAAAAGTTAGATCTATTTTTGAAAAGTTAAACCTAGATCTATTTTTTTCAGATTTTCTCTTCATTTGTTTATTTTTATGTTCTCCTAAAGTTAAGATTATACTTATTTTTATTAAAATTACACTTTTCACCATTAAAGTGACACTTTTCTCTATTAAAGTTACACTTATTAAAATTACAGTTTTTTCTATTAAAATTATATTTTTCTCTATTAAAGTTTAATCTTAGATATATTTAAAATGTCGTCTCCTCATTTTTCTTCACTTGTTGTTATATTAGATCGTTTTATTTTAGTCTTAGATCTAATAAATAGATCTAAAGTTATTTGTTGATTTTCATCTTAGATGTGCATTTTTTTTCTCCTAGAATCACTCTTTTTCCTACTAAAATTACTCTTTTTTCTGTTAGAATTACACTTTTTTCATCTTAGAATTACACTTTTCTCTACTAGAATTACAATTACTTTTTTTTCTGCTACAATTACTCTTTTTTTCTGCTGAAATTACACTTTTTTTTGCTATAATTACACTTTTTCTGTTAGAATTACTCTTTTTTCTACTAGAGTTACTCTTTTTGCTGTTAGAATTAGTCCTTTTTCTGTTAAAATTACTCTTTTTCCTGCTATAATTACTCTTTTTTTCTGCTTAAATTACATTTTTTTGCTAAAATTACTCTTTTTCCTGCTAGAATTACTCTTTTTTCTGCTGAAATTACACTTTCTACTAGAATTAGTCTTTTTTCTGCTAAAATTACTCTTTTTTCTGATAGAATTATTCTTTTTTCTGCCAAAATTACACTTTTTCTGCTGGAATTATACTTACTTCTATTGGACTAATGTTACACTCTCAATGGACTTGGTTATATTCTCAACGGACTAAAATTACATTCTCAGTGGACTGAAATTATACTTTCCTGACTAAAATTACACTTTCTTGGACTAAAATTACATTATCCTGGACTAAAATAATAATCTCATTGGACTGAAATTACACTTACCTGGACTAATGTTACACCCTCAATGGACTAAAATTACATTCTCAGTGGACTGAAGTTATACTTTCTTGGACTAAAATTACACTTTTTGTCATTAAAATAACACTCATAAAATGCTAAAATTACAATAACTTGTGATAAAATTACAAAAATTCAAAATATTATTCGTCAAAATCACTCGAAAAAGACTGAAGTTAAACTTGTAAAATGCAAAATTCTCGTAAACATTTCTTAAAATTACACTTTTGCTGTTAGAATTACACTCGTAAAATCCTAAAATGTCGAAAACTTGTCTCGAAAAAAAAACGAAAAAAACCGAAACAGAAAAAATGTTAACAAAATTTTCATAAACTTTGAAGTATAAGAAAAAAATGGTGTTAATTGTGTATGATAATGAATTACTGAATGTATTACTAAAACTAGAGAGAGAAATGAATTAATTAGTGTAAAGTGTGTTTCTTGCTTTCAATCTCAACCTTCCACCATGCATGATCCAAGGGTTGTGGAAATGACTCATGGACTCAAAGCATATCAAAGGACTAATTTGAAATTTACTCTCTCTCTCTCTCTCTCTCTCTCTATATATATATATATATATATATATATATATATATATATATATATATATATATATATATATATATATATATATATATATATATTGTTTTAGCAGGATTTTCCCTGAATGGATCCGACTTGATTAAAGAGTAATTTGGGTATCTAGTTCTATATGTCTGGAATATTGTGAGTGAATAACAAGGGAAAAATTAAGTATAAAGAATATTGTTTGTATTATTTTGATAAGCCGAGTACAATCTTGTGTGTGTAGTTTGAATATTCAGAATAAATGAGAGATAAATTGTAAATAATCGATCAATCATGAATCTCTTTACAATTGTTAGATTCTGCTATTTATAGTTCTACAAATGCTAACGTTACATTCATCCTCATCGTTCCCCTTGATTGTTGGGGCTGTTAGCTGGAAAATAGGGCACATTTCCTATTAACTCGGTTGACTCGTTCTTCTTTAACAAACCATCCTTCCTTTCCTCTTGCACGTTTAGATTTACTAAGATTATGTGCTCCTTGTAGTTGGACTTGGTCTTCCATGAGAGTAGGTCATGGTTATTAGTTCATACAACTGCCTCTCTTGTTTATCTTCTTAATCCAGCCTGTTTAAATGTCCTGCCCGGCTATTCTGCACTTACCATCAGGCTTCTCTTCCAGGATTTAGTAGCCTGCTTACTATAATATTCCTCAATAGCTAAATAGTAGTTAGATTTTTCCGGTCTCTGGTTGCCTCAATCAGCCTAGTAAGGTCAGGCCAGGTTAGAGTCAGACCAGGCTAAACTGGGCCTAACAATTGCCCCTTGACATTTTACCCGTGCTGGATCAGGCCAGGGGTGAGATGTCAATTTTACCGGGCTAAACAATAAAGAGAAGTATATTTGCTCAATGACTCTTAGACTCCTAGTTACCGTTAAACACTATAACGGCTAATGATGTCATGCTGACAGTTTTGCATTCTCTAGGGTTTTTGCACCGTTATTCCTCTTCTATAAATACGGTATTTGTGATGAGATTGTTTTTCACCAAATTTCTTCCACTTTCTTTGCTAAATTTTCTCCAAAATTCTCCCCTATTTCCCAGGAGCTCCATTCTGCTAACTTTATAAAATAAAGTTCATCATAATAAACTAAATAATAAAGGATATGGGAGCCAAAAAGCGCCCTGCCCCCCAGAAGGCTGCTGCTGAATCTGAACCCAAAGACGTCCAGGAGGAGGATGTGATTGAAGTTGATCCTCCTGCTCGTGCTATTGCTTTTAAATATCAGGATTCTATTTTTTCTGATCTTCAATCTCTGGATCCTTACTTTCCTGAAGAAAACCTATTGAAACAAACTATGATAGGGTTTTAAGGGAGAAGAAATTAATTCCTGATTCGACTGAGGTATGGATTCCTGAGTCTTGTCCAGTCAGAGCTAACTGGGTGTCACCTGGTTGGTTTTGTATTTTCGAATGGGCGTTCAAAGCGGGTTGTAAGTTACCTTTTACTCCTTTAATGATTGATACCATTCGTGCTATGGAAGTATCACCTTTTCAGATTATGCCAATGGTTTGGAAACTTGTTCATTCCATTGAAAATTTATGTGCTAAACACAATCTTGTAATTACTATTAATGATATCAAGGTAATATATCATATGAAAAATCCTGTTAATGGTCGTTTTAATTTGAGAATCAAGTCGAAAATGTCTCCATTAATCACTAACCTGGACTCTGGAGATGATAAAAGCTGGGCAAAGACTTTCCTGTTTATCCGGATCGAGAGCCTGGGGTCGCTTTATTACCCGAGATATCCCCCTCTGGAAAGTGGTAGGTTTCCTGTACTCTTAGTTTGCAAATATATATTATACGAAATTAGGATGTTTTGAGTTTCACCTGTGTATTTTTGATGATTTTTGCAGCTCCTGATTGGAACTCTGATCCTCTTGACGAGGAAGCTATTTCCAGGATAGAGGCTTTCTTTGCTATTCTTGAGGAAGAGAGGGCTTGGCCTGCTAGTCTGGGCAGGGATTTATTGCCCCGGTATATGAAGACCAAGCTGAGTGTGGTCAAAGTACCCAAAGGCAAGCCTAGCTCCACTGCTCTTTCCTGTACGTCTTCTATATGTATTTATGTCAATTGTTGTCTTGTTATTACTTCTCATCTGATATTTATGTATATTCTTTGTATATTCAGTATTCAGGTCTTCTACTAGGTTGGCCACTTTCTCGCAAAAGACTTAAAGGTCAGGGTAGCTAGAATTACTGAACAGTCCAAGAGCCAGGAGGCTAGTGGGAGTGGCAAGACGCTTGATATTTTGGTTTCTGATGTCGAGCCTCCCCAAGAACCGCCCAGGCTAGTATCACCGGAGGTTGTTCAGGCTTCTAAAAGGAGAAGGGAAGATGTTATTCCTGAAGAGGAAGGGGGAGAGAAAGAGCCTATTCAGGCTCAACCAATCAAGAGTATCAGGCAAGTGTCTGCTAGGATTGATGATATGGATGCTTTGCCCCCGGCACGGATAGATGAATTTTCTCGCAAAAATGGACGGCCAGCTTTTGTCTGCTAATACCCTTGAGTCGTCTACTAAAGTGGTTTCTATTCTGACTTCTCTTGTGACAAAGGCTGCTGAACTTGCTTCTCAGGCTAAGGAGGTTAGTTGTAAAGGGATGTTTTAATTGTTCATGTGCTCTTTGTGTTGCTTTATATTGGGATGATTAATTTTGTTTCTTGTAGGGATTGGATGTTGGGTTGGCTCGCTTGTCACCAGGGGATGCCCAGGCCAGGGTTTCTAGCCTGGAAGAAAAACTGGATAAGGTTAACCGTGAGCTGCACACATCCAGGGGTAATGAAGTAGTACTTCAATCTCAACTGGCGACAGCTAGAGAGGCATCCAGGGTCGCTATAGTTTGTGAGGTGGTCTGCAAAAATGCTTTGAGAAGGTTGTCGAGGCAAGAGTTGGAGGTCATCAAGGAAAGTGGCTGGTGAGAAGCAGGCAATGCAGATCACCGAGGAAGAATGAAGAGCTTGGTCTTTGAAAAGGAATTAGTGGAGGCGCTTCTTGCGATGCCGCTCGGACTTCTTTGGGAAAGACCGGGTTGATGCTATGAGGGATCCGGAATCTGACCGGGCTAATTGGGATCTAGACCGGGATGAGACAGCACTGGACGCTCAGTATCCTGATTTGGCCAACATGGGTCAAGAAGAAGAAGTGGATTCTCCTCCTTCCAAGGAAAAATATGATGATCAGGAAATGGTGGATGGTTGTGAGTTGGTTACTGGCTCAAAACCTACTTAGATTTATGTTTTTCCTCTTTGTTTTGGCCCATCCGGGGGGATGTTCCTGGAATGGATATTTAGGTATTTTTTGGCCCATCCAGGGGGGATGTCCCTGGAATGGATAATTATTAAGTATGAGGTAAGGCCGGCTATTTTGGATGAATAAATATTTGGCCTTTGTTGGTTCCTTTTTGTGTTTTGATAAGGTACTTTTGTAGTATTGGATGTTTTACTGGATCTAGCCAGTTATCTGACTGGATCGGGCCAGTTTTTGTGCTGGATCTGGCCAGTTCATCGTGTTATGGGTGGGGCTATTGCATGTCTGGAGGGCTTACGTCCCTTGCCTGTCTGGAGGGCTTATGACCCATCTATGTTATACAAGTCAGGAAGAGGTTTTCCAGATTTGTATATTAAATGGAGCTCAATATTTTAAGGCCTATTTTGCAACTGAAATTTGGGTATCAGTTGGATATTGGTGGGGTGGCCCCCAATCTTTATGATTTGTTTTAAATAAAATGCAGTATGTAAAACAAGTATTGAAGATTCTACTTGGTAAAAGTAAATATGAGAATATTGACAAGTACTTAGGCACATAATTGAAGAAATCATATACGGCATTTATTCATATAATGGCAAGTATCATACATTTAGTTTCATATCAGGCCAGGCAAGAAATGTTAAGGTGAAAATTATACCTGAACTGGGAGATATATTTTATATGTGAAATAGTTTTAAGTGTGCAATATTCCAAGCTCTTGGGATCATTTCGCCGTCCAGGGTTTGCAATCTATAAGCTCCATGACCGACTATTGAGTCAATCAGGTAAGGACCTTCCCAGGTTGGGGCCAATTTGCCAGCATTCTTTTCTTTTGTGTTTTGGAAGACTTTCCTGAGGACAAGGTCTCCTACCCTAAATACCCTGGCTTTGACAGTCTTGTTGTAGCTTTTTGCAACTCTTTGCTGATATGCTGCCAATCTAATGTTGGCTGCATCTCTTAGCTCTTCCGTTAAATCCAGGTTGTCCTCCATTAGAGGTATATTGCTTGTTATTGTGTTCAGGCCGCATCCGGTGATGGAATGTCGACCTCACCGGGATCATCGCTTCACATCCATAGACCAAGGAGTAGGGGTTTGGCCTGTGGATGTTTTAGGCGTGGTTCTGTCACCCCCGAGGACCAGGGGGAGCCCTTCACCCATCTGCCTTTCCTTCTTTCTAGCTTCTTCTTTATGCACTGATTACTACTTTGTTCTGGATTCTGCCGACCGTTAGCTTTTGGATATCCTGGTGTGGAGTTTACCAGGTTGATGTTCCATTGAGCACGTAAGGTCGCTGTTCTTTTCCCACGAATTGCGTGCCATTGTCGCATACTATTTCAGAGGGGATGCAATATCTACATATGATGTTGTGTTTGATGAATGCTATGACATCCTTTTCCTTGACTTGCCTGTATGAATCAGCTTCTATCCACTTGGAGAAGTAATCAGTCATTGCTAGCATGAAAACTTTTTGTCCGGGTGCTTGAGGTAGTTTCCCTACTATATCCATGCCCCACTTCATAAACGGCCAGGGTGCGGATATGCAATGTAGTTCCTCAGATGGCTGATGGATATATGGTCCATGAATCTGGCAAGCTTTGCATTTAGAGTTAAATTCCAGGCAATCGGCCCTCAAGGTGGGCCAATAATAACCTGTTCTGAGTACCTTGCTTGCCAGGCTTCTTCCGCCTTTATGATTTCCACAGTATCCTTCATGGATTTATGATAATATCTGTTCAGCTTCTTGTGGTACCAGGCATCTGAGGTACGGCCCAGCCTGCGATTTCTTAAAAAGCACGTTGTTAATAATAGTATATGAAGCACCTTTTATTTTTAGTGCTCTGGCATCTTGCTTATTTAGGGGAAGGATTCCCTGTTGTAGCCAGTCATAGTAGGGTTTTGTCTAAGAATTGGCAACATAAATTGGGAAACTTTCATCTTGTTTATTTATTGCAGGTTCTAATAAATGTACGATGGGTATTTTGTCGAAGTCAAGGGGACTGAAGTTGGATCCTAGGCCAGCTAAGGCATCGGCCTGGGTATTCAAGTCCCGGGGAATTTGGTCAATATTAAAATTGCGTAATTTTGATTTTAAAATTTGAACAATTTCCAAATAAAGCATCATTTTTGAGTCTTTTGCAGTATATATTCCATTTACCTGGTTGGAAATAAGAAGGGAATCAGTACGTACCTTTAGGTTTTGCACACCAAGGTCAATATATACCTTTAATCCAGCTATTAGGGCTTCATATTCTGCCTCATTGTTGGTAGCCTCAAATGCACAGCTTTTAGCTTGTACTATCTTATCCCTCTGTGGCGATTTTAGTACTACCCCCAGGCCTGTGCCTCTCATGTTGGCTGCACCATCGACAAATAGGATCCATTCTAGGTCTGTTTGGTCGCTGGTTAGTTTATTTACTTCTTTTATTAGGTCGGGTTCTAGGGTTGGACTAAAATCAGCCACAAAGTCTGCTAGTGCTTGTGACTTAATTGCTGTCCTTGGTTCAAATGTTATGTTGTATGTGCTTAGCTGGACTGACCATTTGCACATTCGTCCGGACAATTCTGGCTTCCTAAGTACAGACTTGATAGGAAGATTGGTTCTGAGTATTATAGGGTGGCTTTCAAAGTATGGTCTTAATTTTGTGCAACTCATAATTAAAGCTAAAATATATTTTTCAAGTAGGCCATACATGATGTCTGCATCCAGTAGACTTTTACTTACGTAAGAGACAGGGTGTTGTTGTCCGTCTGCTTCTTTGACCAAGACTGCACTGACAGCAGTTTCTGTGACTGACAGGTATACTGTCAGGGGTTCATCTTTGACTAGTTTTGCCAGCAAGGGAGGAGAGGATAGATATATTTTCAGGTCCTCAAAGTCAGCCTGATGATCAGGGGTCCATTGAAAGTCTTTGTTCTTCCTTAGCAGACTATAGAATGATTTGCACCTCTCTGACGATCTTGAAATGAACCTGTTCAGGGCCGCTATTCTTCCAGTCAGCTTTTGTATGTCTTTGACTGTCTTTGGTGGTTCTAGCACCAGGATAGCTTTGATCTGTTCAGGGCTGGCTTCTATTCCTCTTTTTGTCACCATATAGCCCAAGAATTTGCCTGCTGAGACTCCAAAATGGCATTTTTGTGGATTGAGCTTCATATTGAATTTCTCCAGTATTTGGAAGGCTACTTCCAGGTCTTTGACGTGATCTTCTGCCTTCTTTGACTTGACTACCATGTCATCAATGTAGACTTCCATGGTATCTCCTATTTGGTCTTTGAACATCATGTTGACTAGCCTTTGATAGGTTGCACCTGCATTCTTTAATCCAAAGGGCATAGCAATATAACAATATATTCCTCTTTCAGTGATGAAACCTGTGCTTTCCTGATCTGTAGGGTGCATCTTTATTTGATTGAATCCGCTGGAGGCATCCATGAATGTTAACATCTCGTGGCCTGCAGTGGCATCCACCATTGCATCGATGTGTGGCAGGGAAAATGGATCTTTTGGGCATGCTTTGTTTAGGTCGGTGTAGTCTACACAGACTCTCCATTTGCCGTTTTTCTTTTGGATGACTACTACATTTGCAAGCCAGTCAGGGTGCATTACTTCCCTGATCATTCCCATGTCCAGTAGCTTGTCAACTTCTTGGTTGATGATTTCATGCCTCTCTGCAGCAAATTTTCTTCTCTTTTGCAGATCGGGTCTGACCGAGTCCGGTGCATCTGACCCTACAAGTACCTTCCTGTCAGGGAACTCTGGGTCCAAAATGACCTCTCCTGTTTCCATCTGTGTTTGTGCAATATATTCTTCCCTGACATGTGACTTTAATTGCTATGCAAGGGAATTACCTGACTTTGAGGGTTTCAAAGCCTGGGTGTAGCATTCCTGAGCCGTCCTTTGTTCTCCCCTGATTATGGTTATCCCCCATTTGGTTGGTATTTTTACACATTGATGGTATGTTGATGGGATTGCTTTGACGTTGTGGATCCATGGTCTGCCCAAGATTACATTATATGAGGATAGGCAATCCATTACCCCGAATCTTTCATACGAAGCCACGCCTTCTACATAGGTTGGCAGGCTAATTTCTCCCAGGGTGTTCTTTGTTTCTCCGCTGAATCCAACCAGGACGCTGGATTTCTTGATGATCTTTCCTTCATCTATCTTCATAGCTTTGAGGACGTCAAGCATCACCAAATTGATTGAACTGCCTCCGTCTATCAGGATTCTTGATACCTTAGCTGTGCCAATTTGCATGATGATTACCAAGTTGTCATGGTGTAGATCCGATATTCCCTGCAGGTCCGAGTCATCAAAAGTAATAGCGGGCAATAACTTGGACCTGGAAGGGGGCTGAAGTCTAGACTCCCTGGATATTCTTTTGGCAGCCGAGCTGGTCAGACCACAAATTTCTGATCCTCCATTTATGAACTTGACTTCATAGATGGAGGGAGGAGGAGGTGGATCTCTGCCGTTCCCTGAATCTCTCTTGTTTTGTCCTTCATCTTTGTTCTTTGGCTGCTGGATTAAGTCCTTCAAATAGCCTTTCTTTAGGAGATATGCCACCTGTTTCCCGAGTCGGATGCATTCTTCTGTGGTGTGCCCGATGTCCTGATGGAAGTCACACCATCTCGTTGGGTCTTTCCTGGGGTTGTCGGATTTCTTGGGCCATCTGACCGTATCTCCCAGGCTTTCCAGGCGCTTGATTAATCCTGCAGTATTAATAGAGAAGTTATATTCAGGAATAGTTAGAAGGCTAGAAAGGTTACCTTTATGTTCTTGTGCCATGTTGACTTCAGATCGTTCAGGCCTGGAATAGGGTGCTGATCTGGGGTTGCCTCCTTTCTGGTAGGAGCTTTTTCTGTTAGTGTGTCCATAGCCTTGCTTTCCTCCGGACGAGTTTGTTCTGAAGTTGAGATCTTCCTCCAATCTGACATGTTCTAAGGCGATGGATTGAACAGTGGCAAAGGTTGGGCAGGCTTTCTTGGTTAAGTCTGCATAGATGTCACTGTCAAGCAGGACTCCTTGCCTGAAGGCTTCTACTGCTGTTTCTTCGTCACACCTGGGAATGGCCACCTTCTCTTTGACAAATCTGGCCAGGAATTCTTTGAGAGATTCTTCAGGGAGTTGTTTTACCCTGAACAGGTTACTGGGTCTCTTGGCCATGTCTCTGCTGCTTGCGAATTGTTGATTGAAGGCATTGATCAATTCTGCAAAATTCTTGATACCTCCATTTGGGAGATTAATGAACCATTGTAATGCTGCTCCGGTCAGGGTTGTACCAAAGCCTTTACACATGCAGACCTGCCTGAGTTCACTGGGTATTGAGGCAGCCAACATCTTCTGTTTGAATATGGCAACGTGATTTTGTGAATCAGAGGTCCCATCATAAGTTCTCATGGATGGGACGGTAAATTTCTTGGGGAGATCAATCTTTGCAATTTCATCTGCAAAGGGTGAATCTAAAGTCATCAACTTCTACTTCACCCACGGGTCCGGCACTCCAGGTATATTTTCTATTTTGTTGTGGAGTTTTTGGATTTCCTGAAGCATAGCCATCATTATTACTGCTTCAGTTTTGTTTGTTTCATTATTGGGAATGATTTGGGTACCGAATAATGTATCCTTCTCCGAAGTTCCAAAATTAGAAAAGTCAATGTTTTTGATAATGAATGAGAATGGGGTTCCTGGTTCGAATCTGGTCTTGGAGCCTGAGGCCTGATTTTCCAATTTTTTCCTCAGGCTAGACTCAGATTCCTTCACCTATTGATTTACTCATTGGGCGCCTTCTCTTGAATTGCCTCCAATTCTTTGATTTTAGCCAGGGCAGCCGCTAATTGTTGTTCTGGGGTGAGTTCCACCATTTTTGTATGTGAATATTAAATGTAGAATGGTAAAAGGAATTTTTTGATTAAAGAACTAGATGCCCCACGGTGGGCGCCAATTATTTTAGCAGGATTTCCCCTGAATGGATCCGGCTTGATTAAAGAGTAATTTGGGTATCTAGTTCTATAAGTCTGGAATATTGTGAGTGAATAACAAGGGAAGAATTAAGTATAAAGAATATTGTTTGTATTATTTTGATAAGCGAGTACAATCTTGTGTGTGTAGTCAATATTCGGAATAAATGAGAGATAAATTGTAAAGAATCGATCAATCATGAATCTCTTTACAATTGTTAGATTCTGCTATTTATAGTTCTACAAATGTTAACGTTACATTCATCCTCAACGTCCCCCTTGATTGTTGGGGCTGTTAGCTGGAAAATAGGGCACATTCCCTATTAACTCGGTTGACTCGTTCTTCTTTAACAAACCGTCCTTCCTTTCTTCTTGCACGTTTAGATTTACTAAGATTATGTGCTCCTTGTAGTTGGACTTGGTCTTCCATGAGAGTAGGTCGTGGTTATTAGTTCATACAACTCCTCTCTTGTTTATCTTCT
Organism: Silene latifolia; assembly: GCF_048544455.1. Classification (NCBI taxonomy): domain Eukaryota; kingdom Viridiplantae; phylum Streptophyta; class Magnoliopsida; order Caryophyllales; family Caryophyllaceae; genus Silene; species Silene latifolia. Next base: position 402,794,941 of record NC_133538.1, read on the forward strand.
TAATCCAAATGTTTTTAAATGTCCTCCCGGCTATTCTCGCACTTACCATCAGGCTTCTCTTCCAGGATTTAGTAGCCTGCTTACTATAATATTCCTCAATAGCTAAATAGTAGTTAGATTTGTCCGGTCTCTGGTTGTCTCAATCACCTAGTAAGGTCGAGGCCAGGGTTAGAGTCGACCCAGGCTAAATGGGCCTAACATATATATATATATATATATATATATATATATATATATATATATATATATATATATATATATATAGGGTTAAGATCCCATGAGAACCCCCTTCCCATGAGAACCATGAGAACCACTGCTGACCATCCGATGAAAACTACCTACGGCTAAGATCAACGCGCGCATAATTAATTACCTTGCCTTTCTTATTACAAAAACCACTGTTTAATGTCAAAAATGCCTAAATTTCATAACCCTGTCACTGCAATTACAAATCCACCCAAAAAACAACACAAATTTTCTTCGTAATCTAGAAACAAGGATGATCAAACCAATTGCATAGAAGATTATCAAAGTAATTGACAGCAAGTAATCGATTATATCCAGGTAAACAACTAATTAAACTTGTTCGATTTTTTTTTGTGGATTGAATTGTTATTTGATTGAAGAATTGTACGGATTGATTATTTGTTAGCTTAGATTCATGAATTTGTGTTTGATTGATGAAATTGTACGGATTCAGTAATTGTTATCTTAAATTCATAAGATCAGAGTTGATATTGTGTGGATTTTTTCATAAATTCCTAAAGAGATATTTGATTGATTGTGTGGATATTTTCTGAACAAATTTTATAAGATCAGAGTTGGAAGATTAATTATTAGAGATGATGTGTATTATAGAAGTTTTTCAGAAAATATATACCATAAATTCAGAAAATATATACCATAGGGTCAAAGAAATTTGTATTGTAGGTTGAGAAACTTTGTATTGGGTTGATTGTGTGAGATACTCCATGTAATTTGTACTTCTTTGTAGTGTTCAGCAAATAAATACCATAGGTTCAGAAAATTTGTACTGTAGGTTCAGAAAATTTGTACTGGGTTGGGTGTGAGATACTCGATGTAATTTGTACTTGTAACTACTTTATTGTGGACCTCATGTAGTGAAACAATGTATCCAGTTGAGTTCAATGTTGTATGGTATTTTTTCTAATTTGGTTTTGGAAAATTAATGGTAATTTTAGAAAATAACAGAACATTTATAGTAAATGTGCAGAACTTATATATCATAGATTCAGAAAACGTTTGATTGATTGTAACAATGGGTGTGTACTAATATTTTCAATTTCCAGTTGTGCAGATTAAATGGAAGCAAATGATGAAGTTAGTACAGCGATTTCGACATTATTGTCTACACCAATTTGCACTATTCTACCAGAACAACCTGAGGAGTACTTTCCATCATGCGTAGATGAGAAGAAGCCTAAACTAAGAGATTTATACAATACCATAGAAGAAGGAGTTCAGTTTTACAAAGACTATGCAAAACATTGTGGCTTTCAGACTAGATTGGGTACAACAAAAAGGAAAAAAGGAAATGCTGAAGTATTTACGTTGAGGAGAGTGTTATGCAACAAGGCTGGAACAAGGGAGGCAAGTAAAGATAAAAAATCAGATCGTGTGCGGTTGATTACTCGTATTGAATGTGAAGCTATGGTACAATTTTCGCTGCAAGTAGATGGAAAGTATAAGGTTACTGGATTCCATGAAGGACACAACCATATTTTAGCATCACCATCATCAATGTTGTTTATGAAGGAAAACAGGAAAATGACATCGATTCAGAAGACCTTTGTTGTAAAAGCAAGACACGTTAAAGATGGGGCCAGTAAAAGCATTTAGAGGTTGGAAAGAGTTGTCGGGAGGTTATAGTAATGTTGGTGCTACCGAGACTGATTTCAAGAACTTTGTGAGAGATATGAAATAGTACATTGGTTTCTCTGATGCACAAATGGTGGTAGATATTTTTTCTCAAACAAAAGAGACGTGTAGCACGTTTTATTTTGACTTCGAAGTTGATGAAAAACAGTGTCTATCAGGGCTGTTTTGGGCAGACACCATATCTAGGAAAAACTATGCTTTATTTGGCGACATGCTTTCCATCGACTCCACCTTTCGTACAAATAAGTACGACATGGTTTTTGTACCATTTACTGCTGTTGATCAACATAAAAGGTGTGTAACAGTAGGAGCGGGGCTACTATCACACGTGAGCATTGAAGCATATACATGGCTTTTCAAAGCATTTCTTGATGCAATGGGGGGTTGTGCACCAAAAGCAATTATAACTGATCAATGTCCTTCTATGAAACCAGCAATTGAAGAAGTATTTCCAGATACATCTCACAGGTTATGCATGTGGCATATTATGAAGAAACTTCGTGAAAACGTTGATGCGTATTTATGGCAAGACGAGGATTTCAAGAAGTGTTTAAATGCATGCGTTTGGAACAATCATTGTGAACCTGATGAATTTGAAGAAGCTTGGGCTAATATCATGATTGATTATGATTTGGTAGACCATCCTTGGTTCTCGTCTCTCTACGAAATTAAAGAAGATTGGGTTCCTGCATATTTTAGAGAAATATTTATGGCGGGTATTATGAGGGTGACATCAAGATCAGAGAGTGAAAATAGTTTCTTCGATCGTTTTCTTACACCTCATGCGACTCTTGTTGAATTCTGGATGTCTTTTGAGAGTGCAATGGATGCACAATGCCACAAACAATCAAAACTGAACTCGGAAAATAAACACTTAACATCTCCATTGAAACCTCCAGTTCAGTTAGAAAAACACGCTTCAGAAATTTACACGCATGCAACTTTTAAGGACTTCCAGAATGAGTTATGTGCAGCAGTGTACAATTGTGGCATGGTGGACGTACATGCTACGGACGGCACAGAGGTATATATTATCAACGACATAGAGAGAGAAAGAAAGACATGGGAAGTTGCATTTACAACAAGTAGAGAAGAAATCACTTGTAGTTGTTGTTTGTATCAACGAATGGGTATGCTATGTAAGCATGTCATATGGGTCTTAAAGCATAAGAACATAAGAAGGATTCCAGACAAATATATTATTAATAGATGGACGAAGAATGCGTTGATGAAGCCCGTCTTTGATAAGCATGGCAATAAAATGGAGGATGTTGGGAAATCAGACAACAAAAAAAGAATGATAAATGAGCTTTGGGAAGAAATGTACTCTTGTGTCATCCTTGCAGAAGAAAATGAGAAAGACATACAAATATTAATAGATAAACTTAGAGAAGTCAAAATGGAGATAAAGCAACATCGAAGCAACGAGCCACCAATCCTCAACACGATGTCGGAAATGGAAAGGTATGTTAGGTGCAACATTCCTAAAGAGATAAACATCCAAGTTCCACAAAAATCACGTAATAAGGGGAGTGGTAAGCGAATTCAGTCAAGTGTTCTAAAAGCGCTCGAGAAATGCGGGAAAAAACAAAGAGTATGCCAGACTTGTGGGAAAAAAGGTCACAACTCAAGAACATGTTCTAAAAAGGTTGAAGAATCAGATTCACAGTATGAAGATTCAGAGGATGAAGATTGATTGTCAATGGCCGAACAAGAGTTCTAAAAGTTTTGGATAATTTTAATTGATGTTCTACAGATGATTTATGACTCTAAATTGCTTTTAATCTTATATATTACATGTATAGTGTCATTCTCCAAAGCCACATTACACGTTATGATATATACATTAAAGGTTCAGAACTTATGTATGAAAGATTCAGAAAATTTGTGCTACAGGTTCAGAATATACATGAAAGGTTCAGAACTTATGTATGAAAGATTCAGAAAATTTGTGCTATAGGTTCAGAATACCCCACGTTTATTCTAACAAATGATCGCAATACAATTCAGTATACCATATAGGTATACTGTGTAATGTGTGATAGTCTTTATCGTGCTTTCCTGTATTCGGTTGCTTTGTTTTCAGAAATCCCGTATTTGATTGACTCACTTCCCCATAATGTCTCTTATTTGGCTGCCTTGTTAAATCCAACACCAAATGCTTGAGAAAACAAAGACATTGGTCCAGCAAAAGAAATTTTCAGATACCAAACGAAAACAAAGAAATTGGTCCAACACCAAATGCTTGATAAATTTTCTGAAAAATCGCATTACATGATTACATGGTTATGGCCACCTTTCACATAGTGTATACAGTAGTACAATACCATAGGGTGTGCGATAACAAAGTGCTAACAAAAGATACTAAGTTCATATGGTGCCTAAACTAGGGATTATGCTTCATTAGAATCATCAACACATTTGCACCTTCTTTCTCGACTCCTTGAACCTGGAGTCCTTGAACCTGGTTCTGATGGTGTTTTGCTCGAAGAAGAACTTCTGTAGACAATTCGTTCCCATCAAAAAGAAGCAAAGTCGAAACGTATTTGTCTCTTAGCTTGGAAAGTGTTGCAACCTATATGTATAGAATAGTTTGAATAAAACTATTTTCAATAATTGAAATAATCAGTCAACAAAATATAAGCAAAACTAAATAAATGAACCCTTACGTCATTCTTTTTAATACCGCATTTCCATTTTGGATCACCCATAAATGTTTCCATATGTCTCATGGTAAACACTCCGCAATCATCAACATTGTCAGTTGTCCTCCAAGGCATATTAATCCTGACGGGAGTAAGCGTACATACCACAACTCCTTTAGAATAAGTGTCTCTGGCCTCTTTCAAAAACTTCCCAAATGCGGCAGCCTATTGCAAAAGCAACATGCATAAGAATATACAGAAATAGTTATGCAACTTCTATTTTGAGTTCCTTAATCCTTACCCCTGTTAATGACAGGGGGTTGTGCATACTTCTATGATGCTCAAGAGGTAGTAGAATACTCGCCTACTCAGTATACTGTAACCTCTATAAAATTCTCTCGGAGATCATGCCTCATGTTAAAAATATCAGGAACTCTGGCCAACTGCATATTTCAGAAAGGAATAACTCTAGCCAAACACTTATACATGACACATCTACTGCAAAGGGAGAGGAGATGGTTCCGAAAGCCTACAAATTCCTGAAATGTTGTAGAATTTGGTGCTCACGGAATCAGTTTGTTTGCAGTACATTTCTTATGCAGGAATCTCATTTGATGACAGCTATAGGATGTTTCAGACCAGCTCTTGATGAGCCAGATGTTTCAGACCAGCTACTCTTAATTTTGTTAAGCGAGTAAGACCGGCATCATTGCTTATCAACTAAGCAGAAGTTCTGTTTCTCTTTTCAAAGTTCAAACTATCTATCTATCTCCGGAGTTTATGAACTAGGTACTCAACTAAATCCCAATTAAACATCGCAAAGTGCACGCAAACAATCGATCATATGAACATTTGTAGTAACTAGCTAGCCTTACAAATTCACGATCTAAAAGCCATGACAGAAATCACGACCCTTAATAAGCAGTGCGTAATTAAGATCGTGACACGTACTCATGCTACACAAAAGCCTGTGCAAACAGATCGTTACAAAAATACTTACCACGAGCATGGGAGTATCACCATAACAGTTTTCAACTTTGGCGCGAGTAAGCCAATTGTCAATAAGGTAAAATGCAGGGGTCTTCAAGTCAAACACCATGAGATAATAATGTGCGTTCAATGCGACCGGAAAGAAAAACTAACATGTAGGAAAAAAAATTGATTAGACTTGATAAATAAAAGTACTTGATAATAGAATTGATTAGACTTGATAAAGGTTTAAAGAAATCACCATGTCAATAGATTTTAATGAATTCCTGGAAAATTGCTTCAATTCATCATTCATTGCATTTTCGAAAAAATTGTACCTACTCTCATCGCTTTTATTCTTCCTATAATCAGTAAACACAACCTAGAAGCACAAAAAAGATTAAAATATAACAAACAAATATCAACAAATACATAAATAATATTAGAAATTTTAGAAAGAATCAAATAGTGAACTTACAAGCACGAATGTACTAATGTAAAATCTCAATGGACTTGAATCGCTCTTTGATATCTCTCGATGATTCAAGTAAGCAGACCAACAATCAAGGATGGCACTGGACACAAGCTCTTGAGGTTTAAGGCTGTGAAACTGAAGACGAATAGCAGTAATGCCCTTATACATGAACACCTTCTCACTGTTGAAAAATATCCCATTTAAATCACCAAGAAATAATAAACAAGTGGATGGCAAATAAAAACAGTAGGTACAAAAAGGAAAGTAAGGAATCAAGGAAAAATTACTTATAAAGAGGGCTCTCTTGTCCGAAGTCTGCGTATATGTAGTCACACACAAGTCTTTGCACTTTGGTGAGGCTACTTACTGTATCAACATCCCTAACTATAAAAGGAGAACGAAGTTCTGGTACAAGTGCTGCTGAACTACCTCTCCTCCTTGTAACAACATGGTAGCGGGTAGGAGAAAACCTTGAATCAGAATCAGGTTCACAATCACCATCTGAAATCGTCTTTTCAGAATCTAATTGTGTATTAGCGTCCTCATGAACCTCCACACACGACTTGTCATCATCTTTCTGAACGAGATCATCACCTTCCTGATCTGTTTTTTTATCACCGTGTTCATCCTTTTGGTCAGTAGATATTTCTAACAAAATGTCCCGCACTACAGTATCATGATCAACATTTGTAGTTGGTGACAACAAAGAAACTTTTGGATTATTAAAAAGTTCATCCTGAGACAAACCAAGACTGAAAGACGGAGGAATAACACCACCATGAGAATTGTCATCATCTTGCCATTGATGTTGATTGATTGGCCTTGTAGAAGTTACTGCCCGTTTTTTATTGTATGCATCCTCGACTGCCTTGGCAAAAGCTATTACAGCTGCTTCTTCTTTTGAATCAGTGAACCAAGATGAGGTAGTGGTGTCCTCATTACATCCTCCATAGGTACGATATAATATAGATGTAGAACTATGTAGGTGTTTGATAGTATCGTTTTCTGGAAAATTTGTAGCTCCAATTTCGTACTTGTTCTCAAGAATAACCATATTTTCAGCCATTCGTGCAGAATTAACAGCAAGGTCATGTATATACTCCTACACAAAAACCAAAAAAATCACAAAAAATAATATTGAAAAGAGAAAGAAATAATTAAAGTGATCAAATAATATAAGATGAAAGCATAATGTACTTTTGGGTTAGAGCAATGAGTAGAAGATGTTGAATTAGATAATAATGAAGTCACTTGAGAAGTTCCCGGCCTAGAAGGAACCCGTTTCTTTGAACAAAACTTTTCAGCTGCTTGAATAGCAAGTAAAACTTCATCGCTGGCATAAAATTCGTCATCTAGAGTGGCATTCGAGGTTACTTTCGTAGGACTAGAAGACCCAAGTTCATGTTCGATTATCCGGAGCAAGATTAGTGACAAAGAAGATCATTTACTTTAACATTCTGAGAACATCCTCCTTCATCATACGGCTCATTCATTAGCTTCATTGCCACATTACACAACTTCTTCATGTCTGGATTTTCATATAACTTAGGTGGACGATCTTTTATTAAGGACTCTAAGGACATCAAATGCTCTACAGTAGCCTTGGTTTTGAATGCAAGTTCATGAATATAATCCTACATAAAAACAAGTAGTTGAAAATAAGGACTCAAGTAAAATCTGAAAATATAAGTTCATAAAAAGTGTAACATAAGTTCCGACAGAAATTACCATAGGTTATGAACAGCAAAACCATAAGTACATAATATTTTTCTTACATATAAATGTAGTGATTACCTTAATAGTTGTTTGGCAGCCAGGTTGTGTATTAGGCGATACTGAACCAGATTGTGTTTTAACATTCTCCACCATCATATCTTCTATTGTCCCCTCTCCAAAATGAAACGATTTCATCTCTTCTTTTTGTCTAGCATAGAGAGCAGTGGTGGTCCAACCAGTGAGAGTGAAAAAATCTCGATCAACAATCCGCTTTTTGTGAACAACCCGATCAACGTAAAACAGCTAAACATTTAAACAAGAACATTAAAATCAGTACAAAATTTAAAAAGAGAATAATAATTAGCGAAGAATAAAAAATACACGCTGAAAAATAGATAGAATATTATACCATTAAAAACAACAGAGGACCCTCGAAATAGTTCTTCTTAACTGCCCAATTCAGCTTGGCATTCCTCAAACTATCCAAAATATACTCACACCACTTGTAGTTAGCAATATCATTCACATCCATTAAAGACTTCAGAATATGATGATTCACATAAGATCTTTGGTTGTTTTTTATCATAAGAGAGACAACAAGAACAACAAAGTTCACTTTAAATTGATCACAGCCTAATTCCTGATTTGTTGCAATATAAGTTTGAAGTGTTGTGATTAAGACAAGTCCAGATGTCACAGGAAATTGACTTCTCCATTGGTGGTAGAATTCTGAGAATTCTTCACTTTCATCAATATAAGAAGCTAACTGCACTTTCTTAGGACCCATAGGAAGACCAAAAGTCGCATGTACGTCAGAAGCTCGAATAGGCAGCTCCTTACCACCATAGAGCATAAGAGAAGTTGTTATTGGATTAAAATTATCAATAAGCCAATAGCCGAGACGCATAGGTAACCTATCAACATCCAACGAAAATAAACCACCAACCCAATTGCATTAATATCTTGCCATTGCTCATACGTCATACAATGAATGACGTAAAATAAGCCCTTTGGAGACATGCGTGTAACAGCAGATGGAAACACGGGACGGCGAGACTTCTGCCGTTTAAAAGGACGAGAACTACTCGGGCGATTATCATCACTAACCAACCTATAATCAGCATAGAAAGACAATAATTTCTATGAACATAGGAAATGTACATATAGTGATGAAAAATTGAACATACAGTACAAATAAGATGCACTTCACCTAGAATATTTTGTAAATAACTTGGCCTCTGATTGGAGTAACTCAAATCTTCAACAGAAACTTAGCAAATACTTCATAGCAGCTTAAAAGATACATACCAATAGAGGAACATGCAATCAAATACCTAGAATCGTAAAACAATTAAAAGGAACAATACAAAACACTACAAAAATAAACCTAAACGATTGGAAAGAAGAAAACAAAACAATCGAAAATAAAATGAATGTAACTGTAATTAGGAAAAAATCAAAGATGAACATGCAAGCAACAATACAAATCAATAAAAAAATTAAATTAGAAGGAAAAACAAAGGGGAAATGCAATCAAATACACATAATCGTGAAACAATTATGAAGTGGAGAAAGAAATTGAATGATCTTACCTTAATTTCATTGGAAGAGCAGCTAGATTATAAGAAGTATCTGGATTAAATTGGGAAAGTAAGATAAGCTAAATGAAGAAGACGAGTAAGGAAGAAGAGAAAGAATGTTATAAAAGAATAAGTGAATTGACAAAAATAACCTCCAATTAGAAAGGTAAGGTGGACGCGCGTCATCATCAGGTCCGCTGGATTAATAGATCTGATGGTGGACAATAGTTCTCATGGTTCTCATACGAGGAGGGTTCTCATACGATCCTAAATATATATATATATATATATATATATATATATATATATATATATATATATATATATATATATATATATATATATATATATATATATATATATATATATATATAGAAGAAGGATCAAGTGAGTCCACCAAAAATCCTTGAGTTCATAAGTCCTCTTTAGGACCCTTAAAAAGATAGGATGGAGGGATGAGATTGAAAGGGAAAAAGGGAGGATTAGTGCTAAAATTAGGGGATCAATCCTAATTAATCACTTTTCCTCACTACTATCCCTAATCAACCTCTAATTTCACTATAAAACCCTTCTTTTTCCACTCACTTCTCTCTCATCTCACAATTATCCTCCCCCATCATCTCTCTAAAAACCAAAAAAACTCAATTCCTCTCAAAAATCCAACAAAATTCAAAAACCAAATAATTCAAAAAAAAAAAAATTCCCCCCTTTTCCTCTTCCTCACCTACCCGACCCCACGACCACCTCCACCGCCACCTACCGACGCCCACCAACCGCACCACCACCGACCCACCACCCTCCTCTCATCCTCACCACCACCGACCCACCACCCTCCTCTCATCCTCACCCCCACCGTCCCACCGACCCACAA